>NW_024714925.1:0-90018 GCF_018991925.1 Homarus americanus
TGTGGTGGAGGGGAAGGTACTGGCGCCTTTGTGCGCAAGTGAGGAGTGGAGTTAGCGAGTGCTAATATTGCATCATGCGCCTTTTTCCTCCTCTCTTCGTATCTCCTCCCTCTGTTCCATTTCTCTCGTCTTTCGTCCCTGTCGTCCATCCACCTCAAATTAGTATCATCCTTCTGTAGTAAGATGGTGAGCGCAAGCTCCATCTACTTGGTGGTGGGGAGTCGTGTCTCCCATCTTGACGTTGTCCTTCTCCGCCCATCTTGGTATCTTGCGACTGCGCTGTTTAGTATATAAAGTGGCGCCTCATCAGCTCGAGACACGCCTGCGGCTGTATGAAACGCGCATAAGTCAACTGTTCTGGCTCCGTGTCGTTGTGTGTCTCAGAAGCGAATCGTGGTGGCCTTAATGTGAATGGCTGGGGCCACGGCGGGAGGCAAGAACGGCAGAGTCTCCCGGATGTCACACGTGGGTACCTAAAAAAACCGGCAATGCTCGACTCTCAGCTCTGGCTATTACCGCAATCACTAAAACGCACTGTGGCGCCGCACCTGCGTCGAGGCGAAACACACTCATTTCCGTCTGGCGCATCGCCGGCAGTCGCACAGCAATTCACTGTCTTGTTCATTACACGTAAGTCCACAGATCCTACTTACTGATGAAGGTTCAAGTGTTCCTGTGAAGAAGGCATGATGGGTAGCGAAATACCTGATACAGTAGTCCATTTATTAACGGATGGAGAAATACAAGTGGTGACTAGCGTGTGCCGCCACATTACAGTCAGACTGAGACTGCCTTGCCTGCAGCCTCGGGGCAATATTTTCCCATAACACGTGCAGTGTTGCCGCGTAATTATACATAGATGCTACTGGCACAGTGGCTTATATACAAGGTTGCTACTCGGCACAGTAGCAGATACCCTACTACAGCAACTAATTCAGTTTTGGTGGATCCCAGTTGTTAATTCTAACTCCTTTTTCAACTGTATTACCGTTAGGTTGAGTCACAGCGATAGCACTTCCAGCCCTCCCACAGGCAGTGTTAAGAGATCCATTAGTGTAGATGGTTTGTGTGATATTATCATCAGTCTGTTAGGTGTGTATGTGTTCAAGAGCTCTCACTTTGGCAGTGTGTTGAAATAAATACTTTTTAATTAATCTTTTGGCGGGTATGTCGGTATTGTGATATCGAAGGGAACTGTCCTTTGGGGTGGAAATGCTGTTGTGTCCCAACTTTGCAGGTGGTCTGGTCAAACATTTTCATATATGTGCGTGTGTAGTTTGATCCATCTAGATTCACCAGTCCCATGGTTCATGCATTCTGCAATTTTATGGAAACAATGTTATCAGGATCCCACTCAGGGGCTATCATCAGGTTGACTTCTATTCTTTGACACTGGGTATACTTAGTTCTTCTCATATTAACTTTAGTGCCACTGTTTCTCTGAACTTATTATTAATTGTGCAGTGTTTACGCGTTGTTGAGAATCTCATGTTAGACAGTTCTCTTATATTAATGTAGTGTAGGAGGGACATATTTGTAGCACCAGCCTGGCCAGCTGTAGTCGCCCTGGGGGAGTGTGAGGTGCTGCTGCTGACAACACTAACTGGTGGTGGTGCTGCTGCTGACAACACTAACTGCTGGTAGTGTTGGTGCTACTGCTAACAACACTAATTGTGGTGGTGCTGCTGCTGACCAACACTAACTGCTGGTGGTTGGTGCTGCTGCTGACAACACTGCTGCGTGGTGGTGGTGCTGCTGCTAACAACACTAACTGCTGGTGGTGTTGGTGCTGCTGCTGACAACACTAACTAGTGGTGGTGCTGCTGCTGACAACACTAACTGCTGGTGGTGGTGGTGCTGCTGCTGACAACACTAACTGCTGGTGGTGGTGGTGGTGCTGCTGCTGACAACATAACTGCTGGTGGTGCGTTGCTGCTGACAAGCACTAACTGCTGGTAGGGTGGTGGTGGCTTCACTGCTAACGCTGCTGGTGGTGTTGGTGCTACTGCTCAACAACACTAACTGCTGGTGGTGGTGGTGCTACCGCTAGCTAGCACTAACTGCTGGTGGTGCTACTGCTAACAACACTAACTGGTGGTGTTGCTGCTGCTGAAACACTACACTGCTGCTGGTGGTGGTGCTGCTGCTAACAACACTGCTGGTGGTGGTGGTGGTGCTACTGCTCACTTTCACTGCTGGTGGTGTTGGTACTACTGCTAACAACACTAACTGGTGGTGGTGCTGCTGCTGACAACACTAACTGCTGGTGGTGGTGGTGCTACTGCTAACAACACTAACTGCTGGTGGTGGTGGTGCTACTGCTAACAACACTAACTGCTGCGGTGGTGGTGGTGCTAACAACACTAACTGCTGGTGGTGTTGGTGTTGACAACACTAACTGCTGGGGTGGTGGTGTTGGTACGACACCCTACTTACTGAATCGGTGGCGCTGACAACACTAACTGCTGGTGGTGCTACTGCTAACAACACTAACTGCTGGTGGTGTTGGTGTTAACACTAACTGCTGGTGGTGGTGGCGCTGCTGCTGACAACACTAACTGCTGGTGGTGGTGGTGCTGCTGCTAACAACACTAACTGCTGGTGGTGGTGTTGACAACACTAACTGCTGGTGGTGGTGCGTGCTGCTAACACTAACTGCTGGTGGTGCTACTGCTAACTCGCTAACATTGGTGTTGGTGCTGAACCATTAACTGCTGGTGGTGGTGCGCTGCTGCAGCAACCTGCTGCTGGTGGTGGGTGGTGCTACTGCTAACAACACTAACTGCTGGTGGTGTTCTGCTAACAACACTAACTGTCTGTTGTGGTGTTGGTTGACAACACTAACTGCTGGTGGTGGTGGTGCTACTACCAACACTAACTGCTTGGTGGTGTTGGTGAGCACTTAACTGCTGGTGTTGGTGGTGCTTTTCCTACTAACAACACTAACTGCTGGTGGTGGTGGCGTTGCTAACAACACTAACTGCTGGTGGTGGTGGTGCTACTGCTAACAACACTAACTGCTGGTGGTGCTACTGCTAACAACACTAACTGCTGGTGGTGTTGGTGTTGACAACACTAACTGCTGGTGTTGGTGGCGCTGCTGCTGACAACACTAACTGCTGGTGGTGCTGGTGCTGACAACACTAACTGCTGATGGTGGTGGTGCTACTGCTAACAACACTAACTGCTGGTGTTGGTGGTGCTGCTGCTAACAGCACTAATTGCTGGTGCTGGTAACAACACTAACTGCTAGTGATGGTGGTGACAACACTAAGTGCTGGTGGTGACACTACCTAGCGGTGGTAGTGACAACACTACCTTTGGTGGTGATCGTGACAACACTACATGGTGGTGGTAGTGACAACATTACCTGGTGGTGGTAGAGACAACACTACATGGTGGTGGTAGTGACAACATTACCTGGTGGTGGTAGAGACAACACTACCTGGTGGTAGTAGAGACAACACTACCTGGTGGTGGTAGAGACAACACTACCTGGTGGTGGTAGTGACAACACTGCAAGGTGGCGATCGTGACAACATTACCTGGTGGTGGTGGTAACAACAGTGGACACCTGTCACCTGGCTCTCTACTGACCGCCTCACCTTTAACACCTAACATTTGTTACTTTCATGTTGGCAGCGCCTTTATTCCTCCGGCCCATCATTCATGCTCTTTGTACCTCATATTTGAGTGGGAGTGGCCGTGCACACGCACGCACACACACACACACACACACACACACACACACACACACACACACACACACACACACACACACACACTGCCTACAGAAGGCGTGCACGGCTATTCTCTCTCTCTTTTTCACCACATATCAAGAGGCCGCCTTTTACACTGGCCCTCTTAACTCTCTCGTTATCATCGCGATCTTATTAATTTTGTCAGTTTGGGACAAAGCTGCTACACCATCCTCGTCACCGCCGCCACCTGTTAAGCGTTTGAGTTCCCCAGTCCGCGTATTGCCACTGTTCGACACCACGACAGCATCCAGCCCAGACATAAGAACATAAGAATGAAGGAAACTGCAGCGGGCCTATTGGCCCATACGGGTCCATGACAAAATCCCCACCGGACAAAATCCCCACCGGACAAAATCCCCTAGGACAAAATCCCCGTGAACAAAAACCCCGCCGGATAAAAAAAAACACCGGACATAAACCCCTCCCTACCGGACAAAAACCCCACCCAACCGGACAAAAACCCCTTGTCATGAACTGCTGTCAACATTTCTTCATATATCTCTTGGGATTTACCAGGCAGGAAGGCATAAACACAGCTCACTGCAGATTCTCCTAGAGGGGCACGGATGATGTATAGTTGTTCAAATAGAAATGGTGCACAGGTAAAACTCCCATCCATATACCACGTGTCGGAATCTGCCAGATGACGTAGACCTTCCTCGGTGGCAAACATAATGATACGGTTCTTTGCTTCTATCCCACTGTCATGAATTAGGAAAGGGTGTGGGTCTCTTCAACCTGTTATTGTCCACTCGCCTTCAATTCTTAGCTCTTGAAGAGATGATGGTTATTTACCACGAGGTAAATATTGAGGCATAAATAGAGCTTTAATTTTTTCTTTACCATATAACCTACACTTCATAATGTTCCATACATACATTGTCTTAGTAAGAGATTTTGTTTTATTTCTTACTATGAGGGAATTTTGTCCGTTGTGGGTTTTGTCCGGTGGGTTTTTGTCCGCGGGGTTTTTGTCCCCGGGTATTTTGTCCGTATCCCGGCCCATACTGGGCAGTCCCATTTACACCCAACCCCGTTCGCTTATATATCCATCCAACCTATGTTTGAAGCTATCCAGCGTATTCGAGTTAATGATGATATTTGGTAACTTGTTTCACTCGACCACTACTCTAATTTCAAACCAGTGTTTACCTATTTCGCTCCTAAATCTAAATTTGTCTAATTTAAAACCATTGTTACTAGTTCGCTCCTGGTTGGATAGTTGAGTACCTTTGTAATGTCCCTTTGTTTAGGCCTGACTTCCATTTATACATCTCGATCATATCGCCCCTCGCTCTACGTCTCTCGAAGGAGTGCAAATTAAGATGCTTTAACCTGTCTCTGTATTCAAGGTTCCTAATGCCCGGGATTAGTCTTGTGATTCTCCTCTGAATTCTTTCCAGGGATTCTATATCCATTCTGTAATACGGTGACCAGAAATGAACTACACTGGATGAAAAGCCAAGAAAGACTCCAAACTACACCAGGAGAGAAATGAGGACTCCAGCAAGTGCAGTGTGCTTAATATTGGAAGAACAAGAACTGATAATGTATACAGCCTTAACAATATCAACCTAGAGAAGTCTACTTGTGAAAGAGACCTAGGGGTACTTGTAAGCCGGGACCTACGGCCTAGAAAGCAGTGCGTTAATGTTCGAAATAAGGCAAACAGTATTGGGTTTTATATCTAGAAGTGTAAGTAACAAGAGTGCACAGGTCTTATTGCAACTATATCTTGCGCTAGTCAGGCCGCACCTCGATTATGCGGTTCAGTTCTGGTGCCCCTATTATAGAATGGATATAAATTCACTAGAGTCGGTGCAGCAAAGAATGACAAAAATGATTCCGGGACTTAGAAACCTTCCATATCAGGATAGGTTAAAGAAACTTAACTTGCATTCCCTAGAAAGACGAAGAGTGCAGGGAGATATGATAGAAGTATTTAAGTGGGTGAAAGGAATCAATAAAGGGGATATAGATAAAGTTCTTATAATATCCGAGCAGGATAGGACTCGGAGCAACGGATTCAAGTTGGATAAGTTTAGGTTTAGGAGGGAGATAGGAAGAAACTGGTTCACAAATAGGGTGGTGGACGAGTGGAACAAGCTTAACAACTTTGTAGTAAGTGCGGGAACTCTGGAAAGTTTCAAAAGGAGGCTAGATAGATTCATGGATGATAGAGAGTGGTAGTAACTCTCGACAGGAGCTGCCATGCACAGGCCAACTGGCCTATTGCAGACTCCTTATTTTCTTATGTACTCAGCCCAAGTGAGGAATTGTGAATTCCTAACTACATCACATAAGGAACAAGACCCGAATGTAGGAAAAAATGGCACAGGGAAAATGGCATTAAGAAAATATGGCACACGAAAAAACGGCATAATCATCAGACTTGGAAAAAATGGCATATTAATTTTTATTTCCATGTTTTCGCTAAAATTTTATAACGTTTGTTACTGAAGCTTACTTAGAGTTATATCAACATCATAACAAAACATTTATTACCATTAACTAAAACATTCTACCGTATGTTAGTGAAAACTCGTACATAAATGAATTACAAAATTAGAATTGTCACATTGCATATTATTGTTTAAGATTTCCAACGAATGTTTTCGCCAGCGACTCGCAAAAACTCTTGGCGGTCCTGGCAGAGGGTCTTCAACCTTGTCTGGAGGTTCTTGTATCCCCTGGTTGGAACGCCAGATAGTTGGGTGGCTGTGCCCAACCAACCTGGTAGTAGAGGAAGTAAAGAAATCTTTGAAAGGAATGAGTAGGGGCAAAGCAGGAGGGGAAGATGGCTTAAGCACTGACCTGATCAAAGATGCAGGAGATTTTGTATTAGGTAAACTAGTACAACTCTTTACAAAATGTTTACAGACCCATACAGTACCAAAGTCCTGGAAGCCTGCTCTCTGTAGCTTACAAGCTCTTTACAGAAGCCATTACAGATAGAATGAGTGCTGTACTCGACTCCAACCAGCCAAGATACTCCACAACTGATCACATCTATACCATCAATTAAGTTATGGAAAAATCGTCTGAATTTATTAAACCATTATGCATGGACGAACAATGGCTGATGATGATGCCCAACCGACCTGCTGTATCGGTTGTTCCACCCCTCACAATGGTTTGTCGTGCGTGATTCATCCTTGAGCGTTGTTTTATGAACGTTCCACATTTCTTGAGGTACCATGGAGGGATGCGACGCAGATGTACTGCCTGGACCTGGTCATCATCATTCAATTGCCGAGCTCGTTTGTGGTTCGTGAACTCGAAGTGAAATTTGTTGTGCCATTTTTTACTGTGCCATTTCCTCCGGTGTCATTTTTTCCGAGTGCCACAAGAACCATCTCCAACACCCTGTGTGAGCTGAAGGATCTACCCCGACCACGTGGTGCATCTGCAGCTGTAGTGACGAAGCGGATTAACACCCAGGTATGACGCAACGGCCATCCAGACTGTGGGCGCCAACATCAGGTCACAAGAATGTTTACAAGACCAGCTCAAACATTACCAGATCTATAGTTAATCTATATGTTGACTCGTTGTTTCTTATATTTTTGTATCGAAAGTTTTTGTCAATCAAGTGACCCACAACCCACCCCCACCATATGTAACCTATCACCTCTGTCCGTTGTATATTTTCAGCCTTCGGGCTGCCATATTATTATTATTATTACTATTATTATTACATACATACATACATATTATCACACACACACACACACACACACACACACACACACACACACACACACACACACACACACACACACACACACACACCCTCCTAATGGGACACACAAGTAGCCACGTGTGCCAGGATAATAGCAAGTGTGTCATGACATTTTCAAGTATGTCAAAACCGTGTCAAGTACTTGCGGGGAGTGTTGCTTGTGCCTGGGAATTATCAGAGGGGTGTCGACAGGTGTGTGAACCTCAGTGGTCCGTGTGTACGACTATCAGTACACCACATCTACCACTCTACACAACATACATAGTTGTTAACAGTGTAACAGTGTAAAATTTATTAATATAATTATTTTCTTTACAGGTAAGGCCGAGTGGGGGAGGTGGCCAGCTGAGGGAGATGGCCAGGTGAAGGAGGCGACCAGGTGAGGAAGGTGGCCAGGTGAGGGAGGTGGCCAGGTGAAGGAGGAGGCCAGGTGAGGGAGGTTTCCAGGGGATGGACGTGACTAAGTGAGGGAGGTGACCAGGTGAGGGAGGTGACCAGGTAGGGAGGAGGCTAGGTGAGGGAGGTTTCCAGGGGATGGACGTGACTAAGTGAGGAGGGTGACCAGGTGAGGGAGGTGACCAGGTAGAGAGGAGGCTAGGTAGGGTGACCAGGTGGGAGGAGGCTAGGTGAGGGGGTTGACCAGGTGAGGGGATGAGGCCAGGTGAGGGAGGTGGCCTGGTGAGGGAGGAGGCTAGGTGGGAGGGAGGTGACCAGGTAGGGAGGAGGCTAGGTGAGGGGGGTGACCAGGTGAGGGAGGTGACCAGGTAGGGAGGAGGCTGGGTGAGGAGGTGACCAGGTAGGGGAGGAGGCTAGGGTGAGGGGGGGTGACCAGGTGAGGGATGAGGCCAGGTGAGGGGAGGTGGCCTGGTGAGGGGGAGGCTAGGTGAGGGAGGTGACCAGGTGAGGGGAGGTGACCAGGTAGAGAGGAGGCTAGGGTGGAGGAAGGTGACCAGGTAGAGAGGAGGCTGGGTGGGGGGGGTGACCAGGTGAGGCGATGAGGCCAGGTGAGGGAGGTGGCCTGGTGAGGGAGGAGGCTAGGTGAGGGAGGTGACCTGGTGAGGGAGGAGGCCAGGTGAGGGAGGTGGCCATGAGGGGCCAGGTGAGGGAGGTGGGTTCGGAGGGTGGTGACCAGGTGAGGTACCAAAATTCGTAACAAGGTTGAGAATGAGAGGGTCGTAGTAGCATTTTTTGTCCACCGTATAATATAGTCGGGGATGGCATGAGGATAACTCAGGTAGTGTAGCTGTAGCGTTGTTGTTTTGTTGTTGTTGTTGTTATTACTTACTGCTGCACTACCACCATCTTCTCACTTCCGACATCATATATGAGTCATTTCCGCCTAATTGGGATAGAAGAAAATCAGCCAACACAGCCAAGTCCTCAGTATTTAAGTGTACATTTGTCACCATATTTTTGTCGGCTTAAATTAGTCTCTGGTAACTTGTATCTCAGTTAGAGAAAAAATAACTTTGAAATCTTGTGAACCTCAACCCAGTCTGACATGTTATCCTGTATTGAGGTGATGGAGAGTGAGTTGTGATTCACCACCAGTACTGACTCAGGAGGTGGTTGTCGATGGGGAGAGAGAGTGGAGGGATTAATGAGACCAGATGTATGCAGTACCTGAAGTGTGTGTGTGTGTGTGTGTGTGTGTGTGTGTGTGTGTGTGTGTGTGTGTGTGTGTGTGTGTGTGTGTGTGTGTAAATAAAATAATAAAAATAATAAACGGTTTATTGAAGTTCTGCAGCCTGAAGGCTGAAAATATACATTGGGCATAAATGACTTATTACATACATTGGTGGTTTAACAAAGCCTCATTAGAGAAAGGTGAAGGAACATAGTGAACATACAGATTAATGTAGGTGTTGAACAGCAAAACGTAGTGTAGTAACTCCCTCCCAGATGGTGTTTTGGAGGGACTCTCACGTGGTGTAGTAGTTCCTCACAGATGGTGTTATGAGGGCCCCACGTGGTGTAGTAATTCCCTGCAGATGGTGTTATGAGGGCCTCACGTGGTGTAGTAACTCCTCCCAGATGGTGTTAGGAGGGACTCACGTGGTGTAGTAGTTCCCACAGATGGTGTTAGGAGGGACCTCACGTGTGTAGTAGTTCCCCGCAGATGGTGTTATGAGGGGCTCTACGTGGTGTAGTAATTCCTCACAGATGGTGTTATGAGGGGCCTCACGTGTAGTAATTCCCTCACAGATGGTGTTATGAGGGGCCTCACTGGTGTAGTAATTCCTCACAGATGGTGTTATGAGGGGCCTCACGTGGTGTAGTAATTCCTCACAGATGGTGTTATGAGGGCTCACGGGTAGTAATTCCCTCACAGATGGTGTTATGAGGGCCTCACGTGGTAGTAATTCCCTCACAGATGGTGTTATGAGGGCCCCACGTGGTGTAGTAATTCCTCAAAGATGGTGTTATATGAGTGAGGTGTGGTTCCAGGCCTTCCTATCGTAGAGAGATGGATTAACACATCGCTGGTAGTTGGGTCGGGCCGTTATCACTGGGTACCTGGGACCTCACTGTGTGAAAGGTCAACTTGGGTACCACTGTTACTGTTGAGTTGTTCTCACTGACTTAGTAATTGTTCACCACTGTTCACCTCTGTTTAACACTGGTTCCATTTCTTTCCTAAATGAAATAGTAACTTGGTGTGAACTTGTTGATATTCCGGTGGGGAGGAGGGTTCAGGAAGGAGTTGGTATGGGCCAACATACAGCTGGACCTGGCTGCTCGGGAGAGGAGCCAGGTACGTCTTGACCTTCTGGTGTGTGTGTGTGTGTGTGTGTGTGTGTGTGTGTGTGTGTGTGTGTGTGTGTGTGTGTGTGTGTGTGTGTGTAAGATGGGATCTGCAGGTGAGACGAGAGAATGACAGGAGAGGGTAGGGAGAGTAGGGGTTAGGGGAGAGTAAGGGAGTGTAACAGGAAGGAGGCTGAGTAAAGGAGAGGAAGTGACAGGGAGGAATGAGAGTAAGGGAGAGGTGGACAGGGAGGAATGAGAGTAAGGAGAGTGTGGACAGGGAGGAGTGGGAGTAAGGAGAGGTGACAGGGAGGAGGAGGGGAGAGGAAGTGGACAGGGAGGAATGAGGTAAGGAGAGAAGTGACAGGGAGGAGGTGAGAGTAAGGGAGAGGAAGTGACAGGGAGGAGGAGAGTAGGGGAGAGAGGTGACAGGAGGAGGAGGGAGGGAGAGAAGTGACAGGGAGGAATGAGAGTAAGGGGTGAGTGCACAGGGAGGAATGAGAGTAAGGGAGAAGAAGTAACAGGGTGGGAGGAGAGTAAGGGAGAGTGAGGGGAGAGAGGGAAGGAGAGTGACAGGGAGGAGTAAGAGTAAGGGAGAGGAAGTGGACAGGGAGGAATGAGAGTAAGGGAGGAGGTGACAGCGAGGAGGAGGAGTAAGGAGAGTGACAGGAGGTGAATGAGAGTAAGGAGAGGAAGTGACAGGAGGAATGAGAATAAGGGAGAGGGACAGGGAGGAGTGAGAGTGAGAGAGGACAGGGAGGGAGTGAGAGAGTAAGGAGAGAAGTGGACAGGAGGAGTAAGAGGAAGGGAGAGTGTGACAGGGAGGAGGAAAGGGGAGAGGAAGTGGACAGGGAGGAATGAGAGTAAGGGAGAGGGAAGTGGACAGGAGGGAGTAAGAGGTGGGAGAGAGGGTGACAGGGAGGAGTGAGAGTAAGGGAGAGAGGGACAGGGAGGAGTGGAGTAAGCGAGAGGTGACAGGGAGGAATGAGAGGGGGAGTGTGACAGGGAGGAGTAGAGTAAGGGGAGAGGAGGGGAGGAGGAGTAGGGAGAGAGTGTGGACAGGGGAGGAGGAGAGTAAGGGGAGGTGAGTGTGGGGACAGGGAGGAGTGAGTAAGGGAGGAGAAAGTGTGACAGGGAGGAGGGAGGGGAGAGGTGACAGGGAGGAGGAGAGGAGGGAGAGTGTGACAGGGAGGAGGAGAGTAAGGGAGAGAGTGGACAGGGAGGAGTGAGAGTAAGGGAGAGAGGTGACAGGGAGGAGGAGTAAGGGAGAGAGGTGGGACAGGGAGGGAGGAGAGTAAGGGTGAGGAGTGACTGGGAGGAGGAGAGTAAGGGGTGAGGAAGGACAGGGGAGGAATGAGAGTGGGAGAGAGGACAGGGGAGGAGTGAGAGTAAGGGAGAGGGATACAGGGTAGGAGGAGAGTAAGGGAGAGGAAGGGAAGGGAGGAATGAGAGTAAGGGAGAGGAAGGACAGGGAGGAGGAGAGTAGGGGAGAGAGTGTGGACAGGGAGGAGTAAAGTAAGGGAGAGAGCGACGGGAGGAGGAGAGGAGGGAGGGAAGTGGATAGGGAGGAATGAGAGTAAGGGAGAGGTGGACAGGGAGGAGGAGAGTGGGAGTGGAAGTGACAGGGAGGAGTAAGAGTAGGGAGAGGTACAGGGGAGGAGGAGAGTAACGGTGAGGAAGTGACGGGAAGAATGAGAGTGAGGAGAGGTGACAGGGAGGAGGTGAGAGGGAGAGTGTGACAGGAGGAGGAGAGTAAGGGGAGAGGAAGTGACAGGGAGGAATGGAGAGTAAGGGGAGAGTGACAGGGAGGAGGAGAGTAGGGGAGAGAGGTGACGGGAGGAGGAGAGTAGGGGAGAGGAAGTGACAGGGAGGAATGAGAGTAAGGGAGAGGAAGTGACAGGGAGGAGGAGAGTAAGGGAGAGTGTGACAGGGAGGAGGAGAGAGTGGGGAGAGGAAGTGACAGGTGAGGAGAGAGAGTTACGGCGTGAGAGCAGGGAGATGAGGCAGAAAATCAGTGATGGGAAGAGAAAGGGAAGGGAGGGATGAGAGCGAGATGGAGAGTAAGGCAATTGGTGAGGACTGTCGGGGCCCAGAAGGAAGGAGGGTGTGGAGAGCAGGAGGCGGGGGGGTGGGGGAGGTGGGCGTGGATGATGAAGGGCGTGTGGGCGGGAAATGCGGGAGTGACGCGAAAAGGTCGAAGGTAGGGATGAGTGGGGAGGTGGGAGGTGGGTGTTGTTGTGTGTGTTGTGGGTGGGAACGGGAGGGGTAAGGGAAATGGAGGAGAGAGAGAGAGAGAGAGAGAGAGAGAGGCATGAGGGAGGGAAGGAGAGGGGAAGGTGGTGGAAAAGACGGAGGAGGGGGGAGGGAGGGGGGGGGAAACGGAGGAGGGGGGAGGAATGAACATATATTAATTCAGTTTGTCAGGATGTCATTATGGAGACTGGTGAGTGTACAATACCGGTGTTAAGAAAGTTTTTCTGCGAAGTAGGGAGGAGACAGTGGCAGGCCAGGGTAAGTAGGGAGGAGGCAGGCAGACCAGGGGTGAGGAGGAGGCAGGGCAGGCCAGGGTAAGGAAGGAGGCAGTGGAGACCAGGGTAAGGGGAGGGAAGCAGGCAGGCCAGGTAAGTAGGAGGGAGACAGTGGCAGGCCAGGGAGGGAGGGAGACAGGGCAGGCCAGGGTATGTAGGGAGAGAGGCAGTGGCAGGCCAGGGTAAGTAGGGAGGGAGACAGGCAGGCAGGGTAGGGTAGGAGGGAAGCAGTGGCAGGCCAGGGTATGTAGGGAGAGAGGCAGGCAGACCAGGGGTAAGTAGGAGGAGGCAGTGGCAGACCAGGGTAAGTGGGAGGGAGGCAGTGGCAGGCTAGGGGTATGTAGAGAGAGGCAGGCAGGCCAGGGTAAGTAGGGAGGGAGGCAGGCAGACCAGGGTAAGTAGGAGGGAGGTGGCAGGCTAGGGTATGTAGGGAGGGAGGCAGTGGCAGACCAGGGTAAGTAGGGAGGAGGCAGTGGCAGACCAGGGTAAGTAGGGAGGAGGCAGTGGCAGGCTAGGGTATGTAGGAGGAGGCAGTGGCAGACCAGGGTAAGTAGGGAGGGAGGCAGTGGCAGGCTAGGGGTATGTGGGAGAGAGGCAGGCAGACCAGGGTGAGTAGGAGGGAGGCAGACCAGGGTAAGTGGGAGGGAGGCAGGCAGGCTAGGGTATGTGGGAGGGAGGCAGTGGCAGACCAGGTAAGTAGGGAGGGAGGCAGTGGCAGGGTAGGTATGTAGGGAGAGGCAGTGGGCAGGCCAGGGGTGGGGAGGGAGGGAGGCAGTGCAGGCCAGGGTGGGAGGGGAGGCAGTGGTGGCCCAGGGGTGCAGGGAGGGAGGCAGTGGCAGGCTAGGGGTATGTAGGAGAGAGGCAGTGGCAGGCCAGGTGGGCAGGGAGGGAGGCAGGCAGACCAGGGGTAAGTGGGAGGGAGACAGTGGCAGGCTAGGGGTATGTAGGAGGGAGGCAGTGGCAGACCAGGGTAGGGAGGGAGGCAGTGGCAGGCTAGGGGTATGTGGGAGAGAGGCAGTGGCAGGCCAGGGGTAAGTAGGGAGGAGGCAGTGGCAGGCCAGGGTGCAGGGGAGGGGAGGCAGTGTTGGCTAGGGGTATGTAGGAGAGAGGCAGTGGCAGGCCAGGGGGTGAGGAGGAGGCAGTGGCAGACCAGGGGCAGGGAGGGAGGCAGTGGCAGGCTAGGGTATGTAGGGAGAGAGGCAGGCCAGGTAAGTAGGTAGGGAGGCAGTGGCAGGCCAGGGTAAGTAGGAGGGAGGCAGTGGCAGACCAGGGTAGTAGGGAGGGAGGCAGTGGCAGGCTAGGTATGTAGGAGAGAGGCAGTGGCAGCCAGGGGTAGGGAGGGAGGCAGGGCAGGGGTGTAGGGAGGGAGGCAGTGGCAGCCAGGTGCAGGAGGGAGGCAGTGGCAGGCTAGGGTATGTAGGAGAGAGGCGGTGGCCAGGTAGGTAGGAGGGGAGGTGGAGACCAGGGTAGTAGGGAGGGAGTAGGGCAGGCTAGGGTATGTAGGAGAGAGGCAGTGGCAGGCCAGGGTAAGTAGGGAGGAGGCAGTGAGGCCAGGTAAGTAGGGAGGAGGCGGCAGACCAGGGTAAGTAGGGGAGGAGGCAGGGCAGGCCAGGGTAAGTAGGAGGAGGCAGTGGCAGGCCAGGGTGGGAGTCAGACACGTTACAAAGAGGTAACATTCAGTTCTGTGGAGAGAGAAACAAGAAGGCAGTAGTGGTGGTGGTGTGAAGGACATATCAAATATTACATAGTTGTTGAAGAATGTTGTTTTGTGTTACTCCTGAAACACCTATGTACTTTCTGATGAGTGGTAGTAAGTGTTGGTCTATGGCCTGCAGGAACTGGAGTGCTGGCTCAATAGGTGGGTTGTGTTCCAACATGAAGTTTGTCAGAATTTAATGATCCATCCTGGAGCAAAAATACTGATGACCTTTTGTGGGGCACCGGGAAGGAGCGTAGGTGGGGACGAGGGTGCTGGTTAATGTCTGTGTGTGTGTGTGTGTGTGTGTGTGTGTGGGTGCTTGTTTTCTCCCTACTCTAAAGATTACGTACCACCCTCATCGTAGTCCCACCTCCACCATAACACTCCCGTTTACTCTAAGACACTTGACCTCCTCCACTAAAGCGGTGTCCCAGTCTACCATGTACTAGGAACCTACAACATGAGCTTCCCAAAACAGGTTGTGTCGTGTCCTTCAAAGACACAGTTGTTACCAGGATTAATATTCTCGTTGTGGAATCAACCAGCTGCCTTTGTATCGCCCTGGCTCCTCATTCTTCTTTTGTTGTCACTTCACCTTTCATAAATTGCTGAGAAAATATTATGATAAAACTTGTATTCCTCCGAAGATTCAATTTGATGTTACTGCATGTAGTGTGTCCATTAATTATTGTTTGCAAGACTTGTATAGGATGGAAGACATATATAACTGAGGCCCGTGGAGGTGTGTGGCATCGGTGGTGTGGCACTCAAGGCACTCAGCATGGCAGTGGCACCAGCAATGCAATGTCGTGCCCTTTGTGGAGGCCTGCGGGGGCAGGAGGGTGGGGAGACATGCTGTTGCTGCTGCTGATGATGATGATGATCTTAATAAAGGGTTTAAGGACTTGGCTGACATGTTCTAGTGGAGGTATAGTTACTTTCTTACTAAATATCGTAAAGCAAGTGAGAATTATACAGCCTTATCTCCTTTCCCCTCTCAGCTTTTCCTCACTGTCATCCTCCCATCGCCTATCTCCCCTTCTTCTTCTATCCTCCCTCTATCTCCACTTCTTTAACCCTATTTCTATCGTCCTTCTTCTCTATATCTCATTTCCCATTCACACTTTACACAGCGCTTGCACCACGAGCAACTCAGGTAAGCAGCGTAAAGTTGACCCTCTGCCAAAACAGTTCTAGATAGATGCAGTTGGCGAACCTGCCTCGGCCGACCCACCATCACGCGGTTATTAGTGTCGTGTAGGTCTGTCTGTCTGCCTCCTTCTGTGTGTGTGTGTGTGTGTGTGTGTGTGTGTGTGTGTGTGTGTGTGTGTGTGTGTGTGTGTGTGTGTGTGTGTGTGTGTGACTATTTATGACTCCAGACGCCATAGAGCTGGCTATTCTCTCACTGATTACTCTTTTGGGATTATCCTCGCCCAGTTCCGAAGTGTCTGAATATCTCATGGCATGAATTCTTCCCTGTATATTTTCCTTTCTCTGTAGTCCTTCCATGGTCTCCTTCCGTGGTCTCCTTTCGTGGTCTCTTCCGTGGTCTCCTTTCGGGTCTCCTCTGTGGTCTCCTCTTCCGTGGTTTCTACCCTTGGTTCCCATAAACCCCAGCCTCCGGGTCTCCTCCCAACAATAACAAGTACTGCCCCTACACGGCAATATATAACGGATTTTTATTTTTTTTTTCTTACGGTCACAGAGATTGATAGAGTTCAGTCAACATGTGACAGGGTCAACAAGTAGTGAAATCAACATGTTTTTGGGTCAACATGTTGTGGGGACATGTGTAGGGTCACCATGTGTAGGGTCAACATGTGGTGGGGTCAACATGTGGGGTCAACAAGTAGTGAAGTCAACATGTTGTGGGGCTGGGGTCAACATGTGGTGGGTCACATGTGGTAGGGTCAACAAGTAGTGAAGCCACATGTTGTGGGGTCAACATGTTGTGGGGTCAACATGTGGTAGTGTCAACATGTGGTGGGGCCAACATGTGGTAGAGTCAACACGTAGTGAAGCCAACATGTGGTAGGGGTCAACATGTGGTGGGCCAATATGTGGTGGGGTCAACATGTGGTGGGGTCAACATGTGGTGGGGGCAACATGTGGTAGGGTCACATGTTAGGGCCAACATGTGGTTGGGTCAACAAGAAGTGAAGTCAACATGTTGTGGGGTCAACATGTGGTGGGGTCAACAAGAAGTGAAGTCAACATGTTGTGGGGTCAACATGTTGTGGGATCAACATGTGGTAGGGTCAACAAGTAGTGAAGTCAACATGTTGGGGGCCAACATGTTGTGGGGTCAACATGTGTAGGTCAACATGTGGTGGGGTCAACATGTGGTGGGGGTCAACACAGTGAAATCAACATGTGGTAGAGTCAACACATAATGAGGAAAAACAAGTGGTGAGCCACACATAGTGAAGTTAACATGTGGTAAGTGTCAACAGTGGTGAAGTCAACACGTTGTGGGCCAACATGTGGTAGGGTCAACATGTGGGGGTGAGTCTCCCTACTCCAAATCTTTCCCATTAATATTTCACGGTTCCTGATTGTGATCGTTAACAGTAAATTATATATATATATATATATATATATATATATATATATATATATATATATATATATATATATATATATATATATATATATATATATATATATATATTAAAAATGTTGTGAGTTGTGATAATTTACCAGTGGTGGATGGGAGGTGAAGCTGACGACCAAGATAAAAGGAACTTCTCCATTGTTGTGTCTCTCTCCACACCGAAACAAAGTTATCCTCTGTTTCCGTTGTCACTCTCTCAAGCGGTGTATCACTGAGGTGGTTGTTTTAGTGATGTAGCTTAACCCTAGTGGTGTGGCCCTGGTGGGGGTGATTGTGTTGGTGTGATCCTGATTGTAAGCATTGATGGTGTGGCTGTTGTGGTCCTGATGGTTTGTCCCTGGTGATGTGTAACATAGTTCTGACCACTCAGTAAAAAGTGCTTTACAGAAATTTTGGGGAAACAAATTCTGACTGGAGGAACTCTCCTCACGGCGGTAAGGAATTATTACAGTGTCAGCCGTCCGGCAATCAGTTTGACTTGGGTATGTGGTGAGACCCGACGACGGCAGGGGCGGTAAACTTGGTGAGTGTTTCTCTGTAATCGTTCAGGTGTAAGTGAAGCTCACAGTATTTAGTTTACATGTAACCTCATACCATTTGCATTGTTAAAGAGTTCCCCAGCAACAGATGGATACATCAGAACAGGAGAATACACCAAAGTATTAAGTAATGAAGAGAAAAATAAATAGATAATTACAACGAAAGAAAATACGGAAACACCCTTTAATTAATATTAGTATTCATACAGTAAATAGGTATTTATTACCACAAGGAAGCGGATACATAACTTATTAAGGAACATAATTACAAACACTAACAGAAGCCAGGACTGTGTTCCCCAGGGCACTGTGCCTGCTCCTCACTCTTGCATCAGGCCAAGATCACAATGCACACTACAAACGAACGAAATATTTTTGTTTGACGGATAAATGTGTAAATTTCTTTACTATGGGTGGAAGGATAGAGAAAATAACAAACTCGAAATGTCAACATTATTTTATCCTAGTACGTAATAGTGATGTTAAAGATTTACAATCAATAAGGACAAGCAAAGGAGAATAAAGTGGTTCCGACTAAGAATATGTCAGGGTGAATAATGGTAGTTGTACATTCACCACACATGTACACTGAAACATTACAAGAAATGTACAAAGAACATTTCTATATTTACAGTAGATGGTACGAGTAGTTTTTAAGTCTTGGACAAAAATAGTGTTAACTTGCGAGGCCCAAAACTTGTTGACAGCTAAGATAATAAATCGTGCTGGGGAACACTGGTTGCCTTCACGCATGAATTTAACAAATTTTTAAAGTTACTTCATCAGTTAACCTGTAGTCGTTATGTTGACTTGCAGGCGACAGACAGTAACAACCTGGTGGACGAGCTGTTACCAGGAAGTATGATAGTTAGTTAGTGCTGCAGGTGTACAGCTAGCCCGGAATTACCAATTGATTACTTATGTACATAACATTCACTACTATGAGTATCGGGTAAGTAGTATGGTGGGTTTCATGTACTGTACAGTACCTCACCATAAAGCCTTCTCTCATTCTCACCGTCATTTTCTTTTTTTAATTCACTGTTTATCTGTCGTTTATCTGTCGTTTATCTTCCATCTGTCACAGGCTGAAATAATATATATATATTCCCGCCAGTAGTCACAAAATATAGTTACTGAAAAATAAAAATGTTGCAAGAAGCAGAATACTTCCTGAGCTTTACCTGGAGTTCTTTTGGAAACTTCTATATCTGGGAGATCTTGAAGAAAGGTAAATATTTATATGACGAGGAAGATAAGGCGTTAGTGACGTAAGGGAAGGAGGTGCGGGTAGGAGGAGGGAGTGTGTGTGAGTGGAGGTGGTGGTGGTGGAGGAGGTGGTGGTGGTGGTGGTGGAGGAGGTGGAGGTGACGTAAGAGAGGGGGATGTGGTGCTGGTGGGGACAGTATCACCTGACTGGCCCTCCATGCTTTGTTTACTCTGCTCCCTGCTCACCTTCCACCTGCTACACCTTCACACCCCAGGTATGTGTACCATGCAAGTGTCGGTTGGTACACTATGTATGTTGGAGGTAACGTCCAAGTAGTGTGATATTGAGAGTCATAAGGTAGTGGATATGGCAGTAAAATTAGGATAATCACCATTTATACCGTTTACAAAATGACGCAATAATGACCCATCAAACAGTAGATTTCATGAACACTGAACCTGATGAACCTATGAAGAAGTGTTGATTTTTACTGTTACCGAGGAACTATGTGAGAGGGAGTGGGTAGGTAGAGAGGAGAGAGGTTGTGTGGATGTTTGAGAGGGTGTGAGGTGGGTGAGGGAGATGAGATGATAAGATTTAAGGACATAGGAGAAAGATTGAGCAGTGGTGAGGGTGAATGTTGCTTTGGTTTGAGAGGAAGGTCAGTGGGTAGAAAAGAGGGTGAGGTGAAAGAGGTGGGGGGGGGTGTCGGGGTGTAAGGAGACATTGCAGGTGGCAGCCCACACACTGGTCGGCGTCACACATTTTTAGATCCGCCATGGTTACCTCCCCCTCACGCCGCCTTATTGCCCTACCCACACCACCATACTGCCCTCCCCACACCACCATACTGCCCTCCACACCCACCATACTGCCCTCCCCACACCACCCTGCCCTCCCCACACCACCACTGCCCCCACACCACCATACTGCCCTCCCCACACCTCCATACTGCCTCCACACACCACCATACTGCCCCTCCCACACCACCAATACTGCCCCACACCACCATACTGCCCTCCCCACACCACCATACTGCCCTCCTTACACCACCATACTGCCCTCCCTTACACCACCATACTGCTCCCTCCTTACACCACCATACTGCCCCTTCCACACCACCATGCTGCCCCTGCACACCACCATACTGCTCCCACACCACCATACTGCCCCACACACCACCATACTGCCCCACACGAACATACTACCCCTCCCTACACCACCATACTGTCCTCCCCACACCACCAAACTGCCCCTCCCCACACCACCATACTACCCTCCCCCTGCACCACCATACTGCCCCTTCCCACACCACCACAGCCCCCTACACCACCATGCTGCCCCGCACACCACCATACTGCCCCACACCACCATACTGCCCCACATCGCTATACTGCCCACTACACCACCATATACTGCTCTTCCCCACACCACCATACTGCTTCCTACACAACCATACTGCTCCTCTCCCCACACCACCATACTGCTCTCCCACACCACCATACTGCCCCTCCCCACATCACCATACTGCTCTCCACACCACCATACTGCTCCCACACCACCACACCGCCCCTCCCCACACCACCATCTGCCCTCCCCACACCTCATACTGCCCTCCCCACACCACCATACTGCCCCTACATCACCATACTGCCCCACGCCTCCACAAACCCCTTCCCACACCACCATACAGCCTCCCACACCACACCATACTGCCCACACCACATACTGCCCCCCACACGAACATACTACCTCCCCACACCACCATACTGCCCCTTCCCACACCACCAAACTGCCCCTCCCCACACCACCATACTGCCCCACACGAACATACCACCTCCCCACACCACCATACTGCCCCTTCCCACACCACCAAACTGCCCCTCCCCACACCACCATACTACCCTCCCCGTACCACCATACAGCCCTCCCCACACCACCATACAGCCCCTCCACACACCACCATACAGCCCCTTCCCACACATACTGCCTCCCACACCACCATACTGCCTCCCATACCACCACTACTCTCATCACCATACTGCTCCTCCCCACACCACCATACAGCCCTCCCCCACACCACCATACTGCCCCCACACCACCATACTGCCTCCCACACCATACCACCCTCCCCTGCACCACCACAGCCTCCCCCACACCACCATACAGCCCCTCCACACACCACCATACAGCCCCTCCCCACACCACCATACTGCCCCCACACCACCATACTGCCTCCCATACCACCATACTGCCCTCACATCACCATACTGCCCTCCCACACCACTACAGCCTCAAACTAGCAACTTGAAAGTCACCAATGCCACCCGGAAGTCACCTACTGCTTATATGTTACAGTAATCCAACTTAATATATGAGACTTGAGAATGGTATTATTTTAGTAACACGTATTTCAAGTGACAGTCCAAAGATAAACACAATATATATATATTAGGCTTAGGTACCACACTACCATAAATATTCTCTCCTGACACAGTACAATTCCTTTGTCATTTCCGTCTACCGTGAATTAAGTAGTTCTTATGGTTATGTTTTTATGTTGTTGTTTGTGTCATCTTGATAACCTTAGAATTACAACATAAATCATATGCCGTGGAAAAACAGAGTCAAGCAGACAAGTTTCAATTGTTTGATGTAATTTAACTTGTGAACTTCCTGCCTGAGGGTAACGTAACACAGCGAGGGGCATCACTGTAGTAGTGGCTCTGGCTGTGTGGTTGTGGAGGGTAACGTAACACAGCGAGGGCATCACCGTGTTAGTGTGGCTCTGGCTGTGTGGTTGGATAGAATGCAACAGCGAGGGGCATCACCGTGTTAGTGTGGCTCTCTGGCTGTGTGGGTTGTGGAGGGTAAATGTAACACAGCGAGGGGCACTGTTAGTGTGGCTCTCTGGCTGTGTGGTTGTGGAGGGTAACGTAACACAGCGAGGGGCATCACCGTGTAGTGCTGTGTGGTTGTGGAGGGTAACGTAACACAGCGAGGGCATCACCGTGTTAGTGTGGCTCTCTGGCTGTGTGGTTGTGGTAGGGTAACGTAACACAGCGAGGGGCATCACCGTGTTAGTGTGGCTGTGGGATCACAGCGAGGGCACCACCGTGTTATTATATTGATATTGACACAGCGAACCACCATGCTAGTGTGTGGGCAAAGCAACTACCTCAAAACAACCCTACACTCAGGCAGGGTCACAAGGTTGGGAGAGACAGGACCCCAACAACCTCACCAGCAACAGCAGCGTCTACCTTCTGCACTCATATTCCTTTACTACAGTCTGTATAATTTTTTTCTAGAACAGTATTATGTATCACTGATGAGTCAATACATTAAAGTGTAAGTGTATTATCAGGGTGGTGGCATCAAGGGCATTAAACTTTATTTCGTGGTTTAGAATGACCTGAATAGCGTGTATATTGCCACCGCCTCTGCCATAAACCAGAGGCCAAGGAAGACATCACCAGCTAATGTGCATTAAACAAATAAGTTTACATCATTTACATCATTGGGAAATAATTATCTATTATTAATTCACAGTGAAGGAAATAACTAAAATAATCATTTTTTTTGGGGGGTTTTACGTCTTACTTAATATTTCTTTCCTCAACAAAAACATAATAAACTTCAACTGGACTACAATTAAGGTTGGATGGAGACTAGTTTGATTCACCAATACACAACATTAGCTGTATAACGCTCACAAATATACCGAGTTTAACAATGTGTTCTAAGGCGGGAAGTAATGTAATGTGACCTTACCAGCAACGCCCGTCACCCACAGACACTTCGTACATCGGAGACGACTCAGCAGCGCACCTACTCGGTAGGTCTCCTCCTTACATGACAAGGGCCCATGGATGGTAAAGTGGCGGTGGTTTCCATGGTTGTTGAAGGGCGTCATCATGCAGGCAGCGTGGTTCTCTAGTTGTGTGGTAGTCGAGAAGGTAACTTAGGGACACACTAAGGGGTACCACTATTCACCGTGGCTCTATGATGTAACATGAGGACACAGTGAGGGCAACCTTCACTCATACTTAAAGGTCACCGTTGTATTTTCTCCCCTCAAAAGCGCCAACAGTTTCCAAGGTGTACTGTACTGTACTACTAGAAGGAGTTTGACCACCCTGCCGCTTTGTCCTACATATATCTTAACAGCTCATGATGCCATTTGCTTTGTTAAACGTTTACCATGCATAAATGTACATAGATTTACCTGTCACGAAGTGATATGAAGATTTACGTTTATATACGCGAAAATAAAGAGCTTCCTTTTCATACACTCTTCCTTGGCACTAGTAGACACAAACAACAACACTCTGCACAACTGAACAAAACAACACCTCGACCTAGACAAAAACTCACAGCATGTCCATATATGTGTTTTTGGCATGACAACTTGTATTCCCGTTAACCTTTTCCAGTGCTTGTCCAACATCCATCTGCCAAATAGGCTCCACCTTACCCCGCGGCTCCACCGTCGAAATTCGTTTATTTATTTTCTAATTTAATATTCATTGTATTATTATTTATTTTGTATTTTTTTATAATAGTCTCATCTCTTTCAAAGCTCTCGGGCATGGTGAAGTAGCAGGGATTGTAGTCAGTGTGTTGAGTCATCTGTGTCTACGTGAATGATTGATGTCCTGACGCTCTGGTTGTCTCCTGTGAATGTTTTCCCTGTATAATATGTGTCTCTTTCGTCATTTGGGGCAACAAACTTTCTTTAAGTCCAGGAACATCTATGGACATATTTCCTCGTTTCAGTTACAAGAGTCTTGCTTCACCACAGGCTGGGTAGGGAAGTCTAGATTATCATCTCGTGAAAGGTAGTCTCACCAGGTACTGTCCACCTGTCACCACCCATCATCACACTTACCGGTACTGTCCACCTGTCACCACCTCCATCACACTCACCAGGTACTGTCCACCTGTCACCACCCATCATCACACTTACTGGGTACTGTCCACCTGTCACCTACCATCACACTCACCAGGTACTGTCCACCTGTCACCACCATCATCACACTTACTGGAGTGTGTCCACCTGTCACCACCTACCATCACACTCACCAGGTACTGTCCACCTTTCACCACCCATCATCACACTAGGTACTATCCACCTGTCACCACCTACCATCACTCTCACGTGGTACTGTCCACCTGTCACCACCCACCATCACACCAGGTACTGTCACGTGAAAACATCCCAGTATTCTTTGACAGGAATAGACCAGAACAATATTTCAGGCACCAGAGGATTACTGTATGTTTCCTTCATCATTATATTCATCACCAAGAAGAGTGTGTGTGCGAAGTATTTATTAAAAGAAAACTATTATAGAATTATCTTAAATACAATGTAAGAAGAACAGAGTCCGGCGAATCTTGATGTAGTACATTAAAGAGAATTAAAATGGTGGCTGGAATACCGTGTTGACACACACTGATTTTGATCTTTGGTTATGGCGTCACCTATAATGTATTGGTCTTATATATTGACCCGCTAAACATGTCAGTGAAAATAGTTTGTCAGGAAGTTTTGGCAGCTACGAGATACACCACCACCATGCGGTCTGTCTGTCTCAGAAAATGGGAAAGACTTATCCGTAACCGCCTCAGCACCACCAGCGGTACAGCCAATTACGGGCCCACTTTATACGCTGGCAGTTGTCAAGCCGCACAGTTCTAAAACAAATATTCTGCCTTACAGTGAATAATAATTTATTTACGTGTTAGAAATTTGCGATTTGACAATTGCTAGCGCTCAAGGTGGGCCGTGATTGGCTAAATACATTTGAAAAATATGCACCCGATCACCAAAATAGTGTATCGCTAAGGTTCTGATACAGTGAACATACGACTGAAGAACAGTCCCCAACATGTTTTGATGTTAATGAGATTTCGCCACTAACCCCTTCACTACAAGACGCCACCTTTAATAATTTATTTGGTTAACGCAGGGCGACTTTATTCAGCGGAGAGGATCCCATACACAAGGGGTTAATACACTATCTTCACTTATAAACTATTCCACTAAATTAAATAAAAAAAAAATGGGTATTATAATGTGTTAGTCTTACCTTCACCATGACAGGTGCCGTAAACTCTTGGGCGAGAAAACACACTGGCTGGCGGTGTGTAGTGTCAATACCAGTTCTGCTAACGTAGGCAGTTAACCTGGAGAAACAAAATGCTGTATAAATTTCAGCTCATTTCGTTGCATACATACTTGCTCAGCTGGGTTTACATCTTGCATACTTGTTCAGCTGGGTTTACATCATACTTATTTGCTCAGCTGGGTTTTACATCATACGTACTTGCTCAGCTGGGTTTTACATCATACGTACTTTCGTGGGTTTTTGTTTTTTCATACGTACTTGCTCAGCTGGGTTTTTTGCTCAGTTGGGTTTTACATCATACGTACTTGCTCAGCTGGGTTTTACATCATACGTACTTGCTCAGCTGGGTTTTACATCCGCATTCTGGGAAGGCTTCTGGTCGATACTATGACCTTGAAATCTAGGGAAGAATGATTGTCAGTTCTGTAGTCATTAATGTCGATTCTCAAGTACAAGTCAACATTTCCTTCGTTTAGTATAAAAAAAAATATATTAACGTATCTTAACACTGGTTCTTTATATTATACTGTGAGGTAGCCAAGATGAAACGTGTTGGATGGTTGTGTCGGTGATAGGAAGGTGACGAGGAAGACTGTGCTACAATAACATACCTCTGTACATTACCTTATTTATCACTTGTTAATATGGGAACCTCGGATATCCAGGCTTTTAGTGTATTGAACAACATATACAACAGCAAGAGGCGGCGGAGGTAATTTTTTTAAATAGTTTGGCTTAAGTGTGTAACTCAATACGCCTGGATGATATTACTGTAGCAATGGATGATGTCAGCACACAGGTCGGGAAACACACACACACACACACACACACACACACACACACACACACACACACATTTTCTCAAAGCAAAAAGAATAGTAGTTGAGACATCCTTTGAATTATGTAAGGAAAATAAATAATGCACAGTTAAGATTATATTAATTTAGCCATAAATGTAATGTACTTCTCTCGGTGCACACAAGAAAGATTTAATATATATGTGTGAATAATAAGATGAAGGAATAGGTGATGCTTATGTAAAGTTAAACAGGTGAGGTTGTGATAGCCTCGTGTAATTCAGAGGAGGTGGGGGAGGGGGCAGTAACCTCAGGCCTGGTACAGTTAAGAGGGAGGTGAACAATATACCTGTTTGAGAGAAGTAAGTAGCTGTGAGAGGCTGACTGTTGAGAGGACAATTATGCCAGTGTTATATACTGCATCAGGAGGTGTTGAGGCTGTGATTGAAGGATATTAATAGGAAAATGGTGTATATGACCTGAATAAGAAGGAAGTGATCTGGAAGTGAAATGACATGGTGGTGTGAACAGTTGTCAGAAGCTGCATGATGGTGTTTATTAGAGGAACAACAACTGATTGATTCTGTAGTTAAATGATGAACAACAGGTATAGATATTGGAGCATCACCTGAAGATCAGACACTCCGGCTAATTTCAGCTGATGATTTTACACCCTAACTTTAACCTTGATATTGAAATTGATATTGAAACTATATTTAGTCAGAAAAATACAGATACAGAGTCGATAAAAATAACAATATTGACATGGCTAACCTAACCAACCTAACCTAACCTAACCTAACCTAACCTAACCTAACCTAACCTAACCTAACCTAACCTAACCTAACCTAACCTAACCTAACCTAACCTAACTAACCCCAACTGTTAGGTTAAGTGTCTACTCATACGATGAAATAAGCTGGAGTGTCTAATCTTCAGGTGATCCGTATTGGAAAATAGATGCCAGTTCTGATAAACTCGAGAGCAATAGATGGTGTGCAATCAATATTTATAGAGGAAGGTCAACTTTACGCCCCCCTCCCCATAAAGTGTTGTAGGTTTACATAGAGGTGAAGGTTGGTGTTTACGCGCCCCTTCTGCTTGTTGTGTGAGTGACGTATGTGGATGAAATATGGAACACAGGTGCGTGGTGTTTCTCTCACTAAATGTCACTCTCCATTCTCCTATTTTACTAGTCTGTCATTTTACTAAACTCATCACTTAGGTCAGCCATTACACTGATTATTCACTAAATAATGATGGCCTCAAGGAAATAAAATAAAAAATATAAAAACATAACCATTTGTTCTCAGCGTCAAATATGGGTGAGGTAATAACTAGCTAAGGCTCAGTCCTCCACCACCGCTCATATCACCTGCCCCAACACACACTTACCGCCTCACTAATGAACGAGCTGTGAGGCCACCCACCTTGCTAGCCAGTCACTCATCTACCCAGCCAGCTAGCCAGTCTCTCAACCATCCAGCCAGTTAGCCAGTCTTTCAGCCACCCAGCCAGTTAGCCAGTCTCTCAGCCACCCGCCATGCTAGCCAGTCACTCAGCTACCCAGCCAACTAGCCAGTCATTCATTCAGCCTGCCAACTAGCCAATCACACATCCATCCAGTCAACTAGTTAATCACCCATTCAGCCAGCCAGCCAGCTAGCCAGCTAGCCAGTCACTCAGCCAACTTGTTCATGAACGAGCCAACCAGTGAATGAAGCAGCTACTCAGTCAGCCAGAGATCCCCGAAGTCTGCTGCAGTCATTCCGCTAACCAGAACTCGGCAGAGAACAATACAGCTGGTTTTACTTGACTGCTGTCCACCCTCACAGTGAGGCGGCCAGCTGACCACTCACTGAGCCACAACATTACCCAATCCATCTTCCATCCCGTTTAAGCTGCTGAAGCAACAAACCACACAGTCAGCCACTGGCTAACAGACAATCAGTGTGCAGATGCAACCAGGCGAAGTGCCGTACTGTAAACGGCAGCTAGCTAACAAGCACCCTCGCCAGGCGGTAAGTTACAGTAAACAATGGCTGAACCAAGTGGTGGATACACACTGTGTGAGCCAGGTGGTGGGCACACACTGTGTGAGCCAGGTGGTGGGCACACACTGTGTGAGCCAGGTGGTGGGCACACACTGTGTGACAGGTGGTGGGCACATACATTGTGAGCCAGGTAGGGCACACACTGCGTGAACCAAGTGGTGGGCACACACTGTGTGGGACAGGTGGTGGGCACACACTGTGTGAGCCAGGTGGTGGGCACACATTGTGTGGGAAAGGTGGTGGGCACACACTGTGTGAGCCAGGTGGTGGGCACACACTGTGTGGGACAGGTGGTACGCATACACTGTGTGAGCCAGGTGGTGGGCAAACACTGTGGGACAGGTGGTGGGCCACACACTGTGTGGGGCAGGCGGTGGGCACATAATGTGTGGGACAGGTAGGGTATACACTGTGTGAACCAGGTGGTGGTCACACTGTGTGGGACAGGTGGTGGTCACACTGTGTGGGACAGGTGGTGGGCACACACTGTGTGGGATAGGTGGTGGACACACTCTGTGTGGGACATGTGGTGGGCACACACTCACACTATGTGGGACAGGTGGTGGGCACACACTGTGTGAGCCAAGTTGTGTGTACACAATGTGTGAGCCAGGTGGTGGGTACACACTGTGTGAGCCAGGTCGTGGGCATACACTGTGTGGGACAGGTGATGGGCACACACTGTGGGACAGGTGGTGGGCACACACTGTGTGAGCCAGGTGGTGGACATACACTGTGTGGGACAGGTGGTGGGCACACACTGTGTGGGACAGGTGGTGGGCACACACTGTGTGAGCCAGGTGGTGGGCACACTGTGTGAGCCAGGTGGGCACACGGTGTGGGACAGGAAGTGTGCACACACTGTGTGAGCCAGGTGGACACTGTATGAGAGAGCAGCGAAACCAAAATGCTGTAATAATGGAGAGAAAATTACAGTGAGGCTCTATGTAATTTGAAGGAATCTTTTATTTCTAATTACAGGGAAAATAAGACGACCATTTGATGGTGGTGTGAGAATCTCAGGTCAACCAGACGAGTATATCAGTTGGCGTCACTCTGCTGCCTCGTCCCACTTAGTCTTTATTAAAGTTTTCTTTGTTTTTACGTGTCGCAATAACGTCTTTATTTGAGATGGAAGAAAAAGATATAAAGCAGGAGCCGCCATATTGCTCTAACACAACATCACTACGGGCCAGTTGTATTGTGCCAGGTATTTTTCTTAATATTTCAAGGGTGGCCAATGTTCCTTGTTATTGCTGCCAATCTACTCCAGGGGAAAAGGTGTCTGGGTGAAGGAATAACACTTGTGTATAACACTTTATGAGATAACATGACGATCGTCTTGGATGAAAGTGTAGCACGACACTTGTGTATAAAACTTATTAAGATACTTACATTTTTCAAAAGCGTAAGCATTGATAATATAAGTATTTAGTAAAATTCAATATATCTTTTAAACTAGGAAACGTAAGGTTCAATACCTGGGTTGGTAAAACGACAAGAGGCACCGGGGAAATCCAACACAGAAGTATCATATTAGATCATAAAAACAACGCCTGACAAAACTTGTATTCCAAGTATCAAATGGATCTCTTAGGAGAGTCTAGAACCATGTAAATACTTGAAAAACTTTATTACTCGAGACACAACTCTTTCCGCCGTGGTAAGGTTCACGAGCGAGAGCATCTTACAATACATGACAGTCCATTTCTTCTCAGTTATTGCTCTCCTTCTGGTTGACGTCACTGTCGCTGTGTGGGTGATGCTCCCTCTACCTGTGTTACTGTCGCTGTGTTATTGTGTTACTAGTACTGTTACTGTGTTACTAGTACTGTTATTGTGTTACTAGTACTGTTATTGTGTTATTAGTACTGTTACTGTGCCACTAGTACTGTTATTGTGTTATTAGTACTGTTACTGTGCCACTAGTACTGTTACTGTGTTACTAGTACTGTTACTGTGCCACTAGTACTGTTACTGTGTTACTAGTACTGTTACTGTGCCACTAGTACTGTTACTGTGTTACTAGTACTGTTACTGTGTTACTAGTACTGTTACTGTGCCACTAGTATGTTACTGTGTTCTTAGTACTGTTACTGTGGTTACTAGTACTGTTACTGTTACTAGTACTGTTACGTGTTACTAGTACTGTTACTGTTAATTAGGCACCGTTACTGTTAATTAGTACTGTTACTGTGTTACTAGTACTGTTACTGTGTTACTAGTACTGTTACTGTGCCACTAGTACTGTTACTGTGTTACTAGTACTGTTACTGTGCCACTAGTACTGTTACTGGTGTTACTAGTACTGTTACTGTGTTACTAGTACTTTACTGTGTTACTAGTACTGTTACTGTGCCTTAGTACTGTTACTGTGTTCACTAGTACTGTTACTGTGTTACTAGTACTGTTACTGTGTTACTAGTACTGTTACTGTGCCACTAGTACTGTTACTGTGCACTAGTACCGTTACTGTGCCACTAGTACTGTTACTGTTACTAGTACTGTTACTGTGTTACTAGGACCGTTACTGTGTTTTAGTACTGTTACTGTGCCACTAGTACTGTTACTGTGCACTGGTACTGTTACTGTGTTACTAGTACTGTTACTGTGTTACTAGTACTGTTACTGTTAATTAGTACGTTACTGTGCCACTAGTACTGTTACTGTTTCAATTAGTACTGTTACTGTTACTAGTACTGTTACTGTGTTACTAGTACTGTTACTGTGTTACTAGTACTGTTACTGTGCCAATTAGTACTGTTACTGTGTTACTAGTACTGTTACTGTGTTACATAGTACTGTTGTGTTACTAGTACTGTTACTGTGTTACTAGTACTGTTACTGTGTTACTAGTACTGTTACTGTGCCACTAGTACTGTTACTGTGTTACTAGTACTGTTACTGTGTTACTAGTACCGTTTACTGTGCCAATTAGTACTGTTACTGTGTTACTAGTACTGTTACTGCGCCACTAGTACTGTTACTGTGCCACTAGTACCGTTACTGCGCCACTAGTACTGTTACTGTGTTACTAGTACTGTCACTGTGCTTTACCAGCACTGTTACTGTGCCACTAGTACTGTTACTGTGTTACTAGTACTGTTACTGTGTCACCACTACAGTTACTGTTACTAGTACTGTTACTTTGTTACCGTGCCACAAGTACTGTTACTGTGCCACTAGTACTGTTACTGTGTTACTAGTACTGTTACTGTGCCACTAGTACTGTTACTGTGCCAATTAGTACTGTTACTGTGCCACTACTACTGTTACTGTTACTAGTACTGTTACTGTGCCACTAGTACTGTTTCTGTGTTGCTAGTACTGTTACTATGTTACTAGTACTGTTACTGTGCCACTAGTACTGTTACTGTGCCACTAGTACTGTCACTGTGTCACTGGTACTGTTACTGTCACTCAATAGTAAAAGCATTATTATAGTCACAGGTCTAGGGATCTGGGTGTGGGCTCTCAGAAGTGACATTGAGTAATCGTTGTGCTGATTGGTAACCTTTGTATCGTGAAGTGGCCATAGCATATATGGGCAACCACTGTGGAGACACACAACCACTGTGGTGATACACAACCACTGTGGAGACACACAACCACTGTGGTGACACACAACCACTGTGGTGACACACAACCACTGTGATAACACACAACCACTGTGATAACACACAACAACTGTGGTGATACACAACCACTGTGGTGACACACAACCACTGTGGTGACACACAACCACTGTGGTGATACACACCACTGTGGTGATACACAACAACTGTGGTAACACAATCACTGTGGTGACACACAACCACTGTGGTAACACACAACAACTGTGATACACAACCACTGTGGTGACACACAACCACTGTGGTGACACACAACCACTATGATAACACAACTGTGGTGATACACAACCACTGTGGTGACACAACCACTGTGGTGATACACAACCACTGTGATAACACACAACAACTGTGGTGATACACAACCACTGTGGTAACACACAACCACTGTGGTAACACACACACTGTGGTGACACACACAAACAATGTGGTGACACACACTGTGGTAACACACAAACACTGTAGTGACACACAACCACTGTGGTAACACACACACTGTGGTGACACACACACACACACACACACACACACTTTAGTCCATTGTATATTTTCAGCCTTCGGGCTGCAGAATTTTTCAATAAACCGTTAATTATTATTATTATTATTATTATTAGTGACACACAGCCACTGTGGTGACACACACACACTGTGGTGACACACAATCACTGTGGTGAACCACACTCTGGTGACACACACTGTGGTGACACACACTGTGGTGACATCCTCTATTAACTCAGTGTTAAGCTCATTATTGTCATAATAAAGCTCATGATAATCATATACCACAACAAAAAAATGATGTATTGAGTAAAGTATGAGAGGCGTGGCGGCCATAAGGTGAACTGAGGTGAGCGTGTGGGGAGGAGTGCACCAGGCAGTCTCTGATGCATGGTGCACCAATAACCATCATGCAGGTAATTTGGTGCCCTCGTATACTGCACCATTAATAACCATTATGCAGGCACCACTAATAACCATTATGCAATTTGCGCCCCTGCATACCGCACCATTAATAATCATGCAGGTACCTGGTGCTCGTATACGCACCATTAACAACCATCATGCAGACACCAGTACCAACCATTATGCAAGTAATTTTGGTGCCCTCGTATACTGCACCATTAATCATCATACAGGCACCAGTACTAACCATTATGCAAGTAATTTGGTACCCTTGTATACTGCACCATTAATAACCATTATGCAGACACCAGTACTAACCATTATGCAAGTAATTTGGTGCCCTCGTATACTGCACCATTAACAATCATCATGCAGGCACCATTAATGAACTTCCTGCAGGTAACTTGATGTCCTCGTGCCAACCCAGGTGTCGTGTGTAGGTTAGCTAACATGTCTCTCCATTCTAAACGTTTACCATCTGGATTTTATTCCCTAATCCTTCCAAGTTTTTCATCACTACACAAATTTCACTTTCCCCTTGTCCTCTTCCTCTCAATTTCACCAATTAATAACTCCACTATTATCTTCTCATCCCTAAGAATATGGTAAAATTTTCTACTTTTTTCTTATTCTATAAATTTTTAGTACGTTTCTCGTGTGCTCCAGCCAGTCTTGGAATCATTTTTTTTTTTTTTTCGTTGTAACTAAGCTTTCAACATTCTTAGCGCTCTCTTGTAGCACAGTAATTCGAGTCGTCTCTTACCTCCTTCTTATATCTGCTGAAAGTAACCAATCTTGTGACCCGTACAGCAGTAGTGACCATGCACTGTGTTTCTTCAGCTTTATAAACGGAAATATGTGTCGTTTTTTTTCACATTACAGTTTCTTACTTTCCAAATATACAAAAATATTCACGAAGTAGAAGTTCTCTGTCGCCAACCATGAATATCGAGTCAGGAAGAAATTTGACATAGGAAACGTTCATCCTTTCTGTCTTTACAGCGTTAAATCTGAGACCATAATTCTTCGTCAATTGCACTCATATCTTGACCATTTTTTTGTAACGACTCTTCATTATCTGCATCAAGAGCAACAGCATCTTCATACCAAATATTTGATATTACTTAACCATTAATTTTTATTCATTCATAGCAACTTGCAACTTACCTCATTAAATATTCTAAATAGACATTAAGCAGTGTTGGGGATAGCACGCTGCCTTGTCTGACCCTAAGTTCGATACTTACTGACATCCTGCAACCCTCGTATACTGCACCATTAAACACTAGGATGCAGGTAAGTTGGTGACCTCGTATCCTGCACCATTAATAACCATCATACAGGTAACTTGGTGACCTCGTAAACTACACCATTAACGGTTAGGTGCCATCATCATGCACTTAGACTGTCACTCCCTTGCATTACGGATTATTACATGAGCCCTGAAACTGCCTGCTACAAACTTAGAATGTGTTGCTCAGTGATAACACGTCAGGACACGCCCGCCTCACCTGCCTTTATTGTTTACTTTATTCACACAGCAAAACTTTTACAGTCATTTTTATTTTCTTCCGTGTACATCGTCATCATCTTGTTTCTCTTTTGTTTTAATTTTGTTTTGTTTTCATTTGCTTTACGGTACTTATCTCTACCGTACTTATACTTAACGGTGCTCATTTTTCCGGTACTTATACTTTACGGTACTTATACTTTAGGAACTTATTTTCTACGGTACTTATGCTATATGGTACTTATGCTACACGGTAGTTATGATATACGGTACATATACTTTGTTACTTATACTTTACGGTACTTATACTTTACGGTACTTATACTTTGTTACTTATACTTTACGGTACTCATACTTTGTTATTTATACTTTACGGTACTTATGCTTTGCGGGACTTATACTTTACGTCACTTATACTTTACGGTACTTATACTTTACGGTACTTATACTTTGCTACTTATACTTTACGGTACTTATGCTTTACGGTACTTAAACTTGAGGGTACTTATACTTTACAGTCCTTATACTTTGTTACTTATACTTTACGGTACTTATACTCTACGGTACTTATACTTTACGTTACTTATACTTTACGGTACTTATACTTTACGGTACTTATACTTTAAGGCACTTATACTTTACGGTACTTATATTTTACGGTACTTATAATTTACGTCACTTATACTTTACGTCACTTATACTTTACGGTACTTATACTTTACGGTACTTATACTTTGTTACTTATACTTTACTGTACTTATACTTTACGGTACTTATACTTTGTTACTTATATTTTACGGTAGTTATACTTTGTTACTTATACTTTACGGTACTTATACTTTACGACATTTATACTTTACGGTACTTATACTTTGTTACTTATGCTTTACGGTACTTATACTTTACGGTACTTATACTTTACGGTACTTATACTTTACGGTACTTATACTTTACGGTACTTATACTTTACGGTACTTATACTTTAATAATGTAATTGTTATCATATATTTCCTTCCATAACCTTCATAATCAACCTTCTTCCTCCCGATGGTTGGTGAGGTGCTGGTGTTAATGGTGATAGCTGTAGAATGGGGAACTAATTGATGATGGTTAATGAGGTGATAGTTGTGAGGTGATGGTTGTGAGGTGATAGTTGTGAAATGCAGGATTGGTGTGATAATTTGAGGAGAGTAAGAAGTTGGTGGTGATAGTTGTGAGGAGTAAGTTAATTGGTGATAGTTGTGAGTAAAGTTGGTGGTGATAGTTGTGAGGTAAAGTTGGTGGTGATAGTTGTGAGTAAGTTGGTGGTGATAGTTGTGAGGGGAGTAAAGTTGGTGATCTGATCAGTTCTTGGGAGTAAAGTTGGTGGCTGGATTCCCAGGAGGTAAAGTTGGTGATGATGGATTGTGAGATAAAGCTGGTGATGATAGTTGTGAGATGAAATTTGGTGGTGATAGCTGTGAAGACAAGTTGGTGATGATGGCTGTGAGGTAAAGTTGGTGGTGATATAGTTGAAATAAGTTGTTGATGATGGTTAATGAGGTAAGTTGGTGATGATAGTTGTGAAGTAAAGTTAGTGATGATAGTTGTGAGGTAAAGCTGGTGATGATAGTTGAGGTAAAGTTGGTGGTGATAGTTGTAAAGTTGGTGGTGATAGTTGTGATGTGCTGAGGTGTGTTGGTTTGTATTAGTGTTTGTTGGTATCTGCTGGGCTGTGATAATAAATATTGGAATGTTGGTATTTCATAGAATCGGCAGCAGCTTTTATTGATGGGCTGGTACGTATTTAGGCATATGTCCAGAGTGCGTTGTGTCTTGTTGTTGGGAATGCACAGGTGAACGGGGCAGCAGGCACAGATGGAGCAGGGCAGGAGGAGGCACAGGTGAACAGGGCGGAGCACAGGTGAACGGAGTGGGAGACATAGGTGGAGCAGGACGGGAACCTGGAGTGAACAGATGCAAGACACAGGTGGAGCAGATGGGAACCTGGAGTGAACAGGGGCAGGGAGACACAGGTGTGAACGGGCAGGAGACACAGGTGGTAGGAGGAGACTATAGGTGAACGGGGCAGGGAACCTGGAGTGAACGGAGTGGGGAACTACAGGTGAACGGAGTGGAAGACACAGGTAGACGGAGTAGGAGACCTGGAGTGAACGGAGTAGGAACACCTGAGTGAACAGGGCCAGGAGACACTGGTGAACAGGGGCAGGAGCACAGGTGAACAGGGCAGGGAGACACAGATAAGACAGGGCAGGAGGCACAGGTGAACGGAGTGAGGAGACACAGGTGAACAGATGAGGAACCTGAGATGGGGCAGACTGGAGACACAGATTGAACTTGGGCAGGAGGCACAGAGTAGACAGAATTGAGGAGACCTGGGTGAACAGATGGAGACACACAGATTGAACAGGGCAGAGACACAGGTGTGAGACAGAGACAGGAGGCACAGATGAACGGAGTAGAGAACACAGGTGAACGGAGTGGGAGACACAGGTGTGAACGGAGTGGGAGACTGGAGTGAACAGGGCCAGAGACACAGGTGTGAACAGGTGGGAGACCTGGGTGGACAGGTGGGGAGACACAGGTGAACGGAGTAGGAGACACAGGTGAACAGATGGGAGACACAGGTGAACGGGGCCAGAGACACAGGTGGGCTGGGGCCAGGAGGCACAGATGGACAGGTAGAGGCAGGTGGAACGGAGTGGGAGACACAGTTGAACAGAATGAGGCCTGGGTGAACCCAGGTGGGGAGACACAGGTGAACCCGGAGTAGGAGGCCTGGAGTGAGACAGGTGGGAGACACAGTTGAACGGAGTAGAGACACTTGAGTGAACGGGTAGGAGGAACACAGATGAACCAGGCCAGGAGGCACAGGTGAACAGGTGGAGACACAGGTGAACGGAGTGGGAGACCTGAACCTAGACTGAGACAGAGACACAGATGAACAGGGCAGGAGGCACAGACCAGACTGGAGTAGAAGACACAGGTGAACGGAGTAGGAGACACCAGGTGGAGCAGGTAGGAGACACAGTTCAGACAGATGAAGACCTTGAGTGAACGGAGTAGGAGACACAGATTGAACGGAGTAGAGACACAGGTGGACAGATTGGGGAGACCTGGTTGAACAGATGGGAGGCACAGGTGAACGGAGTAGAGACACTTAATTGAACAGATGGGAGACTGGAGTGGACGGGTAGGAGACACAGGTGGGTGGGGCAGGAGGCACAGGTGAACGGAGTAGGAGACACAGGTAGACAGATGGGAGACACCTGGGTGAACAGACACAGGAGGCACAGGTGAACAGGGCAGGAGGCTGGAGTGAGCAGGTGAAGACACAGGTGAGACAGATTAGGAGACACAGGTGAACAGATAGGAGACCTGGTGAACAGGGCAGGAGGCTGGGTTAACGGAGTAGGAGACACAGGTGAACAGATGGAGACACAGGTGAACGGAGTGGGAGACACAGGTGAACAGGGCAGGAGGCAGCACCAGACAGGGCCAGGAGGCACAGGTGAACAGGGCAGGAGGCACAGGTGAACGGAGTGGGAGACCTGGGTGAACAGATGGGAGACACAGGTGAACAGATGGGGAGACACAGGTGAACGGAGTGGAGACCTGGTGAACAGGTAGGAGGCCTGAGTGAACGGGGCAGGAGGCACAGGTGAGACAGGGCAGGAGCACAGGTGAACAGGAGGTGTTGTAGGTAAGGTTAAGGTCCATTATGGTAGTAGAGGTAAGGGTGGAGGCTCCATCATGTGTAGAGGTAAGGGTGGAGCTCCATGTGGTAGTAGAGGTAAGGTTGGAGGCTCCATCATGGTGAAATAGAGGAGATGGGATTGGAGGCTCCATCATGGTAGTAGGAGGTAGGTGGAGGCTCCATCATAGTGATAGAGGCAGAGATTGGAGCTCCATCATGGTAGTAGAGGTAAGGGTGGAGGCTCCATCATGGTATTAGAAGATGAGGTGGAATCCTCCATCATGGTAGTGGGAAATGGGTTGGAAGCTCTGTCATGGTAGTAGATGAAAGGGTGGAGGCTCCATCATGGTAGTAACTTCAGGTAATTTGTTGATCAATGTCCAGTTAGATAAAGGGTTAATTCAGATGCTAAAACACCTGTAATAAGGGTTACATCAGCAGGTAAAGGGTCGTGGAATTGACCAAATAAATGTGGAAAATCGTTGGTCATAATGTTTTGACGGGAAATATAAATTGATGAAAAATGACGTGTTGGCAGGTAGTGGTGACACAATTGACAGCTAGTGGTGACTGAGTAACTGGCTAATTTACCTTTTTGTTGTTGTATTGGTGAGGACTGTCAAGGTGATGCAGGTGTAATGTTGTCAGGGTGATGCAGGTGTAGTGTTATAGAAGTGATGCAGGTGTAGTGTTGTCAGGGGTGATACCCAGGTGTAGTGTTATGAAGGTGATGCAGGTGTAGTATTGTGAGTGTGATGCAGGTGTAATATTGTCAGGGGTGATGCAGGTGTAGCAGAATTGTCGCGGTGTGATGCAGGTGTAGTGTTGTCTGGGTGATACGGGTGTATGGTGTTGTCGGGGTGTGATGCAGGTGTAATATTGTCAGGGTGATGCAGGTGTAGTGTTGTCAGGTGTGATGCAGGTGTAATATTGTCAGGGTGCTGCAGGTGTAGTCTGTTGTGGGGCGTTGGGTGTAATATTGTCAGGGGTGATGCAGGTGTAGTGTTATCGAGGTGATGCAGGTGTAGTGTTGTCAGGGTGATGCAGGTGTAGTGTTGTCAGGGTGATGCGATTGTAGTGTTGTCCAGGGGTGATGCAGGTTTTAGTGTTGTCAGGTTGATGCAGGTGTAATGTTGTCAGGGTGTTAGAACATAGTGGTGTCAGGGTGATGCGGGTGTAGTGTTGTCGGGGGTGATGCAGGTGTAGTGTTGTCAGAGTGATGCAGGTGTAGTGTTGTTAAAAGTAAAAACAAATGATGTATTTGAGTACAAGTCTACGTTTGTGTGTGTGTGTGTATAATAATAATAATAATAATAATAATAATAATAATAATAATAATAATAATAATAATAATAATAATAATAATAATAAACGGTTTATTAATAGAGTTGCAGCTGGTGACTGAAAAATATACAAACTTACATGTAGTTGAACATAATGATATGCGTTGAACATTTACAGGGCTGTACAGTACAACAATAGATGGGATGGTGCTATTCTTATATCTATCAGTGCAGGCTCTTATGGGCTGAATTTTGTTGTAGTAGCGGACTGCGCGTGGTGGGCGAGGACTGCCGGTGTGTGTGTGTGTGTGTGTGTGTTACAGTATTTATATACCACCATAACCTGACATCCGTGTTTCATGTGGTAATAAAGGTGTGCTATACAGGTGAACCAGGTGCCCGCCCTGCTGCTATGTTAACACGGTTACCTGCTGCTCTTGCTCCAGCTCTTCGCTCCCCATCTTGTTAACACTTGATGATTTAATCTTGGCTTGTCTTATACCCTCCAGCCCCAGCAACTTGTGTATACTATATTAACCACTAGTAAACACCTTCCACCTGCGCCCTTTACAATTACTGTGTTTATTGGTGGTGTTGCGTGTGGGGTAAAACTGCTTGGTTCATCTTACACTTAACTTTAGTGGCTAAGGTATTGTCCAAGGGCTACACCTGTGTTATATCTCACGTCTATCTTTACCGAAAACTCATCTACGACTTACTGGTTAAAGAATGTTTATGTCGCAACGGATTCGTGTTCCCCGCTGGGCGTATTTGAGTAAGTTTATGTGATTTTTGCTTATTTATAGATACATTGTGTGTGTGTGAGGAGGTGGGGTGTAGGAGGTGGGGTTTCTGCTCAATGCAACGCCTGCTGCCACCAATAAGACGACGTGCCAGACACCCTCTCTTTCAACACCGTCTTGATCGCTCCACATCCTCCACATTTTCTATTTTTACCAATGCCTTTCTTCTTCCTCTTCTTTGCAGTTACTTGTCAATATTATTAATATCTTTATTTTTCACTGCTTGTGTCATGATCGCACAGTTATTAGCCTTGTTCTAGATCTAGAAACTGCACCTAATCCTTCCTTTCCTCTACGTCTTAGCTTTACTCTTTCTCTGCATGAACTTCCTTCCTGTCCGTCTTTGCATTACTCTCCCACATACGTGTAGCAACAGATACTTATAAACAATCACTCAGATTTGACACTAGTCCCAAAACTTCAGGTATGCATATTAACCTTAGTCACTTATTACGGAAAACCCACACGTTATCCACCTGAGAGCTTCGCCCTGACTGCCAGATTTCCCCCACATTTTTTTCAATAATTCTGAATCGCAGTATATTATAAATACTGATAATTCACATAGTAGGATGCTAGGGAACAACGTATCACATACTCGTAGTTTGGAAAACATTTGAATTGGCCAAACAAATTCAAAAGATTCTTTAGGAACACGTGGGTGTAAATCGCAATATTATGACCAATTCCAACATCACGTATGAAATGTTCAGTAAAATTCGAAGCTCTTACTCGAACACCAAGCAGAAAAGAATCCGAAGCACTCGTCTGTCTAGGGTAGTTTTCAATACAACTACTGTATATACCGTAATGTACATTCGAAAATTCCATTATGTGACGGTCCTTCCCCTCATCTGATTTGGCTTTTTGATGTTTGTTATGTTTCTTAGTTTAATGTATGTCCCCAGTGTTAGTAATCTTACAGTCTTGTGAATGTATTGAACAAAATATTATATACGCCTCACGTCTTCAATGATGAAAGATGGTAACCATTTTATATTTGAAGCAAATGATTTCGGAATACAGATCAGAAGGTCTAGCCATTTACATAAATTTTGTATCCAATTATGCTTTTACATCATTTATCGTCTCCACAACGAATGCCATAGTGCTGCATAGTGCTGAGCGTCGAAGCTAAAGCTATAACCTGTGCACCCTTTGTAACAGTGCGCCACATTTCATTTCCTGTGACTAAGGTTTGAGTTTTTGGCTGTACTGTTGACTGACTCCATATTTGTCCTGTTGGAGGGCCGGTTGAGCCATAGGGATCAATTCGTGTGATTTTTGCTTTCTGGCTCTGGCTGAGTTTTATGGATACTCGAAGTTTCATCACCTGTTTCCAAGTTTGTTAATGCAGACTTCTCTCCTCTGTCACATAGGATACGGTAAAAAGGCTTAATGTAGAAACGGTTTCGCATATTGGAATCCGTCTCATATATGATCCTTGACGGGTCTGGACGAAGTCTTGGGAATTTATTACTGTGCTTCACTGTTCTTTCAGCTGGAGATGTTCTTTGTTGTTGCCGCTTATACAGGTGGTGGTGAACTCCCAAGTACAGTTCTGATGATACATCTCTTTTAAGTGTGTCTTCTGTACCTCCACCTTCGACTCTGGCTGAATTCAGCATGAAAGAGGACACTTGTTACGATGATGTTATTCACTGCAGCAATTTAGTGCTGTCCTGAAATCTACTTCCTTGTCTTGCTGACAAAGGCGACAGTTCTGTCAGTCTGCCATCACATGAAGATTGGTCAAGAGTAACCATTTTCAAAGGTTGAAAATCACTGGATCAAGGCCGAGAGATAATTATTTGACCACATTTCACCATGAAATACGGTCCTTTAACCAGCTTCAGTTAAGTTCCTGGCGACCTGTACACCATCCTGGTAACTAAAGCCTCGTCATCCTTGCCCGGCTTTTTACACTGGCACATCCTATCGATTCAGGTGACTACCTGCCTGTATGGTACTTAGTCGGGAGACACTAGCGTGCAGCTACACGTGAAGCACAAGTAAACTAGATGACACTGAATTTCTTGCTGCGTTGCACAACAGTGATGTCACTAGTGTCTCTTGGTGCTGCTCTAATATTTAATATTCTTCATAGGACATACCTGTAACTCCTGATTTGATGAGCAGTTTAATGACCATCTATTGTAAGTAATAATTTTTCCCACTAACTTCTTGTGTTTTATCTTGGAGCTAAATATGCTCATCATATATATAGAGAGAGACATCTACATGGTATCCTCACTTAGTTTAACGCGTGTGCCAAGGCGGGTAGTATGGTTCTGTGCCAAGGATGTGGCTGATTGCTGAGGCGGAAGTACTACTTCTTACTACTACTACACCACAACACTTGGCAGTGTGTACAGTATAACTGTGCCAAGTGACAACACCTATTTTCATCACAACTTTCATGAATTAATAAAAAAAAAGCACCTGAAAGGTTGTAAATGTTGTAGTCTGAGTTCTTCCATTCTTATCGCCAACTCTGTTAAAATTCACACTGAAATTATTTATTGACAGAGATCATTGACGACTATCACAAAATAAAAATGGTCGCGATTTGGATTTTCAAAGATTAACTTTTTTTTTTCTTGACGCACCAATGTGAATATTACCAGCAAGTTCAGTGTTGGTCTCGCCATTTGAAGTATTCCGCTCAAAATTACAATGAACCTGTACCACTACCCAACACTTCTTCCTTCTCCCTCCTCATCCTCCCCATCTAGTGTAAGTTTAGTCACGTGACGCTAACTCCTGAGTTACAGTAATTTACATTACCTTAGAATCTATATTTATATATTTCATAGTTGTTAAGATATATTTGCAGTTGTTACTGTCAAGAGAAACAGCATCGTCCACACTGATGGTGGACATCAGTTACTAGTGTTCAGTATTACATTCGGTTTGTCACATCGTAACCAACATCGGGTGAAGTGATTAACCGAATGGTAATGTGGCGCGCCCTCCACCACCACAATATATTGACATAGTCAACACACAGTCAACATACAGTAACAGTTAATGACCGTGACCAGGTGACGCCTCGCTCTGGCTGGGCTCTTCAAACTATACCTATCAGGGCTAACTAAGAATGTTCCTGTACCACTGTTAAGGTACCTGTGTTGTTGTGTGTACCTGTGTTGTTGTGTGTACCTGTGTTGTTGTGTGTACCTGTGTTGTTGTTGTTGTGTGTACCTGTGTTATTGCTCATATGCCTGTGTCACTCACCCTACACGCCACCACCAGTACACTCACCCTACACCCCACCAGCCTAACACTCACCCTACTCTCGCCATCACCAGTACACTCACCCCACACCCCCCACCCACCAGTACACTCCACCCCACACCCCACCCCAACACCACCCCACACGCCACCAGCCCAACACCCCACACGCCACCACCAGCACACTCCACCCCACACCCCACCAGCCCAACACTCACCCTACACCCCACCACCAGTACACTCACCCCACACCCCACCCCTAACACTCACCCTACACGCCACCAGCCTAACACCACCCCACACCCCACCAGCCTAACACTCACCCTACACGCCACCGGCCTAACACTCACCCGGCTGGCCCCACCACCAGTACTCACCCTACACGCCACCAGCCTAACACTCACCCACACCCCACCACCGGTACACTTCACCCCACACGCCACCAGCCTAACACTCTACCCCACACCATAACCTCCCCCACCACCAGTACACTCACCCTACACCCCACCTAACCCTACACACCAAGCCTAACACTCACCTACACCCCACCAGCCTAACTCCAGCCATTCCTCACCCTACACCCCACCAGCCTAACACTCACCCCTACACCCCACCACAGTACACTCACCCTACACGCCACCAGCCTAACTCACCCACCCCACCACCAGTACACTCACCCCTACACCCCACCACAGTACACTCACCCCTACCCCTTAACACCTCACCTACACCCCACCAGCTAACACTCACCTACACCCACCAGCCCTAACACTCACACACCCCTACACGCCAACACTCACCCCTACACCCCACCAGCCTAACACTCCCCTCACACCAGCCTAACACTCACCCCTACACCCCACCAGTACACTCACCATACACCTAGTACACTCACCCCTACACCCCACCACCAGTACACCTCACCCCACACCCCACCACCAGTACACTCACCCTACACCCCACCAGCCTAACACTCACCCTACACCCCCCCCTAACACTCACCCTACACCACCAATTACACTCACCCTACACCCCACACACCCACCACCAGTACACTCACCACCCCACCACCAGTACACTCACCCACCATCACCCTACACTCCACCATAGTACACTCACCCTACCCCAACAGCAACACCACCATAATATAGTATGAGAATGGGTCCTGCAGGCATGACTGCCCATTAAGAACAATGTGGACGCAACACAATATACTAAGCCTTCGGCACACAAGGAGGCAGCATAGTCGATACTGCACTTGACCGTCTTCACTATCTGGAGGAACAGGGAATGATCCCCAGGAGCGAACGAGCTACACGAAGGACAGGAGGTACCCCTCTATCCACTCAGCCACGGCATGCCTGTATAATATTCTTTAACGTTAGCAGCTCCTGTTTCTGATCGTCATGGGACAGATTGTGGGAGGTTTATCAGACAGGAAGTAAACGAACACCAGTGATCAGATGTTAGGAGCACACTCACACTGCTGGAGAACTTGTGTTACTTATCACTTACTGCAGCAGTCACAACTAAAGTCTACTTGGATGGTAAGAGATCACATAATATATATTGTTAAGGGCTTAGAGTTGAAATTGTTGATATGTTGTTTTTATTGTTTTATATTTATTTATATAAATTATAAAGAATTAGTGAACAGATACAGGAACTGCCTCAAGTATAAAGAAATACACACATTAGAAATTCAACACCTGAGCACATATTACTGATACTCATCAAGTACCTCGAGGACAGGCGGTGGGATGACTTCAAGAATTAATTTCAATCTTTCCTGCAACACATTACTTGAGATGTGAAGTTCTGTTGGATTATGGAATTGCTGATAACTCAAAATAGTTACAGTATATGGAAAATCGGGGAATTACTTGACTGGCCCAATTGAGATCGGAAAATTAGCGAAACTTTCTTCGGGTTTATAGAAACTGTGGACTGTTGACACCTACCTACCTAACCTTCTCCTCCTACCATTTTAAGCAACACTTACAATGATACAAAGATCCTCCAACATGACTGTTCACTCTTGCTGGCGCCTCAGTTATAGACACTACTAAGCTACGTCTAACTTCCTAGAGTAACTTACGTCGTACCATGATACTCGTGGCCTCTGCAGGTATCATTATATTCATTCACTTCTGTCGTCATCACTGGCCATTGTGAGATATACCTTACCTGTGTGTGTGCCGCCCTCCACCTTAACACGGACAGAATCAGAAAAGAAAATTGTCAAGTCAGAGTGTGAGCGGAGCTGGTGCTTTTGTGAATGACAAATGTGAGGTTGAAGTAGTGGGTGAATGAGGGTCTGGACACTTATCTTTTGTGAACGTATCGACTGACATTCTTCACCTATACTGGGAAGCTAAATCCGTGCATGGGATTTGCGTAGTAAAGGGTTGCCTCTGCTGCCTCCTCCTCCTCCTCCTACTTTATGGGAGGAGAGGGTTGGTAGTATGAGTCATCGTCTGCTTCTGGCATTAATTCCTGGAGTCAGAGCGGCCATAACAAAGTGCACGAGGTGAATTGATGCTTAGAATTTTTATTTGAAAAGTGATGTAATTGTGTTGGGTTGGCTTAGTCTGTTGAGGGGACGTTGAAGTGGGTCGCTGGCGGTGATAGTGAAGCCAGGACACGTGTTAGAAAGTTATTGAGTGTGTGGGAAATGAGCAAAGGAGTTAAAGGGAATGACAGGCTGATGTAACTAAGGAGAATAACGTGTAATTGTGTTCATTAATGGTGGTGGTATTGTGTGAGAAAGAAAATAACAATTTAATGAATGTGGAGAAGTAAATAGTGAAGAAGAAAAACTGGCTGGGAGGGAGGGAAGAAGGGGTGGGAAGAGGAAAGTGGGAGGGAGGCAAGGATGGGAAAGAAGGAATATGATGCAAGGGGAGAATAAATGGGAGGGAGAGGGGGATGGAAAGGAAGCAAGGAAAGAGTAAGTGGGAGGAAGGGGGTGGAAGGAGGCTAGGGAAGCGTAAGTGGGAGGGAGAGGGGGTGGAAAAAGGGAACAGAGTGAAGGGGAGTTGGGAAGGAGAGAAGTGGGTGGTAAGTGGGAGGAAGGCAGGGGCTGTGATGGTACTACTGAAAAGTCAGCGTGGAGTGAGGGCAACAAAGCTTAGTTTAGTTTAACAACTTTATTGGCAACAGAGCGGTGGATGGTGATGAAGGTAGAGGGAGGTAGATGACGGTAACCAGTACAAGTGTCACCAGGACTGCAGCAGCAGTGGTGCGGTGGTCAACGTCAGGCCAACTGTCTTGTTGTTCAGGCTTGAGATCTGCCTAATTGACTAAGAGCACACAGGCGAGTTGCTGCTCACTGGCTTATGTGAGGGATGGCTTGGCTGTGGGGGATGGCTGTGTGATGGATAAGTTGATTGTGAGGGGTGGTTTGGAGGTAAGGAATGGTTTGGTTGTGAGGGATGGTGAAGGATAGGATGGTTGTGAGGGGTGGTTTAGTTGTGAGAAATGTGATACTGACGCCGACGTGAGGGATGACTCAAATGTATGAAACCAATCTACAAGTGAATCAATACCATGTACGGGATTGATTTACATGTGAAGGATTGAGTGACACGCAAGGGACTGATTCAGAAGTAAAGAGAATGTAACCATGATTGAAGGGAGGATTCAGATTTGAGGGACTGACTCTACTGTGAGGGGTGACGCAAACACTGGTAGCTGGACTGGTGGTTTAAGATGATCGAGGTCGCTAGTTGAAAGAATGTGAATAATTAGTAAGCAAATGAAGTTGGTGGTGAGGAGGAGGTTAGTGTAAATAACAATGATGATGTGTGACCCTCACTAGTTGTTCAGTTGATCTGTACCAATGTGCAGTATATTAAACGAGCGAGTTGAAAGTGCTAACACAACCCAAACTGAACTTATGGGAATATGGGACAAGTGTGATTTTCTGTGACTCTGAAAGCGTTTTGCTGTTATTGAACAACACATCAGCCTCAGTGCTTCAAGTTGTATGGGATATTGAAAGAAATCAGATTGCTGCCGGGAGAAAACTTTGATACTGAATGTATGTGGGTTCCGTCTCATGTTGAGAGAAAAGGAAACATCGATTAGACAATGAGCAATACAACAAAATTATAGACTGTGACCTTGGTCAATTTAATGCAGTTATTAAAAGCATACAAGTTCAAATCTGAACTCTGATGTAGAGGAACTCTGAGCTCATTAGCAGTTATAGTGCAGCTTTTGGGGCAGGGGTATACAGTACTGTACAACATAACAACAACCATAACTCAGACCGTGATTCAGTCGAGGTCAAGATACAAGTTTGTATACAGTATCAGGCAATGCTCAAAATGTAAACTTTATTATTGCGCCGTCTCTTAATTTCTAATATCCAGGTTCTAGGAGTAACCAAACAAAAAGAAAAGTGAAGTAAATCAAAAGAATAAAATATATAAAAGTAAACCTTTACGAATTTAATTAAAATACTAACACAATAAAGAGCCTCATAGGCTGTCACAACAAATTGATTCACTATCGAAACCTTTAAGACACAAATGATACTAAAACATCGAAACATCAAAAGAATAAAAATAAAGCATTGGATTACGTTAACACTGCATAAACATATAAAATAACTAACACTGAATTACTTAAATGTAACTAAGCAAGCACTGATGGACACATAAGAGACATGAATAGGTACTCTCATAGATATACCACATTGGTGGCGACTGGTGTCACTCAAAAGAACGTGAACTGAATGACAAGAGGACTGGACTGAACTCTGTCTGCTGGTGGGGGTACTATATGTAGGGTCGGCTCCCGCCAATGCTACACCCTGTGAAACATGGGTCGTTTAACGATGCAGATGGTCGTTAGAGAAACAAAGAATGCTTGTTACAATACTTAATGAAGAAATAAGATGGGCTTGAACAAATAATAACAGTTAAAACCTTAACAGCACAGGGTAAGGTGACTAGATTATATAATAGTAAATATAACACATCATTACATTAATAATGTGGAACATGGAAGCACGTTATAAAAATAATATAGAAAAATAGGACACGGTCGTAACAATCTTTAAACCATACTTTTGAGCATTTTGTTACTGAATGACATTGTTGGAGAGTTCATTCCTCTTGGTCGATTACAGTGTATCATCTTTTGTTTACAAATAAATATTTCATTGCATCAAGTGACCTTGAAGATATCTTGATAATTTATCCTAAATTCGTCAGTCCACATTGATTTTTTTTTAATTTGTTAAATGACATGAATGAGAATGACCACTTTTTCCTCGACTGAACTACTTAGATTAGGCAAAATTGTACCCCAATCATGTCAATAAAGTTGTTAAGTTGGTTGACGTCCAGTGGTAGCGGCTGAGCGGATAGTTCTCTCTCTCTGTCCTTCTTTACTCTATTTTTCATCCCTTCCTCCGCTGCACTGTTCATCACATTAGTCATCTGTTCCTCACCTTATTAGTCCCTTTCTACCCTCACATCATTAGCCCCTTATTGCCCCCCCCTCCTCATTAGCCCTTTCTACCCACTCACCTCATCAGCCCCTATTTACCCACATTCACTCATTAGTCGTTCACTGCTCCTCACCTCATTAACTTCTTCCGCCCTCTCTTCTCCTCATTAGTCCCAACCTACTCGACTCGTCCTCCAGCTCCTCCTGTACCTCCTCGTCTCTGCCTCCAGGCCTCCTTGTGTACGGAGCTACTCCGTGTCCTGGCGAGTTTCTCCTCAGCTCGTGAGGCTCTGCTCTTTGATTGGTAGGTTGCTCACTGGGTAGTGTGGCTCACTCGCATAAAAAGTTGCTCCATTGGATATAGTATATAGCATAGTATAGTATAGTCGTCTCTTCGTCACTGGCTGTTGTAAAGGCCTCAGACATTCAGATATAAATCCGTTGCCAGCCTAATCAGGATCTTATGAAAGGAAAGAGCAAGAACCACGGATTTCCAAGGGGTAACAAACAATCGTTAGAGATTGACATCTCTTTACTACGAAAATAATCACAATTTACCTCTGACACCACTCACACAAATATTAAATAAACAGCACTGGAGTCAAACAATTACTTAAACAAAACAATCAATACAACAAAGAACAGGTATTTCCAACGGCTGTCGATGAATCTTCCTCTAACCAGCACGATGGAATGTTCTGGGAACTCTGTGATCCGCTCTCAGGGGAAGGTCAGGGCAGCTTCCTCACTTGGCGCCGGCGGGCGATATCTTGTCACACAGGAGAGACGCCGGGGCACGAACGGTGGATAGGGCGTGGAGGAAGTGACGGTCACGTGGCAGCCATGGCAGTAGTTGGAGTAGGTGACCAGAGTTGACAGCCAAATAGTGAAGGACTGGGGAATCAGCCCACGAGCCCCAGAAACCTCAGATGAGTACACAACCAGAGTTGAAATCGAACAGCGGGGTGTGAGTACAGTTGCGGTGACGGCTGGATTGTGTCTGGTGTGCTATGAGGCAGCAGCGACCTTCTCACCTCCGTCTACCCCCCCTCCCCAGTGGGGCCTCGAACAAACAAAGGAGCGGCGGACAACCAACCTGCTCGTTACAACCTGACAGATGTTTTAATCTGAAGGTATACTCGGTATGTTACTTCCTGGCCTGGTGGGTTACTTCCTGGCCTGGTGGGTTACTCCTGGCCTGGTGGGTTACTTCCCGGCCTGGTGAGTTACTTCTTGACCTGGTGGGTCATTTTTGACCTGGTGGGTTTTCCTGGCTTGGTGGGTTACTTCCTTGCCTGGTGGGTTAATTCCCGGCAGTGGGTTACTTCCTGGGTTTGGTGGGCTACTTCTGGCCTGGTGGGATAACTTGGCCAGGTGGGTTGCACTTCGGCCTGATGGTTTACTTTCTGGCCTGATTGGTTACTTTCTGGACCTGGTGGGTTACTTTTTGGCCAGGTGGGTTACTTCCTGCCCCGTGGATTACTTCTGGCCTGGTGGGCTACTTTCTGGCCTGGTGGGTTACTTATTGGTTCAGTAGGGAGCGCCCTGGTTACTGGCCTGGTGATGTATGCTTGCCTCTCATGTCTGATGTGGTAATCCCGGCCCACTGGTGCTGTGGAACTCTGGCGACTACTGGCAGGGTGAGCTACTGTGTGGCCTCCTGGTGTGGTACTACCTGGCCCTCCGGTGTGGTGAGGTACTACCTGGTCCCCTGTTGTGGTGAGGTACTACCTGGCCCCTGGTGTGTGAGGTGCTGCCTGGCCCTGGTATGGTGAGGTACTACCTGGCCCCTGGTGTGGTGGTACTACCTGGTCCTCCGTGTGGTGAGGTACTACCTGGTCCCTGTTGTGGTGAGGTACTACCTGGCCCCTGGTGTGGTGAGGTACTGCCTGGCCCCTGGTATGGTGAGGTACTACCTGGCCCCCTGTGTGGTGAGGTACTACCTGGTCCCCTGTTGTGGTGAGGGTACTACCTGGCCCCTGTGTGGTGTGAGGTACTACATGGGCCCCTGGTGTGGTGGGGTTACCTGGCCCCTCGTGTGGTGAGGTACTACCTGGCCCTCTGGTGTGGTGAGGTACTACCTGGCCCCTGGTGTGGTTAGGTACTACCTGGCCCCCTGGCGTGGTGAGGTACTACCTGGCCCTCTGGTGTGGTGAGTACCTGGCCCCTGGTGTGGTGACGCTGTCTGGCCCCTCTGGTGTGGTGAAGTACTACCTGGCCCTCTGGCGTGGTGGGTACTACCTGGCCTTTGGTGTGGTAGTACTACCTGGACCTCTGGTGTGGTAGAAGTACCTGGACCTCCTGGTGTGTGAAGTGCTACCTGGCCCTCTCTCGTGTGGTGAGGTACTACCTGGCCCTCTGGTGTGGTGAGGTACTGTGTGACCCCCTGGTGTGTGGTGACTACCTGGACCTTCTGGTGTGGTGAAGTACTACCTGGGCCCCCTCGTGTGGTGGTACTACCTGGCCCTCTGGTGTGGTGAGGTACTGGCCCCTGGTGTGGTGAGGTACCTGGCCCCCTCGTGTGGCAGTACTACCTGGCCCTCTGGTGTGGTGAGGTACTACCTGGCCCCTGGTGTGGTTAGGTACTACCTGGCCCCCTGGCGTGGTGACGTATGTCTCGTCCCCGGTGTGGTGATGTACTGTCTGGCCCTCTTGGTGTGTGTGAGGTACTGTCTGCCTCCTGGTTTGGTGAGGTACTACCTGGCCTTGGTGTGTGGTGAGTACTACCTGGTCCTCTGTTGTGTGGTGACGTACTGTCTGCCCCCTGGTGTGGTGAGGTACTACCTGGCCCTCTGGGTGTGAGGTACTACCTGGTCTGTTGTGGTGACGTACTGTCTGGCCCCCCGGTGTGGTGAGGTACTACCTGGCCCTCTGGTGTGGTGGTAGTACCTGGTCCTTTGGTGTGGTGAGGTTCTTCCTGGCCCTCTGGTGTGGTGAGGTACCTACCTGGCCCTCTGGTGTGGTGAGGTAGTACCTGGTCCTTTGGTGGTGAGGTACTACCTGGCCCCTGGTGTGGTGAGGTACTGCCTGGCCCCTAGTATGGTGAGGCTACCTGGGCCCTCTGGTGTGAGGTACTACTTGGCCCTCTGGTGTGGTGGTACTACCTGGCCCCTGGCGTGGTGAGGTACTGCCCGCCTCTGGTGTGGTGGTACTACCTGGCCCCTGGTGTGGTGTGCTGTCTGGCCCTGGTGTGGTGAGGTACTACCTGGCCCCTGTGGTGAGAGTGCCTGTGGTCCTCCTGGTGTGGTGAGGTACTACCTGGCCCCTCGTGTGGTGAGGTACTACCTGGTCCTCTGATGTGGTGAGGGCCTGGCCCCCTGTGTAGTGAGGTACTACCTGGCCCCCTGGTGGTGAGGTACCCCATGATCCCTGGTGTAGTGTGGTGACGTACCCCCATGATCCCTGGTGTAGTGTGGTGACTCCCCCACTTGATCCCTGGTGTAGTGGTGTAATGCCCCCATGATCCCTGGTGTAGTGTGGTGAAGTTCCCCATGATCCCTGGTGTAGTGTGGTGAAGCCCCATGATCCCTGCCTGGCTTAGTGAGGTATTGACTATTCGTCTGCCGTGGTGAGGGGTGTTGTGTCACCCGCAGCCACAGGAGTGCTGTCTGACGGTGTGATCTGGACTCTTAGGGCACTTTTAGTCTTGTTCTTTATCGTCTTTATGACCATATGGGTTATACCTAGTTGGTGCGTTACTTTCTGGTCAAGTAGGTTGTTCCTTGACATGGTAGAATTCACCCTGGATAAGCACTTGAAACTATTCCTTTCTTGGTAGACTGTTCCTTTCTTGGTAGACTGTTCCTTTCTTGGTAGACTATTCCTTTTCTTGGTAGACTGTTCCTTTCTTGGTGACTGTTTCCTTTCTTGGTAGACTGTTCCTTTCTTGGTAGACTGTTCCTTTCTTGGTAGACTGTTCCTTTCTTGGTAGACTGTTCCTTTCTTGGTAGATATTCCTTTCTTGGTAGACTGTTCCTTTTCTTGGTAGACTCTGTTCCTTTCTTGGTAGACTGTTCCTTTCTTGGTAGACTGTTTCCTTTCTTGGTAGACTGTTCCTTTCATGGTAGACTGTTTCTTGGTAGACTGTTCCTTTCTTGGTAGACTGTTTTCCTTGTTGGTAGATTATTTCCTTTCATACTTTCCTTAACTTATATATTTCGTTTTATTACCTTGCCTTATTAAACCTTCATGTGCCAAGAGGATTGTTACATCTTTGTCTGTCTGTTTGTCTGTCTGCTATCATTCTGTGCCTCTCTCTCTCTCTCTCTCGCTCTCTCTCTCTATATATTCAGTAATTGTTGAGGGTATTGTACAAAATCCCTCACACTTCCATTTATATAAACAATGTAGCTCCTTTCAATCTTAACTGATATTTTCATTCATTTTGTCTTCAGCCTTTCATTACATACATTCATTCATTAATCTTATTATTTGCTTTCACTATTCCTTTGCTTTTTTATTTTCATCACTAATTCCTTTCAGCTAGTGTTTATACCCTTGTTATCCTTAATTAGCACTACTTTTGTATAATTATTTAATTCTATTATTTCCATTTTCTCAACCTTTCTATACACTTTTGTTTACTTATAATGACTTTTTCGATTATTCCATTAAATTAGTTGCATTTCTTTTAGTTAATCTATGCCTTATTATTATCGTTTTACATCATTATTTTTTTACCTCTAGTGATCAGTATCTAAACTATATAATTTTTATTCTCAATATATCTTCACTAACACGTACTCTACCTAGCCTCCGTAATCATGTCACCTTTTCTCTATTCTTAAACAACACATCCACGACTATCAGCCTCACCTCATTATATATTTCGTCACACTTAACATTCATTCATTCCAGTGTTCTTGCTTCCTCTTCTTCCCACTCTACCATTTGGTCTCCATCATTATGCACCATTCATTGAAAGTTTCAGTGCAGTAGTATTTATGTGATCCTAGAACCTCTCTACCCTACTCCCTTTATTCACTCTATGGCAACACAAGCACTAAGATAACCCAGTTCAAATATCATTCTTTTAATATAATTCAATACATTCTGGGAAGTAACTTATGCCCCATACGAACACAGCTCCACAATTCATCGTTCAACAGCACAACCAACATTTTATTTCGTATCCTTTCAGACGCTCCTAATCTGACTCCCCGTGTTTGTCCATAGTTCACCTTTCATTTTATTTGATCTACAACTATTTTTTTTTCACAGGAAGATAGAACATCCAAGTTTTGTTTCTTGTAATATCGATTAGTTTTTCATGATACCGATTATACTACGCACATCCAATAAGCAGGCATCTATATTGTTTGTTTTTGCATTATTTTCTTATTTGAGGATCAGCCCCAAAGCCCTTGCTATTCGTAATGTCTTATAATCAAAGTCAAACACACTTAAAGTTATTCTCTTGATCCAGCTTTGTGCCGTGTCATGCAAAGCTTAGTGACATAGATCAAATATTTAATGTATGTATAAAGCTTGATACAGTTGTTTATGTCTCAGTGATAAAAAGGTTTTGTTTGGTGGTGGTGAAGGTGATACAGGTGTGATGATAAAGGTGGTACAGGTGTGATGATAGGTGTGATGATGATGATAAAGGTACAGGTGATGATAAAGGTGGTATAGGTGTGATGATGAAGGTATAGGTGTGATGATGAAGGTGCAGATGTGATGATAAAGGTGGTACAGGTGTGATGATAAAGGTGGTACAGGTGTGATGATGAAGGTGGTAAGATGAAGAAGATGTGATGATAAAGGTGGTACAGGTGTGATGATGAAGGTGGTATAGGTGTGATGATGAAGGTGGTACGTAGATGATGAAGGTGGTACGGTGTGATGATGAAGGTGGTATAGGTGTGATGATGAAGGTATGGGTGATGATGAAGGTGTTACAGAATGATAAAGGTACAGGTGTGGATGGAGGTGGTATAGGTGATGATGAAGGTGGTACGGGTGTGATGATGAAGGTGGTACAGATGATGATAAAGGTGGTACAGGTGTGATGATGAAGGTATAGGTGATGATGAAGGTGCACAGATGTGATGATAAAGGTGGACAGATGTGATGATAAGGTACAGGTGTGATGATGAAGGTGGTACGTGTGATGATGAAGGTGGTACAGGTGTGATGATGAAGGTGACCAGTAGAGGTTGTTGTATGAGAAAGTCTATTGTGAAGATATTGTCGATACAGAAGAGAGGTGGTTATGATGGTACACCTTGTTGTTTGTCGCCTCACAGGATGTCACCGCACCTGGCGCACCACCACGTTACCTCTTCGAAGGTACACTCGTTCAGAAAAATATATTCACGATTTTGTGTTAAACATTATGACACAGCCACAGGATTCTGTCAACCCTACCGAGACAACAGGAATCGCAGTGTTTATTTCTAAATTGTCGGACCGCCTCCATAAAGATACTTTTGAGAGTGTACTATGAAGGGTAATTAGTATTGTCTTAGCGTTATGCAGATAACCAGACAATCGCTGGTTCCTTGATAATTAGAATACAACAAAATGGGTAACTCTGGAGGTTTGGTGGGACACGAAGGTCTTCTACAATCTTTGAGGTCATCAGATAGTTTTGTTTGTTGCTAAGTTTTCAAAGGGTAGTAGGCAAAAGAGAACCCAGGCCTCCCCTCAGGCCACGAAAACTAGGACAAACAGCCTTTATTGTTATTGTTTTTGTTATTATGAAAACAAAAGGTAGGGTACCTGACCCATAACCCTGGCGTTGATTGAAAGAGCCATTATGCATCAGTGCTCCAGCTGCAGGCTAACGGAAGGTCATAATAGCGGTAACAGAGGTCTGCCAAGTCAATATCCCTCTGTAAGATAACTCATTAGGCCAGACGGAGGTCATACAGTATGCCTGTAGGACGATTATTCCACCAACTGACGCCAGTATAGTGCCGTTGGGATTAATATTCCAACAAGGCAACAGAATATTACAGTTACCAGAGGTCACACCACTAGTTACCAGTGACTTGTAATACTATATTGATACTTTGACTGTTACCTCTTTATTTTCTATCATTATCCAGACAAGGTGTGGCAATTAGTTTTGAGCGGAAAGGCAAATAGTTAATTTGTTAGCACCAGCTTACGAAAAAATGATAAATATTTAATTAACCTCATCTGAATATAAACCAAAGGGGTTATGACATTAAGGAATCCTTTGCTTGCAAAGATGGGGATTAAATCTATACCAGATGAATTATACATAGACATAATTATTAATAATTCAATCACATATACACTATCTAGTGATAATTTCTCACTAGAAAATCAGATTAATTATAGATATGAAAAGAAAATGTTTGCTTCTCCTGTCTATTATGGTTTACACCCACAAATACCACACCAGCTCAACTTAAGTCCTTGTTCCAAGTTTTATACAGAGTTCCTTTTCACGTGTATCTTTCAATATACTTAGGTCGTAGGTAGTAGGCAGCTACCAAACAGAGAGACACTACTTATTTTAATGTGTATAACTCTTAATAAACTCTTTGATATGTTACCATTATAATGACTGAGGCATACAATCACCTTAAGTAAACATAGGCCTGTCTACTCCCTAACAACACTCCAACATTTACACAAAACTTTCCTCAGTAACTCACAATATATAAAGTAGTCTGAAATATTTATAGGTAGTCATTTATATCAAAATAATCAATAATCATTAAGCTATATTGCAATTAACATTTAAAAGTTAACTTTATGTATTTCCTGAGAAATTACAAACGGTTTTACAATAACAAGATACAAACTCAATATAGGCTCATGGAATGGACACATTTAAGACTAACTATATATTTCAAAATGTTATTAGAATATTTACCTAATCATTGGTCATCAGCTGGTTACTCATTCTCTTTCCTTTCTGACGGATAACTAAACATTCCTGTTACATCGGTTTACGTCCGATAGTAAGAATATGTTTTAGAATAATAGAAATTTAGGTGGAGGTCAGTACCACTATAACAGAGGTCACTAGCCCAGGTGGAGGTCAGTACCACTATAACAGAGTGCTCAGCCCAGGTGGAGGTCAGTACCACTATAACAGAAGTCACTAGCCCAGGTGAGGTCAGTACCACTATAACAGAGGTCACTAGCCCAGGTGGAGGTCAGTACCACTATAACAGAGGTCACTAGCCCAGGTGGAGGTCAGTACCACTATAACAGGGGTCACTAGCCCAGGTGGAGGTCAGTACCACTATAACAGAGGTCACTAGCCCAGGAGGTGGGGCACTCACTATAACAGAGGTCACTAGCCCAGGTGGAGGTCAGTACCACTATAACAGAAGTCACTAGCCCAGGTGGAGGTCAGTACCACTATAACAGAAGTCACTAGTCCAGGAGGTCACTGTCGCCACACACAAATAACTTAATCAATTTAAATTAGGAGGGACCTGCCACCACCACCACCACCACTAGCACCACCAGCCACCACCACTAATGTTAACTACCCTGACTGTTAACTACCTGACTGTTAACTACCCTGAATGCTAACTACCCTGAATGTTAACTACCCTGAATGTTAACTACCCTGACTGTTAACTACCCTGAATGTTAACTACCCTCAATGTTAACTACCCTCAATGTTAACTACCCTGACTGTTAACTACCCGAATTAACTACCCTGAATGTTAACTACCCTGAATGTAATTACACTGAATGTTAACTACCCTGAATGTTAATTACCTTGAATGTTAACTTTGTATCGATTCCGTCAGAGGTTTATGAAATACGAGAAAGAAAAAATACCGACTGATTTACGTGTTCCTGTTGACTGTGGCTGACGTTTTGGTGGTAGAGGAGAAAGTCACATGTAAGGCTGACAGTACGAGCTGTGATGGTGTATGATTGGTGGTCACATGTAAGGCTGACAATCCGAGCTGATGGTGTATGATAGATAGTCACATGTGAGGCTGACAGTCCGAGCTGATGGTGTAGATAGTCACATGTGAGGCTAGAGAATGAGCTGATGGTGTATGATTGGTGGTCACATGTAAGGCTGACAGTCCGAGCTGATGGTGTATGATAGATAATCACATGTGAGGCTGACAGTCCGAGCTGATGGTGTATGATAGATAGTCACATGTGAGGCTGACAGTCCGCGCTGATGGTGTATGATAGATAGTCACATGTGAGGCTGACAGTCCGCGCTGATGGTGTATGATAGTCACATAAGAACTTAAGAATGGAGGAAACTGCAGCGGGCCTATTGGCCCATACTGGGCAGTCCTGTTTACACCCAACCCCTATTGCTCATATATCCACCCAACCTCTGTTTGAAGCTATCCAGCGTATTCGAGTATGATGATGTTTGGTAACTTGTTCCACTCGTCTACTACTCTATTTCCAAACTAATGTTTACCTCTTTTCGCGCCTAAATCTAAATTTGTCTAATTTAAATCCATTGGTACGAGTTTGCTCTTGGTTGGATAGTTTGAGTACCTTTGTTTAGCCCAAACATCCATTTATACACCTCGATCATATCGCCCTTACTCTACGCCTCTCGAGGGAGTGCAAATTAAGATGCTTTAACCTGTATCTGTACTCAAGGTTCCTAATGCCGGGATTAGTTCTGTCATTCTCCTCTGAATTCTTTCTAGGATTCTACGAGTATATCCATTCTGTAGCACGGTGACCAGAACTGAACTGTGCAATTGTAATCCAAGTGAGGTCTCACAAGCCCAAGATATAATTTTAGAATAACCTCGCTAGTCTTGTAACTAACACTCCTTTTTTATGAACCCAAGTATTTTGTTAGCCTTGTTTAGAAATACACATTGTACTTTGTTTAAGGTTCGTACTGATTATTACCTCTTAATCTTCTCACAGTCTGATTTCTTATAACGTCGTTGTTCATCTGATATCTGGTTTTCTGTTTACATCTCCTAGACTAAATACTTTACAATTGTCCTTTTAAATTTCATCTACCATTTTTCAGACCATTCGAAAACTTTCTTTTGATCTCCCTGATAGTTTTGCGGAGTCCTCGTCAGATTTAATTTTATTTTAGTGTCATCAGCAAATTTACTTATGTTGCTGTCAATGCCTATATCTTGTGGTATTCCACTAGTGACGTTATCCAATCGGATATAGTGTCTTAATGCTACTCGCTGTTTCCTGTCCTGTAACCACGCCTAATCCATTTTAGAATATTTCCTCCAAGCCATGAGCCTCACTTTCGTATTAGTCTTTCGGGGGACTCTGTCGAAGGCTTTGGTAAAGTCGAGATATACCACATCATAATTGTGCCTCGTTCACTGATTCGAAAACAGCTGAAAAGAATGTTAATAGATTCCTCAGACATGACTGCCCACTTGTGAAGCCATGTTGGGAATCATTCATCAACTTGTGCTTCTACAGGTGATTTCGATAAGAGTTTGAAATTACTGCTTCCAGCAATTTTACAATTGATGTTAAACTGATTGGGGTAGTTAGAGGATAGTGATCTATCTCTCTTCTCGAAAATCGGTATTACATTCGTTATCGTCCAGGATTCTGGTACTATACCCGTTTTTAATGACATGTTAAACAAATTTGCTTCGGCATACTAAGCTCTTTCCTTACATCCTTTAATACTCTGGCAAATATCTCATCAGACCTGGTGACTTATTAGGCTTTAGCTTGTCATTTGCTTACTAACATCGTTACTAGTCACTACTATCTCATTAATCTATTTTTTCACTATCTCTGTATATAGTTGCCTAAATCATGTTTAAATTTTCGGTGGTGAAAACTGTTGAAAATATATGTGTAGTTTATTTCTCCGCCGTTATTAGCTAGCTCGCCGGTATCTGATTGTATTGGTCCAATCTTTCTCGTGTTTTAGTTTGATACATTTGAAAGAATCCTTGGCGTTTGTCTTCGCCTCACTTGCTACCTTCAGTTCATTATTCTTGCTTTTCATATCTCGGTCTTAACCCTACTGGCCATACCATAATAATCTCGGAGTTAGACTTCACCACGATTTAATCTCTCTGCCTGTAGCCTTCCTTGTCCAATAAAATTCTTTAAATAATTATTTATCCATTGGGGATCATTTAGTTTATCTGAGTTTTCTGTATAATTTTTTCTGTTATGATACAAGGAGGCTGAACACTGCAGATCTGTGTCAACATTCAGCTGCTAGTTGACTTACACCACCCAGTTGGATATTCTAGACCATCGACAGGTACCAGGCAGTTTTCATTTTGTTCATGTGATTGTGAGGAGGTCAAGATAGGAACTTGGTTTTCCACTCAAGCTGGGAATCGAACTTTGATATATCTTATGTGAAATGTCTTGGTTCAGAACAACACGTGGGCTAATATCTCGATGGCGATCAGTTTTGTCGATTGTCCTAACATGGACCTCCATAAACTAAAAAAAAGAAAAGAAAAGATTGTTGATTGTAATTGAATGTCGAAGTGGATTAAAATACGTTTAGAATATTGTGATATATTTAGCGGTGAATTATGGAGAAGATATGAGTGTAGTGATGGAGTACTACTGGCCTGGGGGACCCTGTGTTTAGTGTTAAAATAGTTATATATGTGATGCTATCAGTTATCTGTTGTTAATATAATGTTTCATTCGGATGTAAACACCTCGAATATGAGTAGCGTAGCAAGTGTCTGATATCACATTGTTGGAATTTATATGCGTATATACTATGCGTGGGTCGTGTGTATTCTTATATTTTGTTTACAGTGTGTGTGTGTGTGTGTGTGTGTGTGTGTGTGTGTGTGTGGTGTGTGTGTGAGGACAAGAAACAACATGTGGGAGAGGGCGCCGTGCCATGAATGTGTGGCGGAGTGGCCCATCAGGGAGGTCCGATAACCATGCGGGCTGGCTGGTTGCCTTCTACTACCTCCCTCCGGCGTCATGTATGTTGTGTTGTCCTTCTTTATGTAAATCTTCCTTGCATGTCTGCTCATCTTGATCTGTCGCTTGTCAGGTCGGCGTCTGTGTTGATGTTTGTTTTTATCTTTCTCTGGGTCCATACTGCTGCTCATCCTTGTGTCTGTCTCAGTGATATGATCGTTCAGCATAAGTGAGGCTGTTATTTGTTCCATGTCGTTTTAGGTGTCTGTGTGTTTGCTCCTATGGGTTCCAGAATGCTTTATTTCTTGTTCCAGCTGGATTAACCTAAGATGATATTGGGTGACTTTATGCTCAAAATACATCCACTGTGTTCTTGTGAGTCTCGTTGGGCTCATGTAACCCTAAATAAAGAGGCAGATATCATGTACAGTATTTATTTTGTTGTTGACCTTATGATTAATAATAAGTGGTCATAACTGGAGAGGCTGTTTGTGTTATCTTGTAGTGACATTAGTTACTGTAGTGGTATGGGTAGTGATATTGGTGTCAGTTTTAGATAGTAGGATTGGTTTTTGTTGTCAGCTAAGACTTGTGGGCAGTGATGTTGTTGTCACTGAAGGTAGTGGTGATGGTCGTGTGGGTAGAAATGTAGTTGTCAGTGGTGGTGGTGGTAAAGAGGTGGGTGGGTAGGGATATAGTTGTCAGTTGTGGTGGTAATATAGGTGTGGGTAGGGTAGTGATATAGTTGTCAGTGATGTTGATTATAGAGGAAGTGTGGGTAGTGGTATAGTTGTTAGTGGTGGTGGCAAAGTGAGAGTGATGAAGGTAATAATGATGGTAGGGATATGAAAATAAGGATAGTGTGTGAATGGACGGCATGGAAGAGACATTGGGAGTAAAGTGAGGTGATGGGTGAGTGTCTGGGCTTTGGGGTGTAGGAGTCAGATTCAGATATGACCCACGCATCACGAAGGCGACTATATTGGTGGGTGGGTGGGTGAGTGGAAGGGCGGCGTGGTGGGGGGAGATAGGAGACGGGGGAGAATTGATGAGTGGGGTCATGTGGTGGAGGTGATGAGTGAATGGTGGTCGGGAGGCAGGGCACTATGGATATGTCACAGCTTAGGTGGCATGACCTCAGTGGGTGTAGCTTAACTGGCGGCCAAGGTCATCACATGTGCTGCATGACCTCATATGCGCGACGCAGCTGTGATGATGCCAGAGAGATGCTTGGACTCACCCCGAGGCAAGTTAGGAGGTTTTCGGATACGAATGAAACATATTGGTGTGGAAATAATAATGCGTAGTAGTCGAGGAGCACCATCATACACACGTAGTAGTATGCTGTTGTTGTCACGTACACCATCATACTACACAAGTAGTAGTATGCTGCTGTTGTCACGTACACCATCATATACACAAGTAATAGTATGCTGCTGTTGTCACGTACACCATCATACACACAAGTAGTAGTATGCTGCTGTTGTCACGCACAATCATACACACAGTAATAGTATGCTGTTGTTGTCACGTACACCATCATACACACAAGTAGTAGTATGCTGCTGTTGTCACGTACACCATCATACACACAGTAATAGTATGCTGTTGTTGTCACGTACACCATCATACACACAAGTAGTAGTATGTTGTTGTCACGTACACCATCATACACACAAGTAGTAGTATGTTGTTGCATGTACACCATCATACACACAAGTAGTAGTATGCTGTTGTTGTCATATAACATAGTACTTGAATGTGCTCTGCTCACCTAAAAGAAATACAATGTCACTAAAACTAAAGAGAAGTAAGGGATGGTCTCTTTATATTACTCTGTGTATGAAATAGACTCTGTGTCCACTTTACAGTATTGTGAAAGTGTTAATATGTTGTCATAGTACAGAAGTATGCTACAAGTCTCTGGCAGATTTATGGAGAACAAGAGGCATATTTCACCTTTCTCGGAATATAATTATACTCTACTCTTGTTGCTGATAATGTTATTGTGAAACTCAGTCATGAATAATGTGTATGTGTGTGTCACTTACAACTGCAACCTATTTTATATCTGGATAGAAATATATAGAAGTAATTACTAAGGTTGTTGGATACGTGTCTAAATAACGAATATTTCTATTTTCAGGTAATTGGATGGAGAATGACGTAATCCAGTTTCCAGACAGACGAGCAATTTAGCTGCAAGAGGAATCTGTATGCCACAGAGTAGGTCGCCTTAGTGCACACACACACACACACACACACACACACACACACACACACACACACACACACACACACACACACTCCACCTTCAGTCACTCACCTGTGGCGTCCCCCAAGGCACCAAGATGGGACCACTTCTGCTTCCTTATGCTCATCAATGATGCCCTAAGAGAAGCCCTGCTCGCTGGAAATATGTCGACGACTCCACCATTGGGATCAGCGTCAACAATTCCGCTCCCAACTATACCGCCCTTCAGGATTTATTGAACAGTCTCCAAAACTGGGCCACCAACAACCATGTCACCATCAACCATACCAAGACAATGGTTATGCACATCAACCCTCCTCCGACATTGTCCCACCTCCTTCCATTACCCTAGGTCCGAACACACTCCAGGTTGTAGATTCCACGAAGCTCCTCGGCGTCACCATAGACAACAAACTAAATTGGAAACCACACGTCAGTGAAGGTCAAATCCTCCAGTTTCCGTCTCCACCTCCTCCGCCGACTCAAGTCCCTCGGAGTTCCTGCACCGAGCCTCAGTGTTTACACAACATTCATATTCTAAGCTCACCTATGCCTCCACCTGGTCTTCCTCCCTAAATGCCACACAACGTAAACACCCAGAAAGTGCAAAAGAGGGCATGCAAGATTATTCTTCCCTTCCTACATATATCAAGAAGCGCCCAACACACTGACCCTTTCGACTCTCACTGACCATCACCACGACCTCATCTGCAAATTTGGTAAGAAGCTTCTACACCATCCCCGACACCGGCCCCACTACCACCTGAGATCCCCTGTCCGAGTAATTGGTTCGACACCACAACCGCATCCAGCCCATACGTGCACGAACTGATCGCTATAAGAACAGCCCAGTCCCAACCATTGTAAAAATTATCAATAACATGTAATAAATCAGTGTATCCACTCCCAGTAAACACTGCTCCCTACACTGTCACTATGTTGAAATGAACTGTATTTTGAGCTGATCCCCATCTAAGTTACTATATGTCTTATTTGTGTCACTTATGTCACTTGTATATTACTTGTAATTCGTAACCCATTCCCAAATATGTAACTGTATATTTTCAGCCTTCTGGCTGCCAAGCTCTTCAATAAACCGTTAATTATTATTATTATTATTACATACACAAAAGTCAGTTATACATGACGGGACATATCTGAAGGTTGACACCTCCCACCAGCTGCTGAGATGTGTCGCGTCGACCAACCCCGTGACGATGTTTAGATCAGTGTCACTTGGTGTTGAGGGATGTGTATATAAGATTATTTTTACTTGTAATACATATTGTTACCGTGATAATACATATTGTTTACCTATTAATGCATATTGTTTACGTACTGATTATACATATTGTTCACGTACCGTGATAATACATATTGTTTACCCTGATAATGCAACGGCAGTATGTTGTTATATTTCCCAGGATAAAACCTCTATTCACCACCGTAAAATATTATAATATAACATGATATAGTAATTATTTACTATGGGTAAATAATATAAGCTTTAGTTAGAATATTGAAATCTTTGTCGCTAAAACATTATAAAATTATATACGGTATAAGACCTTCGTATTTTAACCCTTGATGACAACACCTGAGTACGATGACTTAAGATAAATAACAAGTTAAGAAGGAGTTATTATATACGAAAGGAATAATTCAAACTCTCTTGGTTCTACCTCGGCTTCATGGACCACCGTGTATGTGATGTTATTTACTGACAGTCAATCCTCTGGTGTTACCCTGATGATGATACAACTCTGTCATTGTAAGGACTGTTGTTAGCGTCGGTCCTGCTACAACCTGTCATCACTAAATGTGTGTAAAAGTGAACTAAATTTACACATACATCAGTAGCCATATTACCTTGATTAGTTTGTGTAATACTATTAGAGAACCTGGAACGGAAATATTATGTTTTTCATATTAACAGAAATGGATTGTTTTTACTTGGTTAAGTTTTAAATGAGGTTTAAAATTAATTAGATTTTGCCTTGAAGGTTTAGTTAGATATGTAGGAATATTGTATTAGTTTTCTGATGACGGTCAATATGGAAGTTATTGTAAAGTTTACAATATGATCATTGCCTACCTGTGGTGTTCCGCCATGTCAGTCACAAAGTGTTGGTATGACAACAATATTCTACAAAGATCCAAGCAGACTGGAATGTTTAACGAGTTTGTCATGTTGACAGCGAGGTTTTGGTCATGTTGCAGCCTTACAACTGTTGTTCATGAAAATGGTTTAACAAATATTGATAAATGACGACACTGTTACCTTGTCATCCTTCAATTATTTGACTATATTTTGTTACTTTTATTTTCACAAAATTTACTTACTTGATAAACTTACACTACCGAGTGTCCATTGGCGACAGCAGCGTGATGAGACAGCGTTAATCCTTTCACTTTTGCTAAAGGATTTCAGCTGACTGGAGAAGTGAACTACTATAGCTGTCACAGGTGGTCTTTACTGTTTATTCTCACAATCTTTTGGGAATGGCTTCAACAATTAAGGCTCTTAATACCTCCTAGTAATTAGTTTAGTAGTAACAAAAGTAGTGGTAGGAGCAATAGTAGAAATTTGACCATACAGTAGCAATACTATGATTAAAGTAATAATGGTAACAACAGTAATATAGTTGTAGTAGTGTTAGTACAATAATATGAAGGAGAACTATTTATAAACTTGGTACATAAAATATGAAGTAACGTATAGAGGCCGACGGCAGCTGTCTCTGTAAGTTGTTCATTAAACTTACATCAGTCTGTAATGTTCTCGGTTAAATGTCGGGGAGTTGATCCATTTGATATTTAATAATATAGTTATTTTTCATGATTTAGTTGACTAATAAACCATATTATTTTCTTTATGCCGTCACTTCTGGGTGACGGCCAATGAGGTCTTAGTTCAGTTCATCTTGAGGTAATGTAGTAATTGATACATTTAGGTCTTAGGTCTTTTTTTTCCAATTACTTTTAAGTCACCAAATACATTAATAGAAGTTGGAAATGTGGAGGATGTTGTCGACCTGAGGAGCGTCCCTCATTACAGCTACCTCCTAGCTCTGGCGCTGATGGGGAGAAAGACAAGTTGGTCTTTACTCACAACAAGATGTCGATAAATTTAAGTCACTTGAACTTTGTAGAGTGTGTTGGTATTGCTGGTATTGTATGTTGTTGATGTGTTGGTGCTAGTGTTGTATGTTGTTGGAGTGTGTTGGTGTTGCTGGTGTTGTATGTTGTTGAGTGTGTTGGTGTTGCTGGTGTTGTATGTTGTTGAGTGTGTTGGTGTGGCTGGTGTTGTCTGTTGTTGACTGTGTTGGTGTTGCTAGTGTTGTATGTTGTTGGTGTGTTGGTGTTGCTGGTGTTGTATGTTGTTGAGTGTGTTGGTGTTGCTGGTGTTGTATGTTGTTGAGTGTGTTGGTGTGGCTGGTGTTGTCTGTTGTTGACTGTGTTGGTGTGGCTAGTGTTGGTATGTTGTTGAGTGTGTTGGTGTTGCTAGTGTTGTATGTTGTTGAGTGTGTTGGTGTTGCTAGTGTTGTATGTTGTTGAATGTGTTGTTGTGTCAGTGTCTTGTGCTGCCGGTGATAGGATATGACCTGTAAAGATCAACCACCAGCGGTTATAGTATTATTAATGGTGATGACTGATGGTGATGGTAGGTGACTCACCTTCCTCTACCCTGGTGACCATCATGCCCTTGAATCATCATATAAATAGATGATCAATTTTGTGCATATTCAAACGTGTCATCATGTGTAACGTTAAGCCGACACTCACACCACACCCAGGTTGTATCTTGACCGACACACTACACACCCAGGATGTATCTTGGACCGACACACTATAACGAGATGTATCTTGACCGACACATAGAAAGATTAAACAGAATGTGGATTTGACTGTAGATGTGGGTGGCTCTCAGGGCTTCTCACGCGGTGGATGCAATTAATCGTAAATACAACAACAAGGGAAATGTGGAGGTAGTGGGAAGAGTGTTATAAATGTCTATCATACAGCAGGAACTTTTCTTGGATTTCTAATTCGTCGTCTCGTTTAGTCTTGGTCTTTGAAACTTGAGTGTTGAAGTGGGCAATTTTCTTTTCTGCATCTACGTCGTTATGTATAGAAAAGAGGTATGTGGTTAGCTCTGGGTATTATTGTAGGAACTTCAGACTGTTGTATAATAGTTTTTTCTTTTCTTAGTATAAAACTACCCGTATGTATACTGTACTCACCTGTCGTGTGTGTGTGTGTGTGTGTGTGTGTGTGTGTGTGTGTGTGTGTGTGTGTGTGTGTGTGTGTGTGTGTGTGTGTGTATAATATTAATAAAATAATAATAATCGGTTTATTAATAGAGTTGCAGCCGGTATGAAAATATACAGACTTACATTTGATTTAGACATAAGATATAATATGCAGTGAATACATTTACAGGTCTGTGCAGTACATAAATCATGAGTTGTTTATTATTTTAACAATAGATTGGATGGTGCTGTTCTTATATCTATTGGTGCTGGCTCTGGCTATTGAATTTTGTTGTAGTGGCGGACTGCGCGAGGTGGGTGGGGGCCGGCAGGGCTATGACGAGGGTGGTGCAGTAAGTCCCCTGCCAAACCTTTCCAGTGCTTGGTGGTGGAGGTCACTGAAGGATGGCATTTCCAGGGTGAGAGAGGGTTGGTAGCCAGAGTATTCTGTGTGTGTGTGTGTGTGGTGTCCAGTAGATCAGGAACTACAGGTTCTTAGATCCGACAATAGCCTGTCCAGGTGGAATGCGCTGACCCTTACAAGGACGGTAAGCAGCTGGTGGGACTACCCTGTGTTTCCATCTTGGCGATTGTCTATTTATCTGTGTCTTCACAATCCAGCTGGGAGGAGAGGGCAGTAAACCAGAAGGAGGCACAGGACAGAAATATCGCATTGTCCCAGTGTGGGTCAGAGATTCAGGAGGCTGTGGCACTAAGGTCCTGAAAAAGCTGGGTTCCAAACTTATTGAAACCACAGGAGACACAAGAGCATTAAGTTACCTTTCCAGCACCCCAGCATAGCGATCCCTCACCTTGGAGATGGAATTATTATGTGAGCATGTACAGTATGTATTGTACAGTAGATTGAGCAAATAAAACCACTGTAGAGTTATATATAAAGGGTTGGGAGAAGGCAATATTGCCCAGACTTCTGGGAAAATATTTCCAATTATCTTTGATCAATCTCTCTCTCTCTCTCTCTCTTCTATATATATATATATATATATATATATATATATATATATATATATATATATATATATATATATATATATATATATATATATATATATATTGCTCTGGGAGAGGGCAGGAGCCGTTCGGCTCATTAACCACTCCAGGCGTGAAGTTTCACTTGAGGCCACAGGACTGATGGTCGTTGTCCTCTCACTGTCAGTATTGTCCTCCACTAATAAACGTCGGCTTCAGGACCACTGTGCCTGCGTCTGTCTTCCTTTTGCCACTGTGCCCTTTTCATACACGGGCTCACGGACTGAGCCAACGAAGATTCACCGTGGGCACTTATCTTGCAGCTGGCAGTGATGAAATATATGAATGCTCATTAAGAGAGAAATAATTTTTTTCAACAGAGAGTTTAGTGTGTGCAGTCACCCACAAAACTCCTGTCGCCTCCATGATCCCTGAGATTCAGACTGTGAACCCGGAGCATTAGGGAGGCGACAGGACTTTCGTGGTGACTGTACTGAACCTATACGTGGTTATCTCGCAGTAAGTTCTACTGACATTTCAAATTAGCTGAATTCTGATGCTCTCAGCGGGTGAACGAATTTAGGGGTCCTCTGGGTGTATAGACCGCATTACAAACTGGTCGATGGTAATTTATTTTAATAGCATCATGTGACAGTATAAAGTGACATGAAAGATCAGGAACACAGTTGTAGGAAGCAGTAACTCGCCTGCCTTCTTTATACAACACATCCTGTTCTCATCTCTTGTCACCGGTTGTGAGAAAGTTGACTGACTGGAGCTTCCGTACAGTTCAAGGAGTCATGATTTGACGACATCCACTAGTGTCGATCCTGAGCGCTGAGGTTTGGAGAATCTGCTTTTCAGAAGCCTTAATATAACTAAATGTGAAATGCCAACCTTCGTCCTAATTTCAACTCCATATTGGTACTTCTGTTCGCCATAATCAAGCTCTTGATTCAGTCTACATTTGCTGTGAATCTTCAATCTGCCTAGTTGATGTTATTGGTGCTTAGTTGATGTTGCTGCCTAGTTGATGTTATTGGTGCCTAGTTGATGTTATTGGTGCCTAGTTGATGTTATTGCTGCCTAGTTGATGCTATTAAGCCTAGTTAACGTTAATGGTGCCTAGTTGACGTATGGTTCATGAGGGCCTTGATGCCATTTTGGTGGTTTTATGGTATCAGGACAACTGCCCCGACTGTTGCCCCTTGGACAGTACCCCCAACAACTGCCCCTGGACATCTTGCCCATGGGACAATGTGCTCATTGCCAGTGAATATGGCACAAAACATGAAACTAATTGAATAGAGAGGAGAAAATAACACTAAGAATTAATTTTTATTTTCATGTTTTATTTTAGTAATAATTATATTCACAAAATGGTAACTCAAACATTTTTAACACTACAAATCTGTAATTAGAAAAAAAAACATTGATAAAAAATTGTGGCCAAGTGAAAAAATTATGGATCAGTCATATTTATTATTTAATAAATGACTGACATATATCACACACACTAAAATTGCGAGTTGTGGCTATCCTCTGTCAAGCAGTCCAACACACGGCGGTTCTGAAGTGTACAGATGGAAGACAGTTGTACATCTTTAAATGTTCCATTCTCCAGTAGCCTGAGGTTTAGGGCCAGATGTCCTAGGAACCGTGGTTCTGTCTAGCGCAGTGGTTCACAACCTTACCCATTCCCTTGTCGTTATAATTAAACATAATGACAAAAAGAATGAAAATTCTCTTATGCCAAGTCAAAATAAGTAATACAAGTTTTGTTTAATCAGATTCCCAACATTATTTGAAACGTACAATTTATAAGCTGCCGTGGGCTCCCTAAATTCTTGCCGTGGCTCTCGGAGCTATGGCCCCAGGTTGAGAACCACTGGTCTCTCGTGATGACCGCCTTGGCACCCTGGAGAGATGGGTACAGTTCATACACAGGTAATGGATTTCAGCTCGCCGCTCAAACTCTCTGACCGGAAAGGACTAAAGATGAAAGATGAGAACAGAGTAAACACAGTAAATTTTAAAGTGTTTGGTTAGTTGTTTAGTAATTTTTGTTTAGAGTTATAGACGAAATATGGATGGAGGTAGTGATATCCATATTGGCCTAGGAGTTGTTAAGGTTAGGGAGGTTAGCCTGGGGAGAGAAGGCTGTCTCTTGTCGCTAGAGTTGTTTGAAGGTTATTATTAGATCAATAGCGTCCTCTGTTGAAGTATCTTGTCAGTGACTGTTGAATTTGTGCAGTAGTCACCAATAAGCTATTTGTCGTGCTCATTATATTAATTATCTTACTCTTAAAATTCTTAAAGTTTGTGTTGACTTTGCGAACCAACCTTTGGTAATTGGTAGAGTCTGGGCGGCAGATCCAATCAGATCATTGTCCAAGTTTACTCTTTTTTTTATATCACTCTAAGTTGGCTATTATTTGCTCCTTTGTGTGTGTGTGTGTGTGTTTGTCAAAGGCACAATGGTCGATTTATGTTCATTGGAATTTGAAGTATTTTTAAGGTACAGCAACGAATAGGAAGGAAAAATCCCTCTCATTATGAATACAGTATCAGTCTTAAAGTTTTTCTTCAGTTTTCAACTAAATGATTCAGGTAAGTAGTGTTACATGATTTTGCTTAGTATAATAAACATTAATAAAAATAATTCTGTTAACAGTGAGGCAGTAGTGAAGGAGGACACTTGGTGCAACCTCTCACAGCACCCACAGCACCTGGTGAAGTTCGTGGCCTCAAGCCCACACAAGCTGACACACTAATAATATACTGCCCATCATACTGACTCTTATCCAGCCACATACATCAGCATAACTCGTAGAAAAAACAAAACATCAAGTTCTATAACAAATGTGAATGTGACGTTATTGTGGTAAATAAAGTTTAGAAAAAGGACAATAACAGATAGAACGTAAAGTGGTCATATATCTTACTTATAAGGGAATAAAAGCATGTGAGGCTTGAGGCTCCAAAAAGATATATAAACGAATGATACTCTTCAAGTAATCGTACGCATATCATATAAAATCCATTGAATAGAAGGGATGTTGAACTCTAATGCACAACGGAAATATGTCGGTAAAGTGAGTCATTTAACTGCGTCTTATTGTAGTAAGAAATACAATGGAAATAATACATCCATTAAATAAACAAAGAATTAGGATAAAGCAATATTATTATTATACAAGAAGACGGAACTGTTGCATGAAAAAAAAGGGACTCATTGTCTAGCTGGTAGAAGAGTTGTATACAGATGTGTACAGGAGACAGAGACAGGGTGAGACTATGATGAGGCAGAAACACTGAGGAGACCCTGGGGAGGCGCCAGGGAGGAACTAACGTAGGTAAATACAAGGATAACCAACAGGAACAAATGCAGTGTTAATATTATTGTAAAAGAAGGAAATATTTCAAGGTTTTTTCCTGAATACTATATGTATTGTGTGAGAAACGTACCAACACACACACACACACACACACACACACACACACACACACACACACACACACACACACAACTACTACTACTACTACTACTACTACTACTACTACTTTGCTGTCACTCGGAATCGAGTATGTCGATTATCCAGCTATAATACAATGATATGAGTTATTAAGGATGTCACCTTCGTTGGTGAGCTCTGAGGTGACTGAAGAGGCCGATACGGGGCCGGCAGAGGTTGCGGGGTAGTTTCTTTCCGGCTTTGTCGCTTGTCTGCCTCGGTATGCAGTCGGACTAACTCGAAAGTATTGACACCTCGCGTGGTGCTCCTCCAAGAGTTACAGTGTTGAACATAATCGTCTCCCAGGTGAGGGGTCATTTGCCACTTTTCAGGTTTATCTTAAGACTATCCTTAAACCTTTTCACAGTGTGTCTCAGTTACCTTTACCATTCGTTAAATGACTGTAAGGAACTGCTTTGCGAAGTCATCGTCGACCGGTGGGTAACATGGCCAGTCAATGTAGTTTTTCATGGATATGGTAGCCTTGATGCTCACAGGATGGAACATAGACTACATTGGTGAAAGTTTTCATGCTTGAGGTGCCTCTGTATGTGACCCATGTCTCGCTGCCATATAGCAGGGGGAGGACCACTGCTTATATACAGTACGTGGAACTTTGTATATAATTTCCAGTGCTGATTTAGACCTGTGGAGGCCTATGGGCAGCCTCTTTCGTGGAGGCCCCCCTCACTATAACTACCCAAGAGGGTGGGGTGGTGAGTGAAGCAAGCCTAAACATCTGAGTTCCGGGGCCTTGTGACCCCCGGGAAAATTTTGGAATTTGAGCACTTCTTTGGAGAATTTGAAGCCATATGCAATTATGTTGAGAAATTAGAACACAGCGCCCTGATGGCATTCGTAATGGAGAAAATTAAAAAATATTTTATTTTTTTTAATCTCAATTTCGTTATTCCATGTAGTTCATTTTTAATCAATATATGATTGTGGAATTCTAAATATATTATTAACACAAACAATAGCATTCATTAAAATATACTGTTCATAGGAAAACCAGGTATTCATGAATTTCAAGGTAGCTAGCCTAATTTCTATCACTCTTCTTGATGAACATAGTTTTACGTGATGGAATAGATAAACATGAATTTTAAGAATGAAAATAAAAATAATCCAAATGAATAAACATATAAATAAAATTTTTGTAATATGTGGAGGCCCCCAGATTGTGGAGCCCCTGGGCAGCTTCCACTTTGCCTCCTGAAGCCGGCCTGATAATTTCAGATACCTACAGTTGAAGACACTGGTACAGGAGTCTGCCAAAGGCTTGGGATGCTCTTCTGATCCGATGCTGAATCTTTCATTGATGTCCGCTGTGGTGGACAGGAGATACTGAAAGTGAGCAACATTAGAGGGGTAGTACCATTAATTTGGATGGATGGTGGAGGTGTGGCTGAACCAGGAGCAGGTTGAAAGAAAATCTGAGTCTTACCTACATTCACCTCAAGGGGCGGAGTGTGTATACGCATCTGCCCAGGCCTAGGAGTTCAGGATCTCCTGGGTCGCGTTCAGTGTGAGCGAAGAGGGTGAGTCGTCTGCATACTGAAGTTCAGTAATAAAGCTGCCGACACCGTCCTGCCTGGAGTCGTCATATGTTGAAAAGACCCTTCATCCGGTGTTCGATGTCCATCCCCCGGCTAAATTGGCACTGGCACGAGTAAGGAAGACACCCAGAAAATGGTAAAGAGATTGGTGCCAGTACACATCCTTGTTTTACCTTCGTTTGGATGGGGTAGACTCCAGACTGGGTGCCGTTGTGCAGGACATGCCGCTCATGCCATCGTGGGTTGCCTCACAATGGCGATGAATTTTGGTGGGCAGCCAAAACTAGGGAGTCCGCCAGAGGGCTTCCTGTTGACCGAGTCGCAGGCCTTGGTTAGGTCGATGAAGGCCATGTACAGGTCACGATGCTTTCTCTGCACTTTACCTGTATCTGGCGGGCATCAAAGATCATGTCAGTGGTGCCACGTGATGGTCTAAACACACACACACAAACCATGTTTCCATCAAAAAAGGAGACCGCCTTCTACTAATAATATACAGAAAAAAAAAGCAAAATAATTTTAAATAAACTACTTAGAAATCTCAGTGTTAATCAAATGAGTGAACAACAGGGTTAAGGAGCGGTACACCATAGATCCTTTGCAAGGTGTCGGAGACGTAGTCCAGTGATGCCGTGAATATGTCCATCAGTTAAGAAAATGTTTATTGGAACCTGTACATTAAAGAGAAGTCTGATATCATGGGTAAATAATCATAGGACAACTGATTAGCAATGACACTTCAAAGTTATTGTCTTTAAAAACCTAACCTAACCTAACCTTAAAGAGTAGGGCTACTACAAAATGACAGACACCATTTCACAGCAGCTCTTTCATATTATTTTTGGGGGTAAGACACAAATTTAAATACCAACAGCAGCTAAAATTAATCTCACTCATTTGGCCGATGATATAATTCAGTATTTGCATCAAACTTGACTATCAGTCAACACGAGTACAAAACTGAATGAATAATTAAAAGGTAGAATAAAAGATGAATTTGACCAACACAAAGGTAATGAAACTGGATAAAAATTCTCCACCTAACACAGGTTCAGAGTATAATGTTAGAGAAAGTCACGGAAGATACATAGTTAGGCGGAAGATACATAGTTAGGGCAGTTAGTTAGCGTCACCACATGAAGACCAGTTAAACGAAATGAAAACAAGATTATAAATGCCAGAAGTGACTTAGGAAAGATAAGCCGTAATATATTGAAACTTATTACTCAAACAATAAAAGATATCCGTTAGGAATAACACGTAGAACGAAAATAAACGGATGGATAAAATTTCATAACATAAACCCAAGTATGAGATTAAATTGTAAGGATAAGAATACAATGGTGCGTAAGCCGAGACCAACAGTGGGGCCAGGGAACTTCGACTGGATCACGAGATATAAAAATAAAAAAAAAAAGACTAGAATACAAGATGGATGGAAGAAATTACAAAGTTTAGATGTTTCAATGGCCAAATGTTGATGACAGAAGATATGGAATACTATTTTACACATGTAATAATTTTAAGGCGCCGCCGCGTCTGTGTTGTAATTTGGCGATTGATAACCAGAGGAAGGATGAACAAAAGCAAAACAAAACAAATAAACAAAGATAAAATTGTTTTTCCTTATCTACATAATGTATATACTATCTCCAGTGTATACTATATCCATGATGTATATACTATATCATGATGTATATACTATATCCATGATGTATATACTATCTACATGATGTATATACTATCTACATGATGTATATACTATCTCCATGATGTATATACTATCCCATAGTGTATATACTATCCATGATGTATATACTATCTACATATGATATATACTATATCCATGATGTATATACTATCTACATGATGTATATACTATATCCATGATGTATATACTATCTACATGATGTATATACTATCTACATGATGTATATACTATCTACATGATGTATATACTATCTGCATGATGTATATACTATATCACATGTATATATCTCCATGATGTATACTATCTACATGATGTATATACTATCTACATGATGTTATACTATCTACATGATGTATATACTATCTACATGATGTATATACTATCTACAGTGTATATACTATATCCATGATGTATATACTATCTACATGATGTATATACTATCTACATGATGTATACATACATGATGTATATATATATCACATGATGATATACTATCTACATGATGTATATACTATCTACATGATGTATATATATCTACATAATGTATATACTATCTACATGATATATACTATCTACATGATGTATATACTATCTACATGATGTATATATATATCATGGTATATATACTATACATGATGTATATACTATGATGTATATACTATCTACATGATGTATATACTATCTACATGATGTAGAATACTATATATGATGTATATACTATCTACATGATGTATATACTATCTACATGATGTATATACTATCTACATGATGATATACTATATCCATGATGTATATACTATCTGCAGTATATATATACATGATGTATATACTATCTACATGATGTATATACTATCTACATGATGTATATATACATGATGTATATACTATCTACATGATGTATATACTATATCCATGATGTATATACTATCTACATGATGTATATACTATCTACATGATGTATATACTATCTACATGTATATACTATATCCATGATGTATATATATCTACATGATGTATATACTATCTACATGATGTATATATATCTACATGATGTATATACTATCTACATGATGTATATACTATCTACATGATGTATATATATCTACATGATGTATATACTATATCCATGATGTATACTATCTCCATGATGTATATACTATATCCATGATGTATACTATCTACATGATGTATATACTATCTCCATGATGTATATACTATCACATGATGTATACTATCTACATGATGTATATACTATCTACATGATGTATATACTATCTACATGATGTATATACTATATCCATGATGTATATACTATCTACATGATGTATACTATATCCATGATGTATATACTATCTACATGATTTATATACTATCTACATGATGTATATACTATCTCCATGATTTATACTATCTCCATGATGTATATACTATCTACATGATTAATATACTATCTTCATGATGTATATACTATCCACACATTTATATACTATCTTCCTTGATGTATATACTATCTACATGATTTATATACTATCTCATATATACTATCTACATGATGTATATACTATCTCCATGATGTATATACTATCTGCATGATGTATATACTATCCATGATGTATATACTATCTACATGATGTATATACTATCTACATATGTATATGCTATATGATGTATATACTATCTACATGATGTATATACTATATCCATGATGTATATACTATCTACATGATTTATATACTATCTTCATGATGTATATATATATCCATGATGTATATACTATCTCCATGATGTATATACTATCTACATGATTTATACTATCTTCATGATGTATATACTATCTCCATGATGTATACTATCTACATGATATTTATACTATCTACATGATGTATATACTATTTACATGATGTATATACTATCTACATGATGTATATACTATCTACGCAGTGTATACTATATCACTGATGTATATACTATCTACATGATGTATATACTATCTACATGATGTATATACTATCTTCATGATGTATATACTATCTCCATGATATATATACTATCTACATGATGTATATACTATCTACATGATGTATATACTATCTACATGATGTATATATATATCACATGATGTATATACTATCTACATGATGTATATACTATATCCATGATGTATATACTATCTACATTTTATATACTATCTACATGATGTATATACTATTCTCATGATTTATACTATGCATGATGTATATACTATCTACATGATGTATATACTATCTTCGCAGTGTATACTATCTACATGATTTATACTATCTTCATGATGTATATATATCCATGATTTATATACTATCTCCATGATGTATATACTATCTACATGATTTATATACTATATTATCTCCATGATGTATATACTATCTATGATGTATATAGTTTATACTATCTGCAGTGTATATACTATCTGCAATGTATATATACATGATGTATATACTATATACGATGATGTATATACTATCTACATGATGTATATCACTACCATAATGTATATACTATCTACATGATGTATATACTATATACATAATGTATATACTATATAATGTATATACTAACTACATAATGTATATACTATCTACATGATGTATATACTATCTACATAATGTATATACTATCCATAATGTATATACTATCTACATAATGTATATACTATCTACATGATGTATATTACTATCTACATAATGTATATACTATCTACATTATGTATATACTATCTACATGTATATACTATATACATAATGTATATACTCTACATAATGTATATACTAACTACATTATGTATTCCAACTACATAATTTATATACTAACTACATAATGTATATACTATCTACATAATGTATATACAGTAATATTTTCACCACTGCGAGACTTTAATTGTTCAGGTGAAGTACTGCGGTTATTGCCAATAATTAACCCACCCAAATTACATTAACTCATTGTTAAACGTAATTTTTAGTAGACGTAACAATAGAATCACATCATCTTCACTAGAGTTATACAAGAAATAATAAAGGTTAAGATAAAATTAAATATCTTAATGAAAAAACAAATATTTCCGGTGATGAGACAAATTTAGCGTAATTTAATATAAATTAATGAATACAAATTAAATCAATATTATTTACTAAGGAGGGTTGAAATTTAGATAACTATTAAAGTATATAAGAATATATTTGACACATACGAGGCGAAACTGAAAAGTGAACCGGAATTAGTGAAGGTTTGCGTCAGTGTCGGCTGGTTAATATTCCTCCGTCAGGTAGGATTAGTATTCATAGAGCTGTTGAATTAAGCACCCACAAAGAAGGGTTTAAATCACCTCGAGAATATAAAATCATGAATGAATATTATGATTCACATTTTCAAAGATTCATATGGTATTTTTTCTCGTCATTGACACTAAATCACATAAATGGGGAGGTATTGGGCATAATGTGTTGTCTAATGGTAGACCCTGCTGTACAGCATCACTAAAATTGTGACCAAGTTCCAGGTTGTTGATCCGACTTTCTGCCTCATTTACACACAGTTGCAGGGGTGTCAATTGTTCTCGTTCTTTGACACCACAATATACATATTTTTTTCTTCTACTTGATTTGTTTATTTTTCAATTTATGTATTTATTTGAGGCCCCGACGTTGGGTCGGTGACCTGTGCCTGGTGGGCTAATCCTTGTTAAAAAATCGTCAATCAAACGTTCACTGCAAATTCTACGGAACACCCACAGTGTAGAGGGTCTAGAAAAGACTGAGTAAGTGAGTCACCTCATCTGTGGTAAAGAGGAAGAGAAAAGCGGAAGAAATTAAGAGAAAAATAATCCTGAATTGAATTTGAACCAACAGACCTTTAATAACTGGGTCAACAAAATAACACTTGGTCTTAGATATTGATTCAATTAACACGATACTGAACCCTTTGTCCTCTATCTGTTGTTGTTGTGAGAAAAGAGTTGGACCATTAAAGTTTATCAAGAGTTGACATAAAGAAGCCCAACTATCACCCCTATAGACTGTTAAAAGTAGAACAAAAAGTGAGGAATGTCTTAGACTGTGAACCACTGGACCAGAGCTGCAGTACAGAAAAGGCCACAACGCAGACCCAGGTAGGTGGCCTCTGGTAGTTTGGTCAGCGTCTTGGAACTAACTGGGGATGAATATATACTATTTATCGTGTGAGAGGCGACGATGGTGCTCACCGTGTTGACCTCCACCGCATTTAACTACCTCCTCAAAAGTAGCATCATGACTGGACGAGGCAAAGGAGGCAAGGGACTCCCCTCTCCGCCGCGTCCAGGCTGGGTTCTTCTTGATACCCTCCTCAAACCTACAACCACACACCACGCACTGTGTTAAGCCACGGCATCTGTCCTCTCCACTAACATTCCTTCCACCCTCTCTTTAAACTTCCACTGAACCTCCTTCACCCCTGTCACTTGCCATTGATTGATTGATGGTTGTTCTCGTGTCTGAGGCTGGCTGGCCCAAAGGCCACAAAGGCATGAATTTACTTAAGCTGTAGAAGCTGTCGCCAACACAACAACCACACCTTTAAGCTAGCCAACTGTATAACCAGTGTCAAGGATTAATCCAACAAGACCGAACAGCTTAACAACTGCACTGGCTCACCATAACAATGGTTTATGATCCGTAAATCGAATAACTTTCAAGTCCCCAATTACTGTTGGTTCGAGACAAAATGGCGTAAAAGAAACTTGCAATATAGATTCACCCTGTACAGGGATTACTCGAACCGAGATCACTGGCTTGGTGAACCTGCTGACCATTACACCCGATAATCACACCTTACACCATCCTCAGCCTCAGTCAACTCCAAAATTAATAAATTCGCGTATGTATCTGAGTTTGTAGATTGCCCAAAGTTATAAGTTTTCAATATTTATAAAATAATTCAAATATTCATTATACTTTTAGTATAATTCTTAAAAAAAGTTTCCCTACATCCCATGAGGAACAATTTTTATTTACACTTGTGACCGCCAGGTGCTGTCTTATCGCCACTATATTTGTGTCACAATTTTGCCAATTTTGTAAAAATTATCCAACTTTTGATCTTATTTTTAACAAGATTTTTCAGTTTAGGAGGTAAACTTATTTCTTCCTTTTTTTTGATATTGTTTTTGCTTTGTTTTTCAAAATAACAAAACAAAATATCTGAGTCAGACCGGACAACATTTAGGGAGGTTTGGCTGATAACATAAAGGTTATCCTCGGACACACAGTGACGGTACAGACGAACTAATCCGTACCTTATAATAACAATAATAATAATAATAATAATAAAATTATTTTATTATTATAATATTATTATTATTATTATTATTATTATTATTATTATTATTATTATTATTATTATTATTATTATTATTATTATTATTATTATTATTATTATTATTATTATTATTATTATTATTATTATTATTATTATTATTATTGTTGTTGTTATTGTTGTTGTTGTCTACCTTTATTACAGTGATTGAATTGACATTTCAACTGGCTAACTTCCTTACACACACACACACAGACACACAGGTGAACAGTCCTGATGTTAAACAGGATATAAATATTGTTTACTGATGTTGCCAGGTGCGGCGGCCGAGATAGTAATGCTTTTGTCCTCTTGCCTAAGGGTCGCTGGTTCATCCCAGTTCACCCTGCAGTACAAAGGTAACTGGTGGTTGAGTGCAGTATTTCCATATTTACCGAAGGCCTAGTATACAGTGTGCTGCATCGACATTGTCCCCGACAGGCCCGCGTCGGGACAATGCGACCAATTTTTCATTGGTGAGTAAAAGCTGGAGCAGTGAATATCACCGTCGCTCTCCTCGAGTATTTCAGTCTTTGTCGTCCTCAACACTTAATGTGAACACGACTACATCCTCCAGTGTGTGTGTGTGTGTGTGTGTGGGTGTGTGTGGTGTGTGTGTGTGTGTGTGTGTGTGTGTGTGTGTGTGTGTGTGTGTGGGGTGCAGTTAATTTTCAGTTTTCACCGTCTCCTTTGTCTTTCTTTATCTTCCTTTATCTCAATTTTTACGTTTCCATTGTTTCATTCATTACTTTAAGTATCAGATATAGAAAAAAAGGTAAAACTAGTGGAGTGAGTTACGCCGCCGCTACATAAGAACAGATTATTCATAGCCTGACAGAGTTTGGTGTGGAGCTTTACCAGGAATGTGAGTGAAGTTTCTCGGTTTGAATTTATATCTCCGCTGTCTCCGTGGAATATGAAGGCAGCCATCACAATCTTCGACGTTTGTTAAGGGTTTGTGGGAGTTTTGTGTTAATTTATTCGCTTAGGCAAGTAAAAGTGATCAATGCGGTGGGTGCGGTGGGTGCGGTTTGTTTCATTCGAGGTTTTATGAGTGTGATGGAGTATACGATACGTTTATTTGTGTAACACTGTAAATATGAGTTTATGCCGTATGAAATATTACAATGGGATGTTGTTATCATTTAGGGGTATAAATCTTTGAGGAAATTGATAAAGGAACAAAGCATTTTGATTCACGATTTACTTTTAATATTGCGTAATATTTGAACTTTATTACAGACAGTTAGATGTGGTAATCCTTTATGATAATTTTGTTCAGAATGTTCACGTAAATAGCATCCACGTCAGCATCCACGTCAGCATCCACGTCAGCACCCACAACACACGAATACTGGAGATTATTATTCTTTATTTCCACCATCCGTGACATCCTTGTAGTTTACCAGTACCATGTAGCTTACCAATACCGTGTAGCCTACCAGTACGTAGCCTACCAGTACCGTGTAGGCTACCAGTTCCCTGTACATTACCGTGTGGCCTGCCAATACCGTGTGGCCTACCAGTACCGTGTAGCTTACCAGTACCGCGTGACCATACAGTACAAATAGTCTACCAGTACCGTGTGGGCTAACAGTGCCAGGTACAATTGGCCTCTACATGCTGCTATGTTATCAGTCTCTTTTCCTCCGGTTGACTGTCTCTCAATGGTGCAATTTCATCATGCGGTCCCAGCCATTCACACTCCCATGTTGACTTTCAAATCTCCGTGAACAACTTTAGAAGATACTTTATAAAAAAAACATGTTGCAGGTGGTGGTTTTCAGCATTACGGTACTGGAAGTTTTCAATACCATACATAAAAGTCATCTGGTTCACTATTTTGTTAACACCTGCTGCACATTTCTGTTAATCTGAATCTTATACAATGTGGATAGTTGGTAGGTGATCTTCAAATGCCAGTTTACATCTCTCTGTTGGTATATCTCAGGGATGGAAGTGTTACGTGTTACCCTATCAGTATTTATTTTAAGTAACTAGGAAATACTGTTTATAAACTGTGGCTGAGATGAAAAGTGTATTCTAGTAAGTTACATACTCATACACACATCTTCTACGTGGTTAATAATAATTGTCCTAAAGTTTGAGATCGGTAAGTTTCTGTTTCCACATCATTAATGTTGTAAGCCACAATAATCAGGGAATTATATAAACTCGTAGATATGTGAAGGCGATGTCTCATGTTAGAGGCTGATGATTGTGTAAAGTTTAAGTTAACATTGACGGGAACAAATAAATGTTAGTTAAGAAGATGTAGACTGTAGAGAGCAACGCAAGGCTGACTTATGTACACACCGACTGTCACACTCCTCCCTGCCAACACTACTCCCTCACGTCTCTCTGCCAACACCACCTCCAACTCCCTCACGTGTCCCTGCCAACTGCCCCCGGCTTCCTCACGCCTCCTGCCCACACCACCTCCGACTCCCTCGTCTCTCTGCCAACACACCTCCGACTCCCTCACGTGTCCTACACGCCCCTTCTCGCCTCTTCCATCGTGTCCTGCCAACACCGCCCCCGGCTTCCTCCGCCTCCTGCCAACACCGCTTCATTATTGCAACTTTTAATGCGTTGTCTTCACGAGTCTGGGGTCAGAAAATCATTAAACAATAACTTTTACAGAATTTCTTGACATTATTTCCAGGTTCGTGGAAATATTCTGTTTTCTCATGTCAAAAAGCTCAGCCTTCTTAACGGATGTGAACACTTTGACTGTTCTGTAAGTTTCGCACTTGGCCGTCCTTTTTTTGCGGAAGGTATCAACTTTGGTCGGAGCTGGGGTTGTTCTGCCAGCCATTTAAAGCATCGTTTATCATCGACGAGTACATTGATTTCTAGGTAATTTTCATCAAACCAGTCTTGGTGTATTCTTTCCGACCTGGGGGGAGCTCTCTGCAGGTTTTTGTCATCAAAATGTCAAGAATGCGGGTTGTTTATCAGCCTATGTTCGAGCTGCTCTCTGAAAGCATGTGTTACCGCTGGATCCTCCAAACTCTTAGCGTTAAAACCTCTTCTGGAGCTTGTTGCCTTCTCCATTTTGACTTTAATTGAGAGTTTGGCTCTGCTTGTGATATCCAGTGTCGCAGTGGTCTGAGCCACGCATGGCTCGGGTGATGAGGACATCTCGGCAATCTCTTTCTCTGACAATGATATAGTTAATGAGATGCCAGTGTTAGGATCGTGGTTGTTGCCATGAACCTTTGAACGTCTCGGCCTGCCTAAACAAGGTATTGGTGGTGTTTGTGAGGTTGTGTGCAGCACACATGCTGAGGATGAGTAGGCGTTGGAATTACACTTGCCTCGTCCATTTCTTCCTGTGATTCCTGCTAAAATGTCAGCATCTCTGCCAACTCTGGCATTGAAGTCACCTAGAGCACGCTTATCTTTTCTGGGGATAAGTTAGCACTCTGTCAAGGTCTGAGTAAAGGCATCCTTGGTGTCATCCAATGCATCCGTGTTGGGGTATATGCACTGATGAGAAGGCATGACGTGAGTGATTCAGTGGGACTTGGAGCATCATGAGGCGCTCATTGATTCCAACAGGCATTACAGTTAGACTATGTAGGATGCATTTGCGGATGGCAAAGCCAACTTCATAAATGCAGTTTCTGTCACAGCAGGCTTACCCTTGCAGAAGAAGGTATAGCCAGACACCCGTTCTGTGAGTCGAACCTCGTCTGGGAGTGGGGATTCACTAATGGCTGCGTTGTCTATGTTATACCTACTTAGCCCTTTTGCCACAAGGGCTGTTCTTCTTCCAGGACGATCATTTGTGCCAGTATCCAGATGGGTCCTGACATTCCACGCAGCGACCATAAGAGGTTTTAAAGTCTGTTTTGCTTTGATCTGTGATTATTATAGTTTTTTAGACTGCATAATTTTGACCTTACTGGGTGCGGTTGCCCAGTCAGGTTGGTTCTTTAGTCAGGCTATCTTTAGGGCACCTCTTCTAGTCCCTTCCCATGTTGAGTGAGCAGAGTGGTTCCTGGTAAGGACTGCTCGGTTGCACATAAACGACAATCTTATCTATGCCCCCATGTGATAAGTTGTGACTAGAGACTCCCAGCAGTCATCTCAGCCTGTCCCTGTCGCCACTCGTTTGTTGCCATAAGACTTTTGGCGGTACAGGGGTTTTGATAGAAGTATGATGAGCTGGATGATGGTTGCACGTGAGTTGATTTGTGTGGTGAGGCAGGAGGCGCAGACTGCAACCACACAGCTTGCTCTCCTTTCCTGATCCAGTGGTGCAAGTGTTGCAACGACTGGGGAGAGAAGATTGCATTGGACTGCCAATAGCCTAGCTTCTTGGGTTTCGCCTTAGTAGCCTGTCCACCATGCATTGCCTTCATCTGTTGGTGTAGTCGTTGTGTTCCATGGTGGTCACATCCTCCGCCTATACCGCTCTTGGGTTCTTGTTGGAGCTCTGTGAGTATGTCTGCCTGATGGGGTCTCCACCACAGATTTTTCGTTCGGAGTTTACTCCGTAGTCTTATACCTACCAAGGTTAATCTGCAAGGAAGCAGGGCAGTGATTGGTAGGCGCCAGCACGTGTCCACATGCCAGTGGGCCTGTGCGCTGTCCTTTGGGGTCGACTGCTGCTCCGAGATCCTCTGCTGGTCTAGCCTGGGCCCCGAGGCACCCAGTTACTGTGTGTTGCCACAGGAGGCACAGCAGGATTATTTATGGTGAAGAAATTGTACTGGCAGACGTACAGATTACTCCCGTTCACCACGAGGGCTAGCATGTGAGAGGCAAGCAGTGGTTGCACCTTAACACAAACATAATGGTGCCTCAGTAGAAATATTACACCACCCGGTGCAAACACACACACACACACACACACATACAGTGTCTGTGGTAGGCTTTGGAGGCCAGCAGTGTCAGTGGTAGGTGTGAGGGCCAGCCGTGTCAGTGGTAGGTGTGAGGCCAGCCTTGTCAGTGGTAGGTGTGAGGCCAGCCGTGTCAGTGGTAGGTGTGAGGGCAGCAGTGTCAGTGGTAGGTGTGAGGGCCAGCCGTGTCAGTGGTAGGTGTGACGCCAGCCGTGTCAGTGGTAGGTGTGAGCCAGCCGTGTCAGTGGTAGGTGTGACGCCAGCTGTGTCAGTGGTAGGTGTGGGGCCAGCCGTGTCAGTGGTAGGTGTGAGGCCAGCCGTGTCAGTGGTAGGTGTGAGGCCAGCCTTGTCAGTGGTAGGTGTGAGGCCAGCCGTGTCAGTGGTAGGTGTGAGGGCCATCCGTGTCAGTGGTAGGTGTGAGGGCAGCCGTGTCAGTGGTAGGTGTGAGCCAAGCCGTGTCAGTGTGCTTCACCCACATACCAGGCACTGGTGCTCATCACCAGTGGAACCCTTAACTCATAAGTCAATTCAGAGCTCAGGCCAAGACAGTGGTGATCATCACGGACCACAGGGGTGAGGCTCCCCGCACCACGCCCACTACTTGTGGTGAATGCTTAACAACATTGCTTCAAATGTAAGGCTCACCACAGTATTAATCCAGTAAGGCTTAAGATCTTACGTTACTGGTTATCATCATATCTTCCACCTCACTAAATATCCTCTTCAATGTGAGACTGACAGATGACGTCAGCTGACGAGTTCCTGTGTTGTTAATTCAGAGAGGAGGATAAAAACTTAGAGCAGCTTAGCGAGGTGTAATGATTGTTGTTGGTTGTTTTACGGCCGGGCTCTACGCTCCCTTCTGTCATAAGTTATTTTATTGTTTGTCCTTCACATGAAAAATGAAATATCTCCAAACTTCGTGGACGCCAGTTTATGTTTTGCTGACTTTTCCAGAAAAGAAACGACTACCATCACTTTCCTCTGTTGTTGTCCACTTGAGTAAAACATTACGATTTTTCCTTTATTACACGTCGCCTTAATATCCCACTAATGGTTTGGGAGTGTTAAAACATCTTTTGGATCTTGTCTGTGGCCAAGACCATCACTCCGACTCGACCAGCTGTACACTAACTTCCCTTACCAAGACTGATGACACCCAAGTCCATTATTAGTAATTAATGACCAGTAATAACCAGACTACGAGGTGAGATATGAATATCTTCAGGACAACACCAAGTAATTTCCCCGAGCCATTAGATTCTTATGAAATTTTCAACCATCAACGTCACCTCCAGTAACCGCCAGTGTTCTTTGCTTCCGCTCGACAGTGGTGTGTTTTGTTGTGTGTGTGTTTGTGTGTGTGTGTGTGTGTGTGTGTGTGTGTGTGTGTGTGTGTGTGTGTGTGTGTGTGTGTGTGTGTGTGTGTGTGTGTGTGTGTGTGTGTGTGTGTGTGTGTGTGAATAAGGAGCTGCTGTAAGCAGATATGCCACAGGACCTGATGGAATCCCAGTTGGGATGTATAAAGCAGGGGACCTCTGTTAGCCGTCTCCACTCTCTCCTGGAGAATGTATGGGAGGTGGGTCAGACTGTGGCAACTACGCGGAATCTCACTGCTGTCAATAGCTGGCAAGATTATCGTGAGTCCTCGAAACAGACTTCTTTCTGAGGCGGAAAACTTCTCCCAGAATCTCAATGTGGCTTTAGACCATCACGTGGTACCACTGACATGATCTTTGCTGCCAGCCAGATACAAAAAGATAGAACAGCGTCGTGACTTGTACATGGCCTTCATTGACCTTAATAAGACCTTCGACTCGGACAAAGAAGCCTTCTGTCGTTTTGGCTGCCCACCAAATTCATTGAGCAACTTCATGATGGCATGAACGGCAGTGTCCTGCACAATGGCACCCAGTCTGAGTTCTTCATCAAACAAGGATATGTACTGGCACCAACACTCTTTCCATTTTCTTGGCTACCTTCTTACTCGTGCCAGTACCAATTTAGCCTGTCACTGGTTCAAAACACCTCCACCACCCATCCAGCTTAACGGTACTACCCACTCTTATGTTACCCACTTCCAGTACCTTGGCTCCCACCTGTCCACTACCACGGACAGCGATGAAGAATCAACATCGGATCAGATGTGCATCTCAAGCCTTTAGTAGACTTTGTAACCGTGCTTTCAGCTGTAGGGAGCTGAAATTATTTATAAAGTTGCACGTGTACGAGCAGTGGTCCTTGCTGTATGTGACATGGGTCACATACAGGAGGCATCTCAAGGCACTTGAATACTTCAACGTAGACTACGTTCAATCCACCGAGTTCTCTTGGAAGACAAGAGGACAAATGCCAGTATTCTTGATGACACCAATTGTAGGAGCATCGAGGCTACCAACATCCATGAACACCTACGTTGAACTGGCCATGTTACCAGCAACGACAGTAGACTGCCGCAGATACTTCATAGTCACCTAACGAATGGTAAACGTAACGCTGGTGGGCAACTGAAAAGGTATAAGACAAACCTAAAAAAGTGCCAGATCGACCCCCCTTCTTACTTTGAATTAAATTGAAACAGTTTATTTAGCCAGAAAAACTCAGATACAAGTGGATAATAATAACAACATTAACATGGCTGAGCCAGTTGAGAACCTGAGCTTGAGTAGATAATTCCACGTTGTAACGCTGGGAGGAGCACCACACGAGACGTTGTCAAAACTTGAATTAGCCCGACTGCCTGAAGCAGACAATTGCCAACGCAAAACCCTACCGGCGTCCCTCTAGCACTACAGTAGATGTAGCCTTCCACATGCAACATCTGTGGACGGCCCTGCTGGTCCCTGTATCGGCCTCTCAGAGTCACCTAAGAGCTCACCAACGAAGGTGACATCCTTGATTACTCAAACCATTGTATCATACCTTGATGATCGTCATACTCGATTCTGATTGACAGCAAAGAAGCAGTAGAAGTAGTGTGTGTGTGTGTGTGTGTGTGGCCTTCCTCCTCCCACCAGTGATGTGTGGCCTTCCTCCCTCCCACCAGTGATATGTGGCCTTCTCCTCCCACCAGTGATATGTGGCCTTCATTCCCTCCCAGTGATGTGTGGCCTTCACTCCCTCCCACCAGTGATGTGTGGCCTTCACTCCCTCCCAGTGATGTGGCCTTCACTCCCTCCACCAGTGATGTGCCTGGTGAAGGTGTTAGTGTGGAGGTTGTGACGACGAATACTACAGGTTAAGTGGAACAGGTGAAGAGCGCTGCCACTTGTCTGCTCTGTTGTGTTACGTGTCGAGGAGGAGGAGGAGGAGGAGGAGGAGTAACGTTGGGGAGGAGATGACGATTTGAAAGAACAGGGGAGAGAGAAGAGGTTTAAGTGAGTGGGATTGGTGGGGAGAGTGGAGGGAGATGAAAAGAGAAGGAAAGGAAGGAGGTTCTGCTGGGGAAAGGGTAATGGAAGGAATCAACGAGAAAAGTCGGTAAAGAAAAATGAGAGAGTTAGGTGAAGATGAAAGGGAGGAAAGAAAGGTAAAGTGTGAGGAAAGGAAGTTGAAGGGTGAGAAAATGGGGAAGGTGAAGGTGAGGGTGTGGGGAAGGCTAAGGGGTGAGGGGAAAGGAAAGGGGAAGGAGAGGTGAGGGAAAGAAGATTGAGCCAGAGGGTGGTCAAGGAGCCTTTTGATTTACGCACCACTTATAAACACAATAATCACTCTCTTAACTACTGGTGTCCGGACCCACAAGACTTCTTATGTTACTTTCCTCACAACTGGAGATGAAACTTCCTGCCCTTTAGGTAAAGTCACACTGCAATGTTGACGCCATTTTGTCCGACATTTCAGTTTCCTCCTTATAATCTGCGTCTTGAGTCACACCTTAATACTTCAACATAAAGTTTGTGTTTTACATGTTGTGTATGTTGTATTATACCAACATGTTGTGTGTTGTACCTTATACCAACATGTTGTATGTGTTCTACCTTGTACCAACATTTTGTATATGTTGTACCTTATACCAACATGTTGTATGCGTTGTACCTTATACCAACATGTTGTATGTGTACCTTTTACCAACATGATGTATGTGTTGTACCTTTGGCCCATGTGAACGGAGGTTAATGAGTACTGTAGTACACTGTGGTTTTATACACAAATAATGGTGCTAAAACACCGCTTGGTCACCTAACCAAGTCGACACAGTTATTAGTGTACTTGTCCCATGATCTAGTTAGATCATGGTGTGTCGTAACTTGTTACAGAAATGTGTCTACAGTGTTTACTTCATGGCGACTACCGTGCAAAGTCTTCTTAAGTTTACGTGTTTTTATGTAGTCGTGAAAATAGTGACACTGGAAGAGATGGTTTTGGTACTTGCCTGTCAGCCAGTTCAGTGTTACAACAGACAGCCACTGAACTCATTACTCATGAACAACACGGTACAAATGCATCTTTGAGGAAAGTCTTTCTTTATATACATTTGTGATATACTGTATTTAAACATGTTTGTATGGAACAAAAAGTTAAACTGAAACACTAATGTTTTGAAGTTGATTGTATAAATATGGTAAAATGTCACAAAATCTTCAATTATTGTAGTCATTCAGACGATATTCCATTGGACCTATGACAGCCTCCATGAACCACCCACTGTACAGCTGTAGAGTCTACAATATTAAACAGTGAAGGATGTACACCCACTAAAAATTCCGCACCCGTGTATGACGCTGTAAGGGTGCCCAATATTTTTTATTGAGTGTATTAATGTTGAAGTATTATGTACAGTAATATTGTTCGCCAAACATTACTGTACACCCAAATAAAAAATTATTCGGCACCTTTACGGCGTGATACAATACGACAGGTGCCGAATAATTAATGTGGATGTACAGTCTGGTATGGACAACAGGGCTTACTTCATGTTGTATGTATACAATGTTTCACCTACAATATTACTATCTGTATTATTATGATTATTATTATTATTATTATGTTATTGTTATTATTATTATTATTAGTAGTAGTAGTAGTAGTAGTAGGATATTTAATATTAAGGCAATAAAATGGCGGCGAAAGTTTGGCTATTGGGGAGGCTGGAGGCCAAATTAAAAAAAATAGTAGTAGTAGTAGTAGTAAAGTAGTAGTAGTAGTAGTAGTAGTTAACTACGTAACCGATAAGGGCAAATGGTTTCAGTCTCAATACACAAGAATTTACAGGTGCCAATGCTTTAAGGTACGGTCGGCCAGTAGAAGGTTTGCCCTCCCAATGCGTGTGTGGCTCTTCCTATGACGTCGATCATGCCATGGTGTGCAAGAAAGGGGGCTTCATATGCATGAGGCATGACGAGGTAAGGGAC
>NW_024714926.1:0-20080 GCF_018991925.1 Homarus americanus
GAAACTCAAGCTGACCCTTTCCAAAGACCATGTCAATCACTGATATGAAGTCTCCAATAACCATCTAGACCAAACTATGGAGCCGTATATCAAGATGTATCGTGACCACATCAACGCTAGCCGTCAGCGTAACATCACCGACTTCTTCACCCGCAACCCACCACAACCACAGCCAGCCCAAGTCAGCGATAGTGACTTTGAGGGGTTTGTCAGGGATGCCCTGACATCTGTGGTGGATAGTGATAGTGATTCATTTGAGGGCCACTAATATGCCCTCTGCCTCGGAACCAGCCTCCATCCCCGTGTGCCCAGCCATCTCTTCTACTAACGTAAGTGTTAAACCTTGATTTTTTTTTTACCTGGTACAGTATATTATTCTCTTATTGATATTTCTCTTCTATATTATGTGTGTGTGCATACCATCATAAAATTAAAATACTATTTTTACTACACCGTACGTATTGTGTCGGAAAAAGTGGAGTTTGGGGGTCGGCCCAGTCTCTATTTCAATTAATCCCAAATGTTCTGTTATTTCGTTTACGCGTTTCTCGTTTTACGCGGACCTCCACGGGTTCAATTGACCGCGTAAATCAAGACTATGTTGTACTTATTCGTTTTATATAGATAAGATGATATTTCTTGTTTGAACTTGTTTTTAGATGAACATTATTTGTCATCACTTTATTTGTCATCTGGTCTGATTTCTTGTGGATGAGGTTGGATGTTACAGCGATAGTGATGATTTGATAACATCCAAAATGATGAAGATATTGATGATAGTGATGATATTAATGTTGTTGGTGATGGTAGTGATGATTTTGATGGTAGTGATTATGATGACAGTGACGAGATTGATAATATTGATTTGCAAGATGGTAGTGATGTTGATAATGATGATGATTGTAGTTTACACAATGTAGACCACTCAGTTAACTTAATGTACACCACTCAATTTAAACATTGTACACCACTCAATTTAAACATTGTACACCACTCAATTTACACATTGTACACCACTCAGTTTACACATTGTACACCACTCAGTTTACACATTGTACACCACTCAGTTTACACATTGTACACCACTCAGTTTACACATTGTACACCACTCAGTTTACACATTGTACACCACTCAATTTAAACATTGTACACCACCCAATTTACACATTGTACACCAGCTTCCTGACACTAACATGGGCCCTAGTTCTTGAACTCCTCAAGTTGTAAAATTTGGTTCAAGAGCCATACAAGATCAACAATTAGAGTTTTGTGAACAGATGGATCATAGTGTTGCTACAGTGACCTCAACATGTTTTAAAACTGCACTGGCAGGGCAACCAGCTTTAGTATCAGTCCGCCAATACATTAATCGGTTCTAGGGCTTAAATTCCTAACTATTTTAGTAAATATCAAGAAGTTTATACTATTCAATAATTTTAAAAGTTTAATATTCAATTTTTTAGTCATTTTAACAATTATTGAACATAATTGAAGGTAAAGTGACTAGTTTAAAGCGCAGCATCCAGCCTCTTAACACAGCAAACAGGCGTTAGTCTCTCTGTTTTCACTGGAGGTAACATCTTGCTTGAGACTCTCTTCAACTAAACGCTTTTTTCTGTGTTTCCAAGCAAATTATTGGTCATTTTGAAATATATTTTACATATTGACAATATATAATGCAGTACAGTGTTGATTTAAAGAAAATAATCTTGAAATACACCAAGAGAACTAAAATTTTATGGGTGAAATGGTGCCATGGGGTGACTTCTCTTCCACCCCAATGCCTTCTCTTCTTCCTTCTCCTCCACCCCCATTGTAATTCCCATCATCATCATCATCATCCAGGAGCCTTCTACATACACACCTCAAAGTAAGTGAACTTTTCTACCATTTTTGTTGAATTTAGGAAATTTTCGGTGAGCTGGAACAAATTACCCAAAAACCCATTGAAACAATGGTTTCGGTTAACGAACTTTTCGGTTAACGAACGACCTTCTGGAACGGATTGAGTTCGTTAACCGAAGGGTCACTGTATACACCACCCAGTTTATGCACTGAACACAAGCTTTCATTTTGTACACCAGAGTCTGTACTGAAGGTAAGTGAAAATTTATTCATAAGCACAGTTTATATTATGTAAAAATATTATAATATAAATAAAACTCAAAGAAAAAGTATTACAAATATACAATTTAATTATTTTCCTTTATAATTTTATTTTTGACACTCAATGTTCATTCGCCATTGACGTCAATTGAGCGATTATTTCGGTGAGTGACATTCTATCCTTTGGGTCGGGTTGGGTGGCTTTTGTATATAAGGCAAAAAGTAATTTTTCTTGGGCTGGGTTGAACCCCTTAAACTTCCTTAAAACCTGATGTATAATATGCCCAAAGGAGAAGACGTCAGAGAGGCTTGTTACCTCTTCACCCCGCTTCACTTCTGGGGCGACCCAATAGATTCTGGCCTATTCCGCAGGCTTAAACGGCTTACAAAATTCGCCGAGTTGCGAGCTATTCCCGAAGTCTATTATATGTAGTTCGACCCCACCATCTGGCTGTTTGGTGACGGTGATGTTGTCACATTTCAAATCATTATGCGACAAGTTTTTCTAGTGTATTTCTAGAATCCTCTCGGCAATTTTTGCCAGGGTGCAGACAATTTTTTCTTTTGGACAATTTAATAAGTATTCCCCATATTCTTTTCCGACGTTCGACTAGATAAGTGTGTTGTTGGGATTGGTGGAAACGCAATGCAAAATGGGGGCACCTCCAGCTCCGTTCAAGTGAGAGAGGATCTATATTTCCTTCATAAAAGCATTCAAATTATTGTGTTTGAGGATTTTCATAACCCTGCATTCACCTTCATGCTAGATCAGCTTTACCAAACCGTTCGCCCCCTCGCCAATTGTCGACATTTGATGGACATTGTCCAAATTTTCAATCACTCTTATGTGTTTCCACACCATCTGCTGAGTTTGGGTATTATTATTTTTGTCAACTCCTTGATGCCCTACCAGACCGGCTGTTTGTACTGCATCATCTTTAGCCCTGGGCTGTTGTCCTTGACACTTAACCGGAGCAGCTGTTTGGCGGGTCTTGTTGAAACGCTTCATGCACAAGTTAAAGACATTTTTTATTGCCTCATCTTCAGCCTGCTGCCGAGCTTCTTGACGCTCGACCTGAGCGGCTATGTGGTGGGTCTCAATGAGACGATTCCTACGCTCATCAAAAATGATTTTCACAGCATCCTCATCTTCAGCCCGGTGCCGAGTTCTTTTACTCTCGATCGGAGTGACTTTCTCGGGGCCCGCAGTTTTGACACCCTGGTCTTCAGCCCGGGGTTGTTGTCCTTGACACTCAACCGGAGCGGCTGTTTGGCGGGTCTTGTTGAAACGCTTCATGCACAAGTTAAAGACATTTTTTATTGCCTCATCTTCAGCCTGCTGCCGAGCTTCTTGACGCTCGACCTGAGCGGCTATGTGGTGGGTCTCAATGAGACGATTCCTACGCTCATCAAAAATGATTTTCACAGCATCCTCATCTTCAGCCCGGTGCCGAGTTCTTTTACTCTCGATCGGAGTGACTTTCTCGGGGCCCGCAGTTTTGACACCCTGGTCTTCAGCCCGGGGTTGTTGTCCTTGACACTCAACCGGAGCGGCAGTTTGGCGGGTCTTGTTGAAACGCTTCATGCACAAGTTAAAGACATTTTTTATTGCCTCATCTTCAGCCTGCTGCCGAGCTTCTTGACGCTCGACCTGAGCGGCTATGTGGTGGGTCTCAATGATACGATTCCTACGCTCATCAAAAATGATTTTCACAGCATCCTCATCTTCAGCCCGGTGCCGAGTTCTTTTACTCTCGATCGGAGTGACTTTCTCGGGGCCCGCAGTTTTGACACCCTGGTCTTCAGCCCGGGGTTGTTGTCCTTGACACTCAACCGGAGCGGCAGTTTGGCGGGTCTTGTTGAAACGCTTCATGCACAAGTTGAAGACATTTTTTATTGCCTCATCTTCAGCCTGCTGCCGAGCCTCTTGATACTCGATCAATATGCGGTGGTGGATCGCATCGAGACGATTCCTACGCTCATCAAAAATTTTTTTTACTGCCTCAATTTCAGCCTGCTGCTCGATCAGAGCGACTGCTTGGCGGGTCTCAACAGTTCTTTCAAATCGGTTCATATTTATATTTATATTTATTGATACTATTGTTTGATTTTCTTTAGATGACCATTACATTATTTGTCATCACCTTATTTGTAAATGGGTTGGAATTGTTGTGGATGAGGTTGGTGTTATGATGGTAATGTTGTTGTGTTGTTAATGTTAGTGGTGAGGCTGATGGTAGTGATGATGATGATGACAGTGACAAAATTGATGATGGTAGTGATGATACTAATGTTGGGGATGGGAGTGATGATGATGGTAGTGATGATGTTGATGGTAGTGATGATACTAATGTTGGGGATGGTAGTTATGTTGTTTATGGTAGTGATGATGATGATCGTAGTGATGATGACAGTGACGAAATTGATGATGGTAGTGATGATTCTAATGTTGGGGATGGGAGTGATGATGATGATGACAGTGACGAAATTGATGATGGTAGTGATGATACTAATGTTGGGGATGGGAGTGATGATGATGGTAGTGATGATGTTGATGGTAGTGATGATACTAATGTTGGGGATGGTAGTTATGTTGTTTATGGTAGTGATGATGTTGATGGTAGTGATGATGATGATGACAGTGACAGGTGATGATGGTGATGATACTAATGTTGGGGATGGTGGCTGATGATGTTGATGGTAGTGATGGTGATGTGATGATGAAGTGACATTTCGACGAAATTGATGATGGTAGTGATGATATAATGTTGGGGATGGTGATGATGTTGATGGTAGTGATGATGATGATGACAGTGACGAAATTGATGATGGTAGTGATGATACTAATGTTGGGGATGGGAGTGATGATGATGACAGTGACGAAATTGATATTGGTAGTGATGATACTAATGTTGGGGATGGTAGTGATGATGTTGATGGTAGTGATGATGATGATGACAGTGACGAAATTGATGATGGTAGTGATGATACTAATGTTGGGGATGGTAGTGATGATGTTGATGGTAGTGATGTTGATGGTAGTGATGATGATGATGACAGTGACGAAATTGATGATGGTAGTGATGATACTAATGTTGGGGATGGTAGTGATGATGTTGATGGTAGTGATGTTGATGGTAGTGATGATGATGATGACAGTGACGAAATTGATGATGGTAGTGATGATACTAATGTTGGGGATGGTAGTGATGATGTTGATGGTAGTGATGATGATGATGACAGTGACGAAATTGATGATGGTAGTGATGATACTAATGTTGGGGATGGTAGTGATGATGTTGATGGTAGTGATGATGATGTTTATGGTAGTGATGATGTGGTAGTGATGTGGCAACGATTCGTCACGTGTGGCGGCATGTGTTGCAAGATATCCCAGGTGGGAGGCAGAGGCAACCTGTGGCTGGTGAAGCTCAGTCTGTTGCAGTGGACCTTGCAAGAGAGGCTGCACAGAGTGTTACAGCTACAGGCTTCTCTGAGACAACCAACGACGACATCATGGAGGTAATCAGGGAACCTGAGGTGACTGCAGACGAGATGTTGGAAGATGATGATGTCAGTGAGGAGGCAGGTGGTGCGGCAGCACGAGAACAGAAGTTAACACATGGTGATGTAAAGGATGCCATCGAGTTTGCTGAGAAACTCAAGCTGACCCTTTCCAAAGACCATGTCAATCACTGATATGAAGTCTCCAATAACCATCTAGACCAAACTATGGAGCCGTATATCAAGATGTATCGTGACCACATCAACGCTAGCCGTCAGCGTAACATCACCGACTTCTTCACCCGCAACCCACCACAACCACAGCCAGCCCAAGTCAGCGATAGTGACTTTGAGGGGTTTGTCAGGGATGCCCTGACATCTGTGGTGGATAGTGATAGTGATTCATTTGAGGGCCACTAATATGCCCTCTGCCTCGGAACCAGCCTCCATCCCCGTGTGCCCAGCCATCTCTTCTACTAACGTAAGTGTTAAACCTTGATTTTTTTTTTACCTGGTACAGTATATTATTCTCTTATTGATATTTCTCTTCTATATTATGTGTGTGTGCATACCATCATAAAATTAAAATACTATTTTTACTACACCGTACGTATTGTGTCGGAAAAAGTGGAGTTTGGGGGTCGGCCCAGTCTCTATTTCAATTAATCCCAAATGTTCTGTTATTTCGTTTACGCGTTTCTCGTTTTACGCGGACCTCCACGGGTTCAATTGACCGCGTAAATCAAGACTATGTTGTACTTATTCGTTTTATATAGATAAGATGATATTTCTTGTTTGAACTTGTTTTTAGATGAACATTATTTGTCATCACTTTATTTGTCATCTGGTCTGATTTCTTGTGGATGAGGTTGGATGTTACAGCGATAGTGATGATTTGATAACATCCAAAATGATGAAGATATTGATGATAGTGATGATATTAATGTTGTTGGTGATGGTAGTGATGATTTTGATGGTAGTGATTATGATGACAGTGACGAGATTGATAATATTGATTTGCAAGATGGTAGTGATGTTGATAATGATGATGATTGTAGTTTACACAATGTAGACCACTCAGTTAACTTAATGTACACCACTCAATTTAAACATTGTACACCACTCAATTTAAACATTGTACACCACTCAATTTACACATTGTACACCACTCAGTTTACACATTGTACACCACTCAGTTTACACATTGTACACCACTCAGTTTACACATTGTACACCACTCAGTTTACACATTGTACACCACTCAGTTTACACATTGTACACCACTCAATTTAAACATTGTACACCACCCAATTTACACATTGTACACCAGCTTCCACAATACTGTACAGTGACCCCTCGTTTAACGAACGCCTCGGTTAACGAAATTTCGGTTAACGAACTGCCTTCCATAAGGATCTTCAATTCGGTTAACGAACAAAAATTCAGTTAACGAATTTCTTACGAACCGACCTCAACATGTTTTCGCTTGCACTGGCCGGGCAACCAGCTTTAGTATCAGTCCGCCAATACATTAATCGGTTCTAGGGCTTAAATTCCTAACTATTTTAGTAAATATCAAGAAGTTTATACTATTCAATAATTTTAAAAGTTTAATATTCAAATTTTTAGTCATTTTAACAATTATTGAACATAATTGAAGGTAAAGTGACTAGTTTAAAGCGCAGCATCCAGCCTCTTAACACAGCAAACAGGCGTTAGTCTCTGTTTTCACTGGAGGTAACATCTTGCTTGAGACTCTCTTCAACTAAATGCTTTTTTCTGTGTTTCCAAGCAAATTATTGGTCATTTTGAAATATATTTTACATATTGACAATATATAATGCAGTACAGTGTTGATTTAAAGAAAATAATCTTGAAATACACCAAGAGAACTAAAAGTTTATGGGTGAAATGGTGCCATGGGGTGACTTCTCTTCCACCCCAATGCCTTTTCTTCCTTCTCCTCCACCCCCATTGTAATTCCCATCATCATCATCATCATCATCCAGGAGCCTTCTACATACACACCTCAAAGTAAGTGAACTTTTCTACCATTTTTGTTGAATTTAGGAAATTTTTGGTGAGCTGGAATAATTTTAAAAACCCATTGAAACAATAGGTTTGGTCACTGAACTTTTCAGGATTTATGAACGACCTTCTAGAATGGATTGAGTTAGATTAACCGAGAATAATATTGTATATATATATATATATATATATATATATATATATATATATATATATATATATATATATATATATATATACACTAAACCCCGACTTGACAGGGGTTAGGGACTAAACTCCAGGTCGTAAGTCCGATATAGATAAAAAATTTTTTTTTTTTAATAAAAATCTACAATGAAATACAGTACAGTAAAAGTAATGAATAATGATGACTGGATACAGTAAAGTGAAAGTAATAAATAATAAGGAATGGATACAGTGTGACTGAGCACTTAACCTTTAATGTAGTCACCTGAATGCACATGGGGCCCCCATAATTTTCTAATTATACATGGAGACTACATTAACTGGAAACGTTTCGGTATAGAAAATGCGTGTCATTTAAAGAAAAATTTTTTTTTTTTTATCTATATCTGAGGCGGTCGTAAGTCCCGACGGTCGTAAGTCCACGTAGTCGTAAGTCGGGGTCTAGGTGTATATATATACACAGTTGTACCCCACTTAACGCGGTCAATTGAACCCAGAGGGTCCCGCGTTAAGTGAACAACAGAACATATGGGATTAATTCCAATAGAAACCGGCCCGACCCCCAAACTCCACTTTTTGAAGGCACATACCGATGTTGTAGTAAAAAAAACATCTTAATTTTATGATGGTACATGCACACAATTAATACTTAAGAGAAATAGAGAAATACAGTCGCCAAGTTAATGTCCATTCAAATAATGGACTCAACTCCCTCCCCCTCTCACACTACACAGCCGGCTAACAGATGGTCGGTCGGTCCCTCCCTCCCCCCCCCACCCCCCACCAACCTTCCCAAGGAGATGTGTGGGATAACCTCAAACTAAAGTTAGGAAAATATAATTGACATTGCTGGATTCCTTGTAAGACCAGGAATATTTTGAATATAAATGTCATATATTTTGCACAAAAGATAACATAGTTACCTAGAGAAAAATGTTTATCTAAAAATTGTAAGTTTAAAGCAAAATATATGATGTTTATATTCAAAATGATCACCAAATTATAAGAATTCCAGCAATGTAAATTATATTCTGACCGGGTAATTTGTATGAATTTTATGAGCTAAAACAAATATCTTCAGTAAATAAAAAAAAATAATAATTCTTCACAGGGTAACAGATGGTCGGTTGGTCCCTCCCTCCCCCCCACCCCCCCACCAACCGTCCCAAGGAGATGTGTGGGATAACCACTAAATTTTAATAAATAATACTTCAAACTAAAGTTAGGATAATATAATTGACATTGCTGGATTCCTTGTAAGACCAGGAATATTTTGAATATAAATGTCATATATTTTGCACAAAAGATACCATAGTTACCTAGAGAAAATTTTTTATCTAAAAATTGTAAGTTTAAAGCAAAATATATGATGTTTATATTCAAAATGATCACCAAATTATAAGAATTCCAGCAATGTAAATTATATTCTGGCCTGGTAATTTGTATGAATTTTATGAGCTAAAACAGGCAGTCAGGCAGGGTGGCGGGTGGGGCAAATCTAAAAATAGCGTCTCGGACACTCACCGCGTATATGTGGAAAAAATCCGCGTTAAGTGAAAGTTCAGCTTTGGCAAGGCACCGCGTTAAGTGAAATCCGCATTAAGTGAACAACAGAACATATGGGATTAATTCCAATAGAAACCAGCACGACCCCCAAACTCCACTTTTTGACGACACATAACTATGTTGTAGTAAAAATTCTATCTTAACTTTATGATGGTATGAAAAAACAAGTAATATAGAAGAGGTTAGGTTAGGAAAGATAAAGGTTAACATAGGAAAAATAAAGAATAGGTTAAAAAACGAAAAATTTTGTGGAACACTTACGGTAGTAGAAGAGATGGGTCGGCATACGGGGATGGAGGCTGGTTCCGAGGCAGAGGGCAGATTACTGGCCCTCAGGTGAATCACCATTACTAGGTGAATCACCATCACTGTCACTTACAGTTGTCAGGGCTTCCCTGACAAATCCCTCAAAGTCAACTTCACTTTCACTATCACTGGCTTGGGCTGGCTGTGGTGGGTTGCGGGCAAAGAACTCGGTTATGCTTTGCTGACGGCTGGCTTTGATGTTGTCATGATACACCGTGATGTACGGCTCCATAGCCTGCACCAGTCGGGTATGGAAGACTTCATAGCGTTCATCGTCATTGTCGCGGGAAAGGGCGGACTTAATTTTTTCTGCAAACTCTATGGCACACTTAATATCACTATGACTTAAACTAGGTTCTTCGGAGAATGACGCACCTTCTTCCTCCTCTTCACTGGCGTGTTCTTCTTCCAACATCTCGTCGGCAGTCACTTCAGGATCTTTGATCACCTCCAGGATGTCTTCGTTGGTGGTCTCGGAAAAGCCTTCAGCTGTAATATTGAGCGCAGCTTCTCTGGCAAGGTCCACTGCTACTGCAACAGTCTGAACCTGACCAGTCACAGGTTCACTCCTCCTCTCACCTGGTATGCCATGCAACACATGTCTCCATGCGTGACGAATCGTAGCAATAGTCAGCAGATCCCATACCTCCACCAAGAAGTCTACAGCTTGTTTAACGTTAAACTTCTTCCAAAATTGTTTGACGAGAAGTTCTTGAGTCACCGCCTCTTGTTCCTTGTCCTCGTCGCTTTTGCTCTCGCTGTCGGTGTCACCCAGCTTACGCAACTCATCCTTGGTGTTGGTAGAGTCATTCAGGAGCTTGAACTTCTTTGCAGAGTACGCAGCTTTCACATTGCAGATCAACTCCTGGTCCATGGGCTGGATTAATGACGTAGTGTTGGGAGGAAGGAAGACCACTTTTACGTTGGGGTGACGATCCATAAGTAGGGGCGAGTGTCCAGGTGCGTTGTCAAGGAGCAACAAAATATTGAATGGAACATTCTGTTGCTCACAGAATTTCTTCACGTCGGGAACAAAACAGTTGTCAAACCAGAAGAGGGACAGAGAAGAGGACATCCACGCCTTACGTGCGGTTAGCCAGTGGACATTAAGCTTGTTCATGTCCATATTCTTGTAGGCGTGCGGCTTGCGGGCTGTGTGAATCACCGATAACTTTGGTTTACAGGTACCAGAGGCATTGGTGGTAAACAGGACGGTGATGCGTTCCTTCTGCAACTTCCGACCCCTTACCTTGCTGGCAGACTGGACAACGAAGGTCTTGGAAGGTAACTTTTTCCAGAAAAGACCAGATTCGTCCATGTTAAACACCTGGTCGTCACTGTACTGTCCTTCCTCCATAATCTCACGTAAAAACAGAGGAACATCTCTAGCCGCCACACGGTCAGCACTCGCTTCCTCACCACCAATGTTGATGTTGGTGATCTTGTTCCTCTTCTTAAACCTATGCAGCCAAGCAGAGGAAGCATTGAAGGGTTTGGGCTCTGCAATTCCCAGTTTACGTGACACTGCTGCGTATAGCTCACGTGCGTACTCCTGCACTGAGCGCGTGTCCACCGCCATGTTGCGTCGCGCCTGACGCACCAAATAACTTACCAGCAAATTTTCCACTTTTGCCAGCACCCTGTTCTGGCAATACCTGATAGATGAAGCACTTGCAGACTTTGTGATTTTCATGTGCTCTTTGATCTTGGCTGCATCCTTCTTGATCGTACGAATCGTAGATTCGTTGACGCCATGCTGGCGCGCGAGATCAACTTGCCGTCTTCCTTTCTCCAAATCTTGAACAATTTGGTACTTCACCTCGTAGCTTAATGAACGTCGTATCTTCTTTGGCTTAGTGCCGCTGGGTCCAGGTAAGGAAAGGTCTCTCTCTGGGGGCGGTGGTGGTCCGGCGGAAGCCATTTTACGGAACAATGGATGCGCGTTTACACGGTGTGGCCTTGAGGGATCAAACTGCCGCAGCTAGGTCAAGCATTGTCTCTCCTCCCTCCCTCCTTCCCCGGGGTGGTCACGTCATAATACTTTAAGCCAATTACAGCTAGCAGCAGAGGGGGGTAGGGATGCATGGCCAATCACAGTCCGATACGTCATATGACGTCAGTGATAACGCAACAAAGACACACACTGCGCAACCTTACCGCGCGGCTTGCCCAAGCGGAGGGAGAGGCGAGAGCACAGGCAGGCAGGCGGGTGGGGCGAATCTAAAAATAGCGTCGCGCCGGACACACTCCGCGTAATGGGGTTCACGCACCACGTAATGTGAGCACGTTAGGTTCTGGCAAGGCACCGCGTTAACGTGGAAACGCCGAATGTGGGACCGCGTAAAGTGAGGGTTGACTGTATATATATATATATATATATATATATATATATATATATATATATATATATATATATATATATATATATATATATATATATATATATATATATATATATATATATATATATATATATATATATACTGATAACCACAAGGAAAGAAGAAAACACGAAGTTCCCAAGCACTTTCGTGTAATTCACATCTTCAGGGGTGAGTACTCACCCCTGAAGATGCAAGTTAAAATAAACAATATTTTCATGAAATTTCTGAGTTATCATATTAAGAATATGGGATGAACTTGTATATTAAGAAATACACAAACAAATATGCCGTGAGGGCAAACTTTTTTGGAGTGAGGGTTGTGAACTCTTGGAACAATCTACCAGAGAGTGTTGTGACGGCACCGAGTGTGAGCTCTTTCATGACAAGACTTGACCAACACTGGAGCGGGTTCAGGTACATTCAGGAGCCAATCTTTTGGTGAAGAAGATAAATGAAAAGGAAAAGTAATCAGAGATGTGACCGATCGCCCAAGCAGCTAACAAGCCGATCAGTGGCGAAGACGATGTAGTGGAATTCTCCCCTATAAACGCTGTTTGTCGCTGCCTAGCCGACCCCACCAATTCCCCAGTGTATGCCTCGTGGTCTAGGTCAACCAGCGCCGCCATACTTCACGGAGCGGGGGTCAACTGCTAAGCCACGCCTAACCCCGCTATTTAAGACCTGACCTCGTGGTGATCTCTCTCTTTCTACCTACAGCCGCAGCCAGCAACACCTCCTCCTCCGCCGCTGCCTGGCGGCCCTCGTTCCTCCTCCGCCTGCCTGGCGGTCCTCTCTCCCGCTGGCGAGCATGGCGACCCACAAGCTGGTCTTTCTCCGAGCGTCCTCACCAACCAGCTCTCTCTACATCACGCTTGTAACAATGCTGCCTTCCCAGCACCAAGCTGCATTGTACATCCAATACAACATGTATATCGAGAGCACATTGTGAGTTTCCTTTCTCCATTCCATCCTGAGTGTGAACCAAACAATCTCATACCCCACAAATGGTGACTCCCGGAGATTCGCACTCACACAGGATGGAGGAGAAACTGATCACGCTCCCAGTCCTCAAGCAACATGGAAGACTGGCTTATCCACACAAAAGCAGCTCTCATCGGCTCTACAGCTACTGTTTCTACACCGCAGGTTAGACACCCTAGAGCAGCTCTGCTACTCTAAGCAGACACCAGCTCCTCTTCCTGCCCCAAGCACCACGTCCTACCGACCCCAGCACACCCGTCCTGCCTCAGACGCCGACCCCGGCCCAGCAGTAACCCCTGCCGCCCCTGATGCGGCCTCTGTTCCTGAGTGCGGACCCACACACCCCCTCTTTTCTCCCTCAGGTACTCCCTACTAATGTCCTGCACCCTGCTGCTGTCGTGGACCCAGCTGCTGTCACGAGCCCTCATCCGCTTCTGCTGACGCAGCCCCTGCTCCTGACCCAGGCCCACACACCCCAGCAGGCGCATCTGACAACTCTGTACCTGCCGTGAGGGAAGCACAACATTCATCGCCTCCACACACCCTTTTTCTCCCTCTCTTCTCCCACAGATAGTGTGTATATAGACAGTTGTATCCAGCGACCGGCTCATCCACGCCATCGCCGTTGTCTCACATGAGGCATGCACCGCCCGTTCTGCCTCACATGTGCTAAGCAACTCTGCAGACAACAAGTCTCCTACACCGCCTGGAGGGAAGGGGGAGTATTGTAGTGGAATTTTCCCCTACAAACGCTGTTTGTCGCTGCCTAGCCGACCCCACCAATTCCCCAGTGTATGCCTCGTGGTCTAGGTCAACCAGCGCCGCCATACATCACGGAGCGGGGGTCAACTGCTAAGCCACGCCTAACCCTGCTATTTAAGACCTGACCTCGTGGTGATCTCTCTCTTTCTACCTACAGCCGCAGCCAGCAACACCTCCTCCTCCGCCGCTGCCTGGCGGCCCTCGTTCCTCCTCCGCCTGCCTGGCGGTCCTCTCTCCCGCTGGCGAGCATGGCGACCCACAAGCTGTCCTTCTCTGAGCGTCCTCACCAACCAGCTCTCTCTACATCACGCTTGTAACCAAGCTGCCTTCCCAGCACCAAGCTGCATTGTACATCCAATACAACATGTATATCGAGAGCACATTGTGAGTTTCCTTTCTCCATTCCATCCTGAGTGTGAACCAAACAATCTCATACCCCACAAGGATAAAAGTAAAAAGTAAGACAGGAATGACTAAAATAGTCGGTAATACTAGCTGGGACCTCAAGGCACAATGACGTCATTTTATGTAGTCCAGAACAAAGATACTCTACTCAAGATAGGAAAAGTCTACCTAAAATATATGAAATGTGTGTATGGAACAGTTGCCAAATACTTCAATAATAGCGCCATCAATTGGCTGCGTCTTAAAGTTATTACTGGCGCCATCGACGTTGATATGACGTCATGACATTTTTTACGATTTCCATTTATTTTAGATTGAGGAATTGCACAGAAGTTATCGAGTGTGCTTTTTTCCTTCATTATACAGTGGCCCCTCGGTTAACGAACTCAATCCGTTCCAAAAGGTCGTTCGTTAACCGAAACGTTCGTTAAACGAAACCATTGTTTCAATGGGTTTTTGGGTAATTGGTTCCAGCTCACCGAAAATTTCCTAACTTCAACAAAAATGGCGGAAAAATTTACTTACTTTGAGGTGTGTATGTAGAAGGCTCCTGGATGATGGTGATGATGTGCATTTGAAGTGGGAGGTGCAGGAGGAGAAGGGAGAAGAGAAGGAAGTGGAGGTGGAGGAGAAGCATTTTACTGCTTCTTGGAAGGTGAGTCACCTTCCATGAAAATGTCAGGAACCTCTGGACTGACAGATTCTCCACCATGAACATCCTCTCTCCTTCTTGAAGTGGAAGGCTGAGGGCTAGCATCTTGTTCCCTCTGCCTTTTACTGAAGAAAGTGTCAATTGTGGTCTGTGGGGCATCTGTCCTCCTCACCATTAACTTATGTTTAAAGAAGGAGACCACTGAGTCCTCAACATGACACAAAGTTAGTTCAGTTTTTCCACTTCTGGGTGCTTTGAAGCCAGTTCCCTGAACTTCTCCCAGTGGTAAATCACATCTTTCAACTGTTTAGCTGACATATGGTCATCACTTTCAATTTCCTCCTCACCACTGTCAGCCTCTCCCCGTAACATCTCATCCAGTTCCTTCAAGTCATTAGGAGTAAGTTCCTCCTCATGAGACATCACAAGCTCTTCCACATCCTTCTCCTCCACTTCAAGACCCAATGACTGACCAATGGACACAATCTCCTGGTCCAACTCTGTGTCATCCTCAAATCCCTCAAAATCATGGACTACTGATGGCCACAGTGCTTTCCATGAAGAATTGAGGGTTCTATTGGAGACTTCTTGCCATGATGACACAATCAATTTTACAGCCTCCAGGACGTTGAATTGTGTCTTCCAGAACTGTTTCAGTGTAGTTCAGGATCAATGGAAGTTGCCTGATGACACCTCCTAAATATTTTCTTCATGTACAACTTCTTGAAGTTGCTGATCACATTCTGGTCCATTGGCTGTATGAGTGATGTAGTGTTTGGAGGCAAAAACAACACTTTCACAAAGTCAAATTTATACTCCAAATTTCTGGCAAGGTCAGGGTCATGACCAGGAGCATTATCCATGAGGAGAAGAGCCTTTACAGGAAGTTTATTGGTGGTTAGGTAGCTCTTGACAGAGGGGCAAAACACATCAATAGCCCATTCATTAAAGAACTGTCTTGTCACCCATGCCTTACGGTTGGACTTCCAATAAACTCCAAGCATTGTTCTTACCACTTTCTGTTGCTTGAACACCCTGGGGTTTTCAGAGTGGTAGACAAGCATAGGCTTCAGTCGGAAATCCCCTGAAGCATTGGCACCAAGCAATAGAGTGAGACGGTCTTTCATGGGTTTATGCCCAGGTAAAGAGGCTTCATCCTTGGTGATGAATGTTCTTTTGGGCATCTTTTTCCAGAACAGCCCAGTTTCGTCAACATTGAACACTTGCTGTGGAAGATAATTTTCTTCTTCCATCAGTTTTTAAATTCAATTAAAAACTTTGCTGCCCCTTCTTTATCAGCACTAGCAGCTTCACCATGCCTAACAACACTTAAAATGTCACTTCTTTTCTTAAATTTTTCGAACCAGCCTTTGCTAGCCCGAAAATCTTCAAATTCTGTTCCTGAAGAACCAGGTTGATCTGTCTTTAAATGTTCATAAATCTCCCTGTCTCTTTCACAAATGAAATCACCAGAAACTGAATCACCTTTCATCTGTTTTTCCCTAATCCAGATAAGTAACCTCTCAGTTTCTACGATTAGGGATCTACTTTTAAACACTCTTGTAGATTTGTCTCTCACGTTCACTTCCTTAAATTTGTCTTTTTGTGCAAGAATTGTCGACACAGTTGATGCCGACATGCCATATTCTTTGCATAGCGCATTTGATTTAATACCTTGTTCGTGTTTTTTTATTATTTCCTGCTTTATTTGGATTGAAATCACTTTTCTTGATCTCTTAGGCCCCATGCTGGATTCAAACAATGGCAACACGTATTTTTCAAAGTTAAACTAGCTGTAAATAAAGAATATTTTCTTTAAAGTAACACTGCACTGCACTATATATTGTCAATATGTAAAATAATTTTCAAAATGACCAATAATTTGCTTGGAAACACAGAAAAAAAGCGTTTAGTTGAAGAGAGTCTCAAGGAAGATGTTACCTCCAGTGAAAACAGAGAGAGACTGACGCCTGTTTGCTGTGTTAAGAGGCTGGATGCCGCGCATTAAACTAGTCACTTTACCTTCAATTATGTTCAATAATTGTTAAAATGACTAAAAAATTGAATATTAAACTTTTAAAATTATTGAATAGTATAAACTTCTTGATATTTACAAAAATAGTAAGGAATTTAAGCCCTAGAACCGATTAATGTATTGGCGGACTGATACTAAAGCTGGTTGCCCGGTCAGTGCAAGCGAAAACATGTTGAGGTCGGTTCGTAAGAAGTTCGTTAAGCGAAATTTTTTTCGTTAAACGAATTGAAGATCCTTATGGAAGGCAGTTCGTTAATCGAAATTACGTTAACCGAGGTGTTCGTTAAACGAGGGGTCACTGTATATATATATATATATATATATATATATATATATATATATATATATATATATATATACCGAAGCAGTTAACATGAATTTGAGTAAAGGCATGTACAAGCTGGACAATTTTGTAATTAAGAAGATTTGTGATCAGGTGAGAAGGCCGGGTCACTTGACCATCTGACCTGACCACCAACCGTTGTGTGCTATTTAAAGATTAGTAGGGTCATTACCTAATACCTGACCATTGTGGACCTGGTCTCACCCTCCTCTGTATATATACACCTTGATTTGTATTACTCTCTCTAGTCTGTACTCACCCTTGAAGATGTGAATTACACGAAAGCGCTTGGGAACTTCGTGTTTTCTTCTTTCCTTGTGGTTATCAGCATATATATATATATATATATATATATATATATATATATATATATATATATATATATATATACAGATAGACCCCGACTTAAGACGGGGTTAGGGACCCAAATCCAGGTCGTAAGTCCGACATAGATAAAAAAAATCTACAATGAAATACAATACAGTAAAAGTAATGAATAATGAGGAATGGATAGTGTGACTGAGCATTTACCTTTAATGTAGTCAGCTGAATGCACATGGGGCCCCCATAATTTTCTAATTTTACATGGAGACTACATTAACTGGAAACGTTTCGGTATAGAAAATGCGTGTCATTTGAAAAAAAATTAATAAAAAATCTGCGGCGGTCGTAAGTCCCGACGGTCGTAAGTCCCGACGGTCGTAAGTCGTAGCAGTCGTAAGTCGGGGTCTAGCTGTATATATAGTACAGTACAGTATATATATATATATATATATATATATATATATATATATATATATATATATATATATATATATATATATATATATATATATATATATATGTAAATTGTAATTTATATATATATATATATATATATATCTTGATAAAATCACACGGGAAAATGGAAACAGAGTACCTTAGCTTTCGTCTTTATTCAAGACATCTTCAGAGGCAACTAGATTACATGGACAGAGAGAGGCTTAAATATACAGGGTGACCTAAAAACATGAGGTCAGCTCATAATGATGACATCCACTAATCCCCACACCAACACAACCGTAGAGGAGCTTAAGAGAAGGGTGGTGACGTGACTAGCCAGGTCAGGTCAGAAAAAAGGGACCCACAAAATAACTGTCATACATCAAGATCAAAGGTTTTCAAAGCAGTTTTAACCTTGGGCCACTGACAAATAAATTTATGTAACATATTATCAGTTTTAAACTGACCATCACTAAGGTTTATTGATTTTAATTCCTTAATCAAACTAGCTTCAACCAGAAGTCTTTCTGTGACACAAGATGATTTGAATACTTCTAAGCTTTTTTCCCAAGCAATGGGGTGATTAATATTCCTAACATGAACGAACAAGGCACTGCTTTCAGATGCAGTTCTGATATTATACTTATGTTGTTTGATTCTGAGCTGCAGTGTTTTTCCTGTCTGACCTACATAATTACAATTACATTGGCTACATGGAATACAATAAACACTTACATTTACATTCAAACTTGGGCTATTCCTTATTAACATATTGGTAATGGTTGAGTCATACTTGAAAACAACATTAATATTTAGAAGCTTGAGGGACCGAACTAACGGGACAAATTCATTACGATAGGGCAGAGTCAAAATATTCTGAAGTGTAGGAATTTGCCTGGTTTGAGAGGAATGAAAGGATTTTTAGCCCTTTTAAAACAACGATCAACAAACACAGAAGGGTACCCGAGTTTCTGTGCAATGGAACGAATGTGTTTCAATTCATCGTCAATAAATTCAGAGTCACAAATACGCAGACATCTTAAGAACATAGCAGAAAAAACTGACATTTTGGTAGACTCAAGGTGATTGGATAAAAAGTGAATGAAACTGTCTACCTGTGTGGGCTTTCTATATACCTTAAATTTATAGTTTTGGCCATTTCTCATGATAAGCATATCAAGAAATGGAAGGGATTCACTTATTTCTCTTTCAATTTTGAATGTGATACTAGGGACAATATTATTAAGCTTGTCTAAAAATTCCAAAGGGTCACTGTTTTTAGGCCAAAGACAAAGAACATCATCTACATATCTATACCAAGGAGGAATACAGTCTACTACATTGGGGAGTAATCTAGACTCAAAGAACTCCATATAAATACAGGCTAGAGGAGCAGAAAGACAATTACCCATGCTCATGCCAAATATTTGCTTGTAGAACTTCCCATTTGCTCTAAACACATTGTCAGTTACGCATAACTCTATCAATTTCAGGAAAGTATCATGTTCAATAGTTAAATCTAACAGTTGTAATTTATCTTTGAGAAATGAAAGTAAGTCTTTCACAGGTACTCTAGTGAACAGTGAATTTACATCAAAACTTATTAATTCGCAAGGTTCATTGTGTTTCTTGAGTTTATCAATTAAATCACTGCTATTGCATATATGTGAATTAGATATTTGGCCTGTAAGAGGGGATATCATCTTTACCAGCCACTTGGATAATTTGTAAGTAACAGAACCCACAGAACTCACGATAGGACGTAATGGATTATTAAGCTTGTGTGTTTTGATCAATCCATACATATAAGGTAAAGTGGGATTGATTTGAGAGAGCTGTTTAGTGAGATCGGGGTTCTTTTTCAATAACATCTTCATTTTGGAATTAGATAACTTATTAATATTTTCCAGGGGATCTTTTGTAAGCTCACAATACGTGCTTTCATCACTAAGTAATGAATTCATCTTATCATTGTAGTCACTTTTATCCAAGATAACAATAGCATTAGACTTATCAGCCTTGGTAATATGGATATTCTTATTTCTTTTCAAGTTTATCAA
>NW_024714927.1:0-13362 GCF_018991925.1 Homarus americanus
GTCTTAACAATATATATATATATATATATATATATATATATATATATATATATATATATATATATATATATATATATATATATATATATATATATATATATATATATATATATATATAGTAGGCTACACTGTGTATATATCTGTATATTAATAATTTTATATTTTGAGTCTTCCTCTCTATAAGTGTCTATCTTATATTTCTTTGCTTATATTTTCTAAGTCAATATTCTTTCCTTTACTTCATTTCTTATTTCATATATATTATTGTATTCTAAACCATGGATTAATGTGGGAAACCATGTCATTCTTACTATAACACTTATTATACTTACAACGGTAGCCTGCCACCACCCAGACTTCTCTTAGAATATTACATATCTCATTGATCTGTTAGGTAACGTGCTAGCGAGCTTCTAGACACATGAGTTACAAAAATTAATTTCTGAGAACCAATGGGTAGAAGAATAGAGTGGTGATACTCGTAGTTTACTAATTCAATTTTTTTTAACATAAAGAGTGAACAAGATGTTAATTAAATACACTCAGACCAGACTGGACCACTTAGGTCTTACTTTACCATTCATAAAATAGATCTTCAATTATTTATTGCATCATTAAACAACTGTTATATTATTCCATTGTCAATACAGATGGTTAAATGACACACATGGCACCTTTCCCTCAGTTGATGGACTCAACTCACATAACATATTTGCTGGTACTGTAATCTCAATATTTATGGGTCAATACTCAATATGGAATAACTATATGTCTGCTAATTATCCCCAATCAGATACAACAATAATAGGTAGGACTCAAGTCACAACTCCTAAAACAAACGTTATTACTGGTCAATACTCAACATGGAATAACTGAATTTCTGCTAATTATCCCCAATCATTGATACCAACACTGCTCGGTATGTAATGATTGAATATCAGACCAAAGCTTACAGCCCGGAATTACATCACATATAACAGCGAGTACACTACAGACCTCGTGGTACCACCACATACCAGGTTGACACACCGCAGGTCAAGACCTGAACCCGGCCAAAGTACTTGTGTAACCCTACGATATAACCGTGTTAAGGAAACCACACCTGGCCAAGACCCACCCGGGCGGTAATAATTACAAAGCACTATTGTCCTGCGACATGACCTCACCTGGGCAAACACCTGTCCAGATCTAACCAGTTTAGTGATAATTGGTTAGAAGCCAAAAGCCGGCTGGGCCGACCCCATATAAAGGCCCTACAGTCCCGTCCATAATCATTCTGATGTTGATTCTCATTCTGATCCTGGTTGTCATTCGAACATTGTGAGGAGACGCTCATTACTCTGGAGATTCTCAGAGTCACGCTCGTCCTCTCCCCAGGTCGGGAGGGGGACTTCCCGACCAGACCCCAGCTAAGCAGAAGCCTCCCATAGGAGGCAGCCCAGCCAAGCACCCACTGGGCCTACGTCAGGGTACACGTGAGTCTTGTCAGAACTATCCCTAGGGTGAATTACCTACTGTGGGTAGTGTATTCATTCATGTTGTTTCCGAGAGTTAGTGTCGAGTAACGTTAGACCTAATGTGTTAATACCCCGATATAATAGTGATATTGATGTGTCCATGTCATTGAGTGAATTAATAAATAGTTGAGTCGAAGAGGTGTTTAACAAGTTGTCCCTTTATGAAGTAATATATGTGTATTGACATACGAGATAAGAAGATAAGCATATTGATGCTGAGTAAATAACACCACGGCCATGCTACCCAATTTTCCTATCTTTACATTCTTACTCTCTATACTTCCTACTTATATGTAATCTTCTTCTTATGTGTTCTGTCTCATTATAGGTACATATAACGAAGGTCAATGAACCAGACAATACTGAACCCACTGGGCGCGGGGATAGTTTACTACACACAGCCGAGACTCGCTCGCTATTAATGCCAGTGGTAGACTTGCTGTAGTATCGTAGCATGGCCTTCACTGGTTGTTCCTGTCCTTAAATTCTAGTCTTGCCATATTAAAGACATCCTTCCATGACCATGTTGCCCATAGGCGGCTACTGAACATCGGTAGTGGTGGCAACACACACACTGTGCCTGAGATAATGATGGAGCAACGTCAGAGATGTGAAAAATAACTTAATCACAAACAATCTTTCATCTAGCAACGACAGATGGTATTTACGTTATATTAATTCTTTCACTGGGTAAATGACAATTTCACTGTTACAACATGAACACTGATTTTAAAAAATTCACTAAGTTAAACTGACTTAATATGGCAGGCGGAGAATGTACACATACCTGAGATAATGATGGAGCAACGTCAGAGATGTGACACTACTCCTTGGGCACGAGTTTATATATAGCAAACTGGCACCTCAGGCCTGTGAGCTTCCCATGCCAAAACGGCTAATCACACAATGACAGAAATTACATTCAACTTAGTTGCTGTACATTTAACTATGAAAATCAATGCCATGGATCAGGTGTATTTCTGACGTCTATTTTAATAATATAATCAGAGATTGAGCATGCCAGGAAAAAGTGAAATTTACACGCTGTTAAGGTCATTCTCCCAATATAAGCGTAATTTCTATACAAGGACCCTCTATGGGTATACGTTAAGATCTTGGAGATAAGGAGTTCGACATGTTTTTTCAAGAGATTAATTACTTTCTTGAATAGACAACTGACATTAACTAAACTACAAACATCAGATTCTCTGATGTTTGGGTATCAAAATGATATAACTTAGAGTAGCAATTGGAAATTCATGGCTATCCCCAGGGACAGTATCATCGGATGCCATTCGTACTGGCAGACTCGACACTCACTTAACAAGTGTTACTAACAATAAAGACAGTTAAAGCTTTCAACATCACTCACAAAGGATTTTGTATGCCTTAACTATAATCAGATATATCTAAGTTGACTCAAAACAATGGGGTTCTCTCTCACATTCAGATTTACTTTATATGGAGGTTGGTTTCAGGAAGTCAGAGAAAATGGACAGCACCTAAGCTGGGGAGCGATGAGAAAACGGACACCTCAGATGGGAGACTCAATAAAGAAGGCATAACTATATGCTTTGTGGACTATTGAGCATAATATGAATCGTCTGATTTTACGTTAACTGACGTGTACGACCGTGGTCATTACAACACCACTACGCGAAAACACAGCTTCTCGTTCCATCAGGCAAGTTAAACATAATAATAATAATAATAATAATAATAATAATTAACGGTTTATTGAAAAAGTTCTGCAGCCCGAAGGCTGAAAATATACATTGGACATAAATGACTTATTACATGCATTGGTGGTTTAACAAAAGCCTTCATTAGAGAAAGGTAAAGGAACATACAGATTAATGTAGGATTGTACGTGTTGAACAGCAAACACGTAGTGTAGTAACTTCCTCCCAGATGGTGTTAGGAGGGACCTCACGTGATGTAGTGGTTCCCTCAGATGGTGTTATGAGGGACCTGACGTGGTGTAGTAATTCCCTCGCAGATGGTGTTATGAGGGACCACGTGGTGTAGTAATTCCCTCACAGATGGTGTTATGGGGGACCTCACGTGATGTAATTACCTCACAGATGGTGTTATGAGAGTCCTCACGTGATGTAGTAATTCCCTCACAGATGGTGTTATTAGGGACCTGACGTGGTGTGATAATTCCCTCACAGATGGTGTTATGAGGGACCTGACGTGGTGTAGTAATTCCCTCACAGATGGTGTTATGAGGGGGCCTCACGTGGTGTAGTAATTCCTTCACAGATGGTGTTATGAGGGTCCTCACGTGGTGTAGTAATTCCCTCACAGATGGTGTGATGAGGGACTTGACGTGGTGTAGTAATTCCCTCACATATGGTGTTATGAGGGACATTTGGTGTAGTAATTCCCTCACAGATGGTGTTATATGAGTGAGGTTTGGTCCCAGGCCTTCCTATCGTAGACGGATTAACACATCGCTGGTTATCACGGGCCGTTATCACTGGGTACCTGGGACCTCACTGTGTGAAGGTTAACTTGGGTACGACTGTTACTGTTGAGTTGTTCTCACTGACTTAAGCACTGTTCACCACTGTTCACCTCTGTTTAACACTGGTTCCATTCCTTTCCTAAATGAAATTGTAACTTCTGGCGAGAACTTGTTGATATTCCGGTGGGGAGGAGGGTTCAGGGGAAGGGGTTGGTATGGGCCAACTTAACAGTTGACCTGGCTGCTCCGAGAGGAGCGCCAGGTACGTCTTGACCCTTCGGTGGTCAAGGACACTGTCATGGTCATAATGACATGGGTAGTCTGTTAAAACCTAATAATTCATATTACTCTCCACGCCCACAAAACCTGTAAACATTTCGAGTCTCCCAGTTGAAACATTCGTTCTCTAAACACTTCAGGAGATCTGAGTCCTCCGTTTTCTATGTCACATTACCGGAGAAACTCAAGTATACCAAAATTCCTCACAGGGTGTTCATGCATTTGAATTGGTAAGAAAACACCCTTGCTTTGCGTCAACTTAAAGATGTCTGATTGCAGATGAAGCATTCAAGATCCGTTGTGACTGATGTTGAAAGCTTCAATTGTAGTTACTGTTAGCGTAATTGTCAATATAAGTCAGGGTAGAGTCGGCAGTGAGAGTGAGGTATCATTGATGTCGGCCCTAGAGATGCCAGTAATTGTTGACCGAGGCTGAAGTCACCTATTTTTCATGGTGAAATTGTTGTAAGAATGTTAATTACGAAAGTAATTAATTAACCTGAAGGGAACTGTCAGACCAGCTATCTTTGAGAATTTAACGTGTGTAATCGGATACTACTTGTCTTAGGCTCCGCCCACCAGGGACTGCCATCCTGAACCTTGAAATCAATTTAATTCTTATCTTCGACAGCTCAGTCAGAGCATCGATTGAAAAGGGAATCTTAGGAAATGGAAATGAGTTCGTAGTCTCAGTTTCAAACGTCAAAGTATACAGTAACGTAGTATAAGGGCCTGTGCCTCTTATAACATTTTTACTTTAATATTTACAACCATTGGTAGCGTGACGAGAGGAGGCTCGTGAGTATATGTAATGATAGTATCAAGTAATAGGGAAGAAATAACTGTAGATACTGTAGGAAAATAAGAGACACAATATACAAATACAATATTTATTTAGACATTAAAATGGAGGTAGAGGAAAACAATATATGTACCAACAGACGAAACCTGGTACTATGCCCTCAGGCCCAAAATACTCGCACCACTACTGGGTGGACATACTCAATAAAACACAAACTCTTATAGTAACTTAGCACCATTAAGACCAGGGGCAACTGCCACTACAACACTCAGTCGTCAGGAGTGATACTCAAGCAACCGCCATGGGGTCCTGCCACCCAGGGGCACTTTCCAACGAACTCTAAAGATCCCAGTGGAATAACACCACCACACAAATAGCTTTACTGAGCTAGACACTCATCCACCAATGATGGGGGCTGGTAGTTGTGTGTGGCTTGGTGATCCAGGGTCACCTCGAGGGCCGAGCGTTAGGGTCAGACGGGCCAGCTATGGGGCCCATAGGTAGTGCTGAAGTGTCTGACGGTCGGGTCTCACGTAGATAACTGATCCTACTGGACCTCGGACATCTCTCCAGACATAGTGGATACAACATCCACGCTACAGACACGGCCTAGGCTGCGTTAGGGACCTGTATGGGTGAAGGGGCGAGCACTTACTAACTGTGACAACGATGTGAGGGCGCGCGTTCCCTCTCTATATCTACACCACCCTTATCTTACTTACTTCTCTTAGTCTTACTCTTCCTCAGTTCCGTCACCTATTCTTTTGGTAGCATGGACATTCTTTTGGTAGCATGGTCCTTCTTTTGGTAGCATGGTCATTCTTTTTGGTAGCATGGTCGAGGGTCCAGGCCATTGGGTATGGTAATTCTGGTATCAAGTCACTTGGATGGAAATAAAGGTAAAATACTGTGGGAGAAAGGAATACACCTAAAGTACTCTAAAAACAAGTTTATTAATATGCAATCAATGGGGAAAGATATTGTAGTAATCATATAACTACCAGGCTCAACTCCTGGGCTTATTGCAAACTCAGTTCCTTCTTCTTTACTCTTACTCACAACATTACTGGTGTTACATTACATGGCACTCATTGTAGGTTATTTTACTCAACATACGTTAATACTGACACTAGCATATACAGGGGTCCACTACCCAACATGGGATAATTATTTCCATCTAATTATCCCTAACATACATGTCACAACCCTCTCTGTGGACATACACTTCCAAGGAGTAACCCAGGGTAGAGCACTGGGGCTCCCGCCCGTTGTTATTGTGGGGTAGCCAGACACATGGCGGGTCTGGGGTCTGGCCCAACGAAGCCGTGGGGCACATTAATCAGGCCGCATCGGTGCCATCGTTTCGTATATGATCCCTGTTGGTCATCTACTACCTCCGAGGCCGTTGTTGAATGGTTGCAAGAATCACAATGGGATCTGGAGAAACATGGAGCAGCATCAGGGAACACGCTCCCTGGCTCGTCTTGGAGTATATATACCCCTGAGTTGCCAGTGATCTCTACTCACGCAATGACAATAATTACAAACAAACTAACTGTTACTCATTCAAAGATGACCCTCAGTTGACAAAGGTCTGGCGAATTACTTGAGTTGATTTACACAGACTAATTCAAGATTGAGCTTCCCAGGAGAAAGTGGAATAACAACGCATTGACAACTGTCTTCACAAAGGCCGGACTCCGGGAGGAAACACAAGTGTAGCGTGTATGGGGAAAAAACAAGTCTTTTTCAGGGGTCGCTAACTCACTCATGTTTTGCGGGCGTGGAGTTTAATAAGAATCATTAGTCAACGTGACCATGACAACGACATCACGTTTCAGGGGACGGTAAAGACGCAAACATTACTTCACTCAAAGCATATCAACTACGTTACTGTAACACTTGCACAATCAACTATTAATTGGGTCAAATCACTTAAAGAAGGGCGAATTACAACACGGAGTGGAATGACCTACCTGTATGGGTGAAGGGGCGAGCACTTACTAACGGTTGAAATGCCCGCGGCACCCTCACTCAAAATAGGTCAGGGATTCCACCTACTTCTATTTCGATGAATTACTTTACTGTACACTCTGAAGATGAAACTGAGACTATGAACTCAGTTTCATTCCCTACTATTATCTTCACCAACAATGCTCTGACTGAGCTATCAAAAGCAAAAATTAAATTGATTACAAAGGTTGGAAGGCAACAGGTCCCAACATACTGCGTCTTGCTATGAAACCCGCGGATTATATTCAAAGTTCCCTTCAGACAAAGACGGCCTCTCGATGACGTCAACAAGGAAACAGAGAAAACGGAGGACGTTTCCACTGGGGGACTCGGAAAGTTTTGTGGACGTTTAAGCGTTATATGAATCCTTAAGGTTTTTAGGTTAGCCGTCATCACGATCATGACAGTAGTACTGTAGCGTACTGTAAAGTGGCCAGTAGACAATTCTCTTTAGATGTCTAATTTCTCTTTGTATGGCCACACAAACGTACATACATGTAAATATCTCACACTCAGGAATGAGGTAGAATAGAAACTCACAATGCGTCTTCTGTATATATATTGCTGTACAGAGCAGTGCTCAGGAGTTACTAGCTGAGGAGTAGCTTGCTCAGAGTTCCTGTAGGGCGAGGAGCTCTCTGAGGAAGCTGGGTGGTGAGGTGCTGGAGAGTGATCTTGCTGGTCCAGTAGGTCAGAGTAGAATGGTTTCCCTGGCTGTTGTTATTGTTGAGATTGTCGGACTGTAGTCCGACACGGGCCTTTGCCTGTAGGCGGCCCGTTCGGTGGTTCCGGCTGGAGCTCCTGGAGCACCCAGACCGGATTGGGATTGGAGGTTGTCCTACCTGCAGATATGGAAGGATACTGCAGGTTGCAAGTGTGAGCGGACCCCCGATCATTGGACGCTTAACCCCAACCCCCAATCTTGGACGTGGTCAGTTTCGGAGTGGCGCGCCCCCCGAACTGGGGTCTGCACTTGCTGGGAGAAGAAACTTTCTAAGCTATCTGGGTGGTGGGCATCGTGTGATGACCGGAGAAGGTGGTGAATGTGGTTTGTTTGGGCCTTTCGGGTTAGAGTGGCCGCTGGTGTTGTGTGTGCTTCTTGGAAGTTTTGAGTTCTGTTTCGGAGACTTTGTGTGACTTCTCAGTCGAGGAGATAGTGTTCAAGTGGGTTGGCTGCTGGCTCCTGACAGTAGGTGCATTCCATGACGTCATTTCCGATTAACTGTTGTGAGTAAGAGTAAAGAAGGAACTGAGTTTGCAATAAGCCCAGGAGTTGAGCCTGGTAGTTATATGATTACTACAATATCTTTCTCCATTGATTGCATATTAATAAACTTGTTTTTAGAGTACTTTAGGTGTATTCCTTTCTCCCACAGTATTTTACCTTTATTTCCATCCAAGTGACTTGATACCAGAATTACCATACCCAATGGCCTGGACCCTCGACCATGCTACCAAAAAGAATGACCATGCTACCAAAAGAAGGACCATGCTACCAAAAGAATGTCCATGCTACCAAAAGAATAGGTGACGGAACTAAGGAAGAGTAAGACTAAGAGAAGTAAGTAAGATAAGGGTGGTGTAGATATAGAGAGGGAACGCGCGCCCTCACATCGTTGTCACAGTTAGTAAGTGCTCGCCCCTTCACCCATACAGGTCCCTAACGCAGCCTAGGCCGTGTCTGTAGCGTGGATGTTGTATCCACTATGTCTGGAGAGATGTCCGAGGTCCAGTAGGATCAGTTATCTTCGTGAGACCCGACCGTCAGACACTTCAGCACTACCTATGGGCCCCATAGCTGGCCCGTCTGACCCTAACGCTCGGCCCTCGAGGTGACCCTGGATCACCAAGCCACACACAACTACCAGCCCCCATCATTGGTGGATGAGTGTCTAGCTCAGTAAAGCTATTTGTGTGGTGGTGTTATTCCACTGGGATCTTTAGAGTTCGTTGGAAAGTGCCCCTGGGTGGCAGGACCCCATGGCGGTTGCTTGAGTATCACTCCTGACGACTGAGTGTTGTAGTGGCAGTTGCCCCTGGTCTTAATGGTGCTAAGTTACTATAAGAGTTTGTGTTTTATTGAGTATGTCCACCCAGTAGTGGTGCGAGTATTTTGGGCCTGAGGGCATAGTACCAGGTTTCGTCTGTTGGTACATATATTGTTTTCCTCTACCTCCATTTTAATGTCTAAATAAATATTGTATTTGTATATTGTGTCTCTTATTTTCCTACAGTATCTACAGTTATTTCTTCCCTATTACTTGATACTATCATTACATATACTCACGAGCCTCCTCTCGTCACGCTACCAATGGTTGTAAATATTAAAGTAAAAATGTTATAAGAGGCACAGGCCCTTATACTACGTTACTGTATACTTTGACGTTTGAAACTGAGACTACGAACTCATTTCCATTCCTAAGATTCCCTTTTCAATCGATGCTCTGACTGAGCTGTCGAAGATAAGAATTAAATTGATTTCAAGGTTCAGGATGGCAGTCCCTGGTGGGCGGAGCCTAAGACAAGTAGTATCCGATTACACACGTTAAATTCTCAAAGATAGCTGGTCTGACAGTTCCCTTCAGGTTAATTAATTACTTTCGTAATTAACATTCTTACAACAATTTCACCATGAAAAATAGGTGACTTCAGCCTCGGTCAACAATTACTGGCATCTCTAGGGCCGACATCAATGATACCTCACTCTCACTGCCGACTCTACCCTGACTTATATTGACAATTACGCTAACAGTAACTACAATTGAAGCTTTCAACATCAGTCACAACGGATCTTGAATGCTTCATCTGCAATCAGACATCTTTAAGTTGACGCAAAGCAAGGGTGTTTTCTTACCAATTCAAATGCATGAACACCCTGTGAGGAATTTTGGTATACTTGAGTTTCTCCGGTAATGTGACATAGAAAACGGAGGACTCAGATCTCCTGAAGTGTTTAGAGAACGAATGTTTCAACTGGGAGACTCGAAATGTTTACAGGTTTTGTGGGCGTGGAGAGTAATATGAATTATTAGGTTTTAACAGACTACCCATGTCATTATGACCATGACAGTGTTCGTATGTTTAACTTGCCTGATGGAACGAGAAGCTGTGTTTTCGCGTAGTGGTGTTGTAATGACCACGGTCGTACACGTCAGTTAACGTAAAATCAGACGATTCATATTATGCTCAATAGTCCACAAAGCATATAGTTATGCCTTCTTTATTGAGTCTCCCATCTGAGGTGTCCGTTTTCTCATCGCTCCCCAGCTTAGGTGCTGTCCATTTTCTCTGACTTCCTGAAACCAACCTCCATATAAAGTAAATCTGAATGTGAGAGAGAACCCCATTGTTTTGAGTCAACTTAGATATATCTGATTATAGTTAAGGCATACAAAATCCTTTGTGAGTGATGTTGAAAGCTTTAACTGTCTTTATTGTTAGTAACACTTGTTAAGTGAGTGTCGAGTCTGCCAGTACGAATGGCATCCGATGATACTGTCCCTGGGGATAGCCATGAATTTCCAATTGCTACTCTAAGTTATATCATTTTGATACCCAAACATCAGAGAATCTGATGTTTGTAGTTTAGTTAATGTCAGTTGTCTATTCAAGAAAGTAATTAATCTCTTGAAAAAACATGTCGAACTCCTTATCTCCAAGATCTTAACGTATACCCATAGAGGGTCCTTGTATAGAAATTACGCTTATATTGGGAGAATGACCTTAACAGCGTGTAAATTTCACTTTTTCCTGGCATGCTCAATCTCTGATTATATTATTAAAATAGACGTCAGAAATACACCTGATCCATGGCATTGATTTTCATAGTTAAATGTACAGCAACTAAGTTGAATGTAATTTCTGTCATTGTGTGATTAGCCGTTTTGGCATGGGAAGCTCACAGGCCTGAGGTGCCAGTTTGCTATATATAAACTCGTGCCCAAGGAGTAGTGTCACATCTCTGACGTTGCTCCATCATTATCTCAGGTATGTGTACATTCTCCGCCTGCCATATTAAGTCAGTTTAACTTAGTGAATTTTTTAAAATCAGTGTTCATGTTGTAACAGTGAAATTGTCATTTACCCAGTGAAAGAATTAATATAACGTAAATATCATCTGTCGTTGCTAGATGAAAGATTGTTTGTGATTAAGTTATTTTTCACATCTCTGACGTTGCTCCATCATTATCTCAGGCACAGTGTGTGTGTTGCCACCACTACCGATGTTCAGTAGCCGCCTATGGGCAACATGGTCATGGAAGGATGTCTTTAATATGGCAAGACTAGAATTTAAGGACAGGAACAACCAGTGAAGGCCATGCTACGATACTACAGCAAGTCTACCACTGGCATTAATAGCGAGCGAGTCTCGGCTGTGTGTAGTAAACTATCCCCGCGCCCAGTGGGTTCAGTATTGTCTGGTTCATTGACCTTCGTTATATGTACCTATAATGAGACAGAACACATAAGAAGAAGATTACATATAAGTAGGAAGTATAGAGAGTAAGAATGTAAAGATAGGAAAATTGGGTAGCATGGCCGTGGTGTTATTTACTCAGCATCAATATGCTTATCTTCTTATCTCGTATGTCAATACACATATATTACTTCATAAAGGGACAACTTGTTAAACACCTCTTCGACTCAACTATTTATTAATTCACTCAATGACATGGACACATCAATATCACTATTATATCGGGGTATTAACACATTAGGTCTAACGTTACTCGACACTAACTCTCGGAAACAACATGAATGAATACACTACCCACAGTAGGTAATTCACCCTAGGGATAGTTCTGACAAGACTCACGTGTACCCTGACGTAGGCCCAGTGGGTGCTTGGCTGGGCTGCCTCCTATGGGAGGCTTCTGCTTAGCTGGGGTCTGGTCGGGAAGTCCCCCTCCCGACCTGGGGAGAGGACGAGCGTGACTCTGAGAATCTCCAGAGTAATGAGCGTCTCCTCACAATGTTCGAATGACAACCAGGATCAGAATGAGAATCAACATCAGAATGATTATGGACGGGACTGTAGGGCCTTTATATGGGGTCGGCCCAGCCGGCTTTTGGCTTCTAACCAATTATCACTAAACTGGTTAGATCTGGACAGGTGTTTGCCCAGGTGAGGTCATGTCGCAGGACAATAGTGCTTTGTAATTATTACCGCCCGGGTGGGTCTTGGCCAGGTGTGGTTTCCTTAACACGGTTATATCGTAGGGTTACACAAGTACTTTGGCCGGGTTCAGGTCTTGACCTGCGGTGTGTCAACCTGGTATGTGGTGGTACCACGAGGTCTGTAGTGTACTCGCTGTTATATGTGATGTAATTCCGGGCTGTAAGCTTTGGTCTGATATTCAATCATTACATACCGAGCAGTGTTGGTATCAATGATTGGGGATAATTAGCAGAAATTCAGTTATTCCATGTTGAGTATTGACCAGTAATAACGTTTGTTTTAGGAGTTGTGACTTGAGTCCCACCTATTATTGTTGTATCTGATTGGGGATAATTAGCAGACATATAGTTATTCCATATTGAGTATTGACCCATAAATATTGAGATTACAGTACCAGCAAATATGTTATGTGAGTTGAGTCCATCAACTGAGGGAAAGGTGCCATGTGTGTCATTTAACCATCTGTATTGACAATGGAATAATATAACAGTTGTTTAATGATGCAATAAATAATTGAAGATCTATTTTATGAATGGTAAAGTAAGACCTAAGTGGTCCAGTCTGGTCTGAGTGTATTTAATTAACATCTTGTTCACTCTTTATGTTAAAAAAAATTGAATTAGTAAACTACGAGTATCACCACTCTATTCTTCTACCCATTGGTTCTCAGAAATTAATTTTTGTAACTCATGTGTCTAGAAGCTCGCTAGCACGTTACCTAACAGATCAATGAGATATGTAATATTCTAAGAGAAGTCTGGGTGGTGGCAGGCTACCGTTGTAAGTATAATAAGTGTTATAGTAAGAATGACATGGTTTCCCACATTAATCCATGGTTTAGAATACAATAATATATATGAAATAAGAAATGAAGTAAAGGAAAGAATATTGACTTAGAAAATATAAGCAAAGAAATATAAGATAGACACTTATAGAGAGGAAGACTCAAAATATAAAATTATTAATATACAGATATATACACAGTGTAGCCTACTATATATATATATATATATATATATATATATATATATATATATATATATATATATATATATATATATATATATATATATATATATATATTATTAAGACCGTGTCGTAT
>NW_024714928.1:0-18495 GCF_018991925.1 Homarus americanus
TGAAGTTACGTATTGCTGAGGAGTGTGTGTGAGGGAAGGAGAGGAGGAGTGTGTGTGTGAGGAAGGAGGAGGAGGAGTGTGTGTGAGAGGGAAGGAGAGGGAGTGTGTGTGTGAGGGAAGGGGAGGAGGAGGTGTGTGAGGGAAGGAGAGGAGGAGGTGTGTGGGAGGGAGAGAGGAGGAGGTGTGGGAGGGGAAGGAGAGGAGGAGTGTGTGTGAGGGAAGGAGAGGAGGAGTGTGTGTGTGAGGGAAGGAGAGGAGGAGTGTGTGTGTGAGGGAAGGAGAGGGAGGAGGTGGAGAGGGAAGGAGAGGAGGAGGTGTGTGGAGGGAAGGAGGAGGAGTGTGTGTGTGAGGGAAGGAGAGGAGGAGTGTGTGAGGAAGGAGAGGGAGGAGGAGTGTGTGTGTGAGGAAGGAGAGAGGAGTGTGTGTGAAGGAAGGAGAGGAGAGTGTGTGAGGGAAGGAGAGGAGGGGTGTGTGTGAGGGAAGGAGGGAGGAGGTGTGTGAGAGGAGAGGAGGAGTGTGTGTGAGGGAAGGAGAGGAGGAGTGTGTGGAGGGAAGGAGAGGAGGAGGTGTGTGAGGGAAGGAGAGGAGGAGTGTGTGAGGGAAGGAGAGGAGGAGTGTGTGTGAGGGAAGGAGAGAGGTGTGTGTGAGGGAAGGAGAGAGGAGTGTGTGTGTGAGGGAAGGGGAGGAGGAGTGTGTGTGGAGGGAAGGAGAGGAGGAGGTGTGTGTGAGGGAAGGAGTGGAGGAGTGTGTGTGTGGGAAGGAGGGGGGTGGGGGGGGGGGTGTGGGGGGGGGTGTGTGGGGGGGGGGGGTGTGTGGGGGGGGGGGGGGGTGTGTGTGTGTGTGAGGGAAGGAGGGGGTGTGTGTGAGGAAGGAGGGGGGGGTGTGTGTGTGAGGGAAGGAGAGGAGGGTGTGTGTGGAGGGAAGGAGAGGAGGAGTGTGTGTGTGAGGGAAGGGGGAGGAGGAGGGGTGTGTGAGGGAAGGAGGTGTGAGGGAAGGAGAGGAGGAGTGTATAAAAGTCTCAACCATTTACAGGTGGGGTGTATAGGGCTTGACTCAGGCTCCAGCTAATCCCTTAAAACAGTATCCACTCTGGCGCCGCACCTCAATCAGTGAGATAAGTACTAGTAATTAGCGTTAATGAGCGTGTGGGTGAGGCGGGCGGCTGAGTGAAGGATTCTTAGAGATTCCCACATTAAATTCCCTCTTAACTTAGGATAAGAGATGATGGTAATTAAGGTAGAGTCTCAGCATAATTATGACGTTAATTTATCTGTTGTGTCTTAAGGGAACCGGTTAAAGAACATCTTCACTATACCAGTTAGGAAGAACCAGTTAAACTTACGACACTTTGGGAATACTCGTAACTGTGTCGTAGTTGTAGCCAGTCAGTTGGATGTGTTCTTCTGGGATCACATGAAGAACAGACTCTCTAGCTTATTTCACCTGTTGATTGAACCCTAACGTTACCTGGGGGAGTTAGGTGAGGTTAGGTTAGGTTAGGTTGGGTGGAGGTGAGGTTAGGGTTAGGTGAGGTGAGGGAGGTGAGGTTAGGATAAATAAGTTTAGTAAATTTAGGGTTATATTAAGTTTGGTTAGGTTAGGTGAGGTTTGGTTAGGTTAGGTGAGGTGGAGGTTAGTTAGTGAGGTTTGGTTAGGGTTAGGTGAGGTTAGGTGAGGTGGAGGGAGGTTAGGTGAGGTGATAGTGGAGGTGAGGTTAGGTTAGGTGAGGTGAGGTGAGGTTAGATAAATTAAGTTTAGTAAATTTAGGTTATATTAAGTTGGTTAGGTTAGGTGGAGGTCTGTTAGGTTAGGAGTTGAGGTGAGGTGGAGGTGAGGTGAGGTTAGGATAAATTGGGTTTAGTAAATTTAGGTTATATTGTGTTTGGTTAGGTTAGTAGTTAGGTTGATTTGGGTTAGGTTACCTTACGTTCGTTTAGGTTATGTTAGATTATGTTTGATTGAGCTACGTGATATTAGGTTTGTTTAGATTAGCTTAGATTTAGATAAGGTTAAATTTAGATTAAAGTAGTTAAGGTTAGGTTAGGTTAGGGTGTTTATTCTTCATGTGGCCATTTTATAGTATCTCCATTAAGTGAGGACCAAACTATTCTTCACGTCCTTGACCAATCAGAGGACGCGTCGTGAACGCCGTTAATTGCTCGTTTGAGTCGTTAGTGTCTTGTGATTGTTGTCCCTTAAGCCTTGTTTCCAGTGTGTGTGTGTGTGTGTGTGTGTGTGTGTGTGTGTGTGTGTGTGACAGGAGTTTAAGGCTCTCATATTAATAGTTGAATTAATTGTTGTTGTTGCTATTGTTGTTTTTGTTGTTGTTGCTGGAGGTTGCAGGGCTTACAGTGTTAATTACTGTACATAACGAGGATGGTGATTATCCCGGGTAGTTAGTTGTGTATTAAGTTTTGTATGTGAGGGTTTGGTTTAGGTGTGTGGACCATTGGTGGACCAGCTGGTGTGTTGTGTTGTACTGTGGTGAACCAGCTGGTGTGTTGTGTTGTTACAAATTGGGTGACCAGCTGGTGTGTTGTGTTGTACCATTGGTGAACCAGCTGGTGTGTTGTGTTGTACCAGTGGTGACCAGCTGGTGTTGTGTTGTACCAGTGGTGGACCAGCTGGTGTTGTGTTGTACCAGTGGTGGACCAGCTGGTGTGTGTTGTGTTGTACCAGTGGTGACCAGCTGGTGTTGTGTTGTACCAGTGGTGACCAGCTGGTGTGTTGTGTTGTACCAGTGGTGACCAGCTGGTGTGTTGTGTTGTACCAGTGGTGGACCAGCTGGTGTTGTGTTGTACCAGTGGTGGACCAGTTGGTGTTGTGTTGTACCAGGGTGGACCAGCTGGTGTTGTGTTGTACCAGTGATGGACCAGCTGGTGTGTTGTTGTACCAGTGGTGAACCAGCTGGTGTGTTGTGCTTGTACCAGTGGTGACCAGCTGGTGTTGTGTGTTGTACCAGTGGTGACCAGCTGGTGTGTGTGTGTTGTACCAGTGGTGACCAGCTGGTGTGTTGTGTTGTACCAGTGGTGACCAGCTGGTGTGTTGTGTTGTACCAGTGGTGGACCAGCTGGTGTGTTGTGTGTGGACCATTGGTGACCAGCTGGTGTTGTGTTGTACCAGTGATGGACCAGCTGGTGTTGTGTTGTACCAGTGGTGACCAGCTGGTGTGTTGTACCAGTGGTGACCAGCTGGTGTGTTGTGTTGTACCAGTGGTGGACCAGCTGGTGTTGTGTTGTACCAATGTTGCTGCTGATTCCTCCTCCTCACCCCTCCCTTTCCTAACCCTCCCCACTCTACCTCAACCTCCCCACCCTCCCATCTCCTCCCACCCTACCACACCCCTCCTTCCTACCCTCCTCCCCACCCTACCTCAACCTCCTCCTCCTCACCCCTCCTTCCTAACCTCTCCTCCCCACCCTCCCTTCCTACCTCTCCTCCCACCCTACCTCACCCTCCCTTCCTACCTCCTCCCCACCCCACCAACCTCCCCACCTCCCATCTCCTCCCACCCTACCCCACCCCTCCCTCCCACCCTCCTCCCCACCCCACCTCACCTCCTTTCCTACCTCTCCTCCCCACCCTACCTCACCCCTCCCTTTCCTACCTCCTCCCCACCCCACCAACCCTCCCCACCTCCCCACCTTCCCATCTCCTCCCCACCCTACCTCACCCTCCTTTCCTAACCTCCTCCCCACCCTACCTCACCCCTCCCTTCCTAACCCCTCCTCCCCACCCACCTCCTCCCCTCCCTATAACAACTCTCCTTTGGTAACTAAAGGGACTCACTACACGCTCACGTCTCCAGTTAGGTAGTTAGGAATGTGTTAGAGATAATGAGATATTGAGAGTATGTGGTGAGAGATAAGAGATATTGAGAGTATGTGGTGAGAGATAAGATATTGAGAGTATGTGGTGAGATAATGAGATATTGAGAGTATGTGGTGAGAGATGATGATATTGAGAGTATGTGTTGAGAGATAATGAGATATTGAGAGTATGTGTTGAGAGATAATGAGATATTGAGAGTATGTGGTGAGAGATAATGAGATATTGAGAGTATGTGGAGAGATAATGAGATATTTGAGAGTATGTTGAGAGATAGAGAGATATTGAGAGTATGTGGTGAGATAATGAGATATTGAGAGTATGTGGTGAGAGAGATATTGAGCCAGTGTGTGATGAGAAATATTGAGAGAGAGAGAGAGAGAGAGAGAGAGAGAGAGAGAGAGAGAGAGAGAGATAATGACAGAGAATGTGTGGTGAGGGAGAACATGTGGTGAGAGACAGAGAGACAACATGGTAGACAAAGATCAATAAGAAGGATTTAGGCTCCGGTGACTGGATTACCGGAATGATGGTGATTAGTCGTCTGGGAGAGGGAGCCTGACACGACCTCTCTGTCTGTCTGTCTGTCTGTTGTTTTTTTTTTTGTTTTTCTCCGTTAATTCCTACTATATCTTATTCTCACACATTCATTATCATTATCTCTCACCACATGCTCTCAATATCACATTATCTCTCAACACATGATCTCAATATCACATTATCTCTCACCACATACTCTCAATATCTCATTATCTCACCACATACTCTCAATATCTCATTATCTCTCACCACATGCTCTCAATATCTCATTATCTCTCAACACATACTCTCAATATCTCATTATCTCACCACATACTCTCAATATCTCATTATCTCACCACATACTCTCAATATCTCATTATCTCTCAACACACACTCTCAATATCTCATTATCTCTCAACACATACTCTCAATATCTCATTATCTCTCACAACATACTCTCAATATCTCATTATCTCTCACCATAGTTTTATCTCCCATATATTCTCAAAAATGATTCTTGATATATTTTTGTTTTGGTTCTGTAATTTGAAGTGAGGTGGTGTGGTGGAGGGTAGCGGTGTGGTGGAGGGTAGTGGTGTGGTGGAGGGTAGTGGTGTGGTGGAGGGTAGTGGTGTGGTGGAGGGTAGTGGTGCAGTAGGAAAGTAGGCGTTGGAGGGTAGTGGTGTGGTGGAGGGCAGTGGTGGGTGGGAGGTAGAGATGTAGGAGGGGTAGTGGTGTGGGTGGAGGGTAGTGGTGGGAGGGTGGAGATGGAGGGTAGTGTGGTGGGAGGGTAGTGGTGGGTGGAGGTAGTGTGGTGTGGGCGGAGGGTGCAGGTGGAGGTGTGGTGTGGGAGGGTAGTGGTGTGGTGGAGGGTAGTGGTGTGGTGGAGTGTGTGGTGTGGGAGGGTAGTGGTGTGGGTGGGAGGGTAGTGGTGAGGTGGAGGGGTAGTGATGTGGTGGGAGGTAGAGATGTGTGTGGGAGGGTAGTGGTGTGGTGGGAGGGTAGTTGTGTGTGGGAGGGTAGTGGAGTGTGGGTGGAGGTAGAGATGTGGTGGGAGGGAAGTTGTGTGGTGGAGGGTAGTGGTGTGGTGGGGAGGCAGAGATGTGGTGGAGGGTAGGTGTGTGGGAGGGGGGATGTGTGGAGGGTGGTGTGGTGGAGGGTGGTGGTGGGAGGGAAGGGTGAGGTGAGGGTAGTGATGGGTGGGTGTAGAGATGGTGGAGGGTAGTGTGGTGTGGTGGAGGGTAGGGTGGTGGAGGGGTAGTGATGTGGTGGAGGTAGAGATGTGGTGGGAGGGTAGTGGTGGTGGGAGGGTAAGGGATGTGGTGGAGGTAGAGATGTGGTGGAGGTAGTGGTGTGGTGGAGGGTAGTGGTGGTGGAGGGTAGTGGTGAGGTGGGAGGGTAGTGGTGAGGTGGAGGGTAGTGGTGTGGTGGAAGGTAGTGGTGGTGAGGTAGTGGTGAGAGAGGGTGGTGGTGGGAGGGTAGATAGTGTTGGAGGGTGTGGTGTGGTGGGAGGGTAGTGGTGTGGTGGAGGGTAAAGGATGGTGGAGGGTAGTGGTGTGGTGGAGGCAGGGGTGAGGGTAGTGGTGTGGTGGAGGGTGGTGGTGTGGTGGAGGGTAGTGGTGTGGTGGAGGGTAGTGGTGTGGTGGAGGTAGTGGTGCAGAGGGTGGTGGTGTGGTGGAGGGTGGGTGTGTGTGGTGGGAAATTTGTAGGGGGAGGCTTGTTTTGTAGGAGGGTAGTGTGGTGGAGGGTAGTGGTGTTGTGGGAGGGTAGTGGAAAGGGAGGGGTAGGTGGTGGAGGGTAGTGGTGGTGGAGGGTAGTGGGGTGTTCAGGGAGGGTAGTGGTAGAGGGTAGCAGGTTGTGGAGGGTGGTAGTGTGGGTGGGAAGGCATTCATGTGGTGGAGGCTTGCTTGGTGGTGGAGGGTAGTAGTGTGGTGGAGGTAGTGGTGTGTGGAGGTAGGTGTTGTGAGGGTGGTAGGTGGTGAAGGTATCTATGTGGTGGAGGCTTGCTTGTGGTGTGGGAGGGTAGTAGTGTGTGGAGGGTGGTGTGGTAGAGGGTGGAAGTGGAGGTGGAGGGTAGGGTGTGGTAGGGTAGTGGTGTGGTGGAGGGTAGGTGTGGTGGAGGGTAGTGGTGTGGTGGAGGGTAGTGGTGTGGTGGAGGATAGTGATACCAAATGTTATTTACTGTCAGGGGAATTTTGAATACAATTGTACATTACGTTCAAATAAGCCCTTCTGTAGGCAGCTTGGGCTAGTGGTGTCAGTTTGCGTCTGTCTGTGTGTGTCTGTGTGTCTGTGTGTGTGTGTGTGTGTGTGTGTGTGTGTGTGTGTGTGTGTGTGTGTGTGTGTGTGTGTGTGTGTGTGTGTGTGTGTGTGTGTGTGTGTGTGTGTGTGTGTGTGTGTGTGTGTGTGTGTGTGTGTGTGTGTGTGTGTGTGTGTGTGTGTGTGTGTGTGTGTGTGTGTGTGTGTGTGTGTGTGTGTGTGTGTGTGTGTGTGTGTGTGTGTGTGTGTGTGTGTGTGTGTGTGTGTGTGTGTGTGTGTGTGTGTGTGTGTGTGTGTGTGTGTGTGTGTGTGTGTGTGTGTGGATTAGGAAAAGGGAGAAACAAGATGTGTGGTTGCAGCCTGCACTCCTGCCTCACCACATATTCGTAAATCAACTCACGCGCAACCATCACCCAGCTCATCATACCTCTCATCATCATCAAAACCCCTATACCCCCAAAAGTCCTATGGCGACGGGGACAGGCAGAGACGACTGCCGGGAGTCTCTAGTCACAACTCTGCACATGGGCGGCACAGATAAAATGGTCGTTTATGCACTGGGATCTTGGCAGCAGTGCAATCCGGCCCTGTCTGTGCGACTGAGCAGCCCTTTCAAGGGGCCACCCTGCTCACCCCACATGGGGAAGGGGCTAGAAAAGGTGCCCTAATCATAGCCTGCCTAAAAAAACTACCTGACAATCAAAATCACAGATCCAAACAAAAGCAAACTATACAACCTCTTATGGTCACTGCATGGAATGTCAGAACCCTTTGGATACTGGCACAAATGAGCATCCTGAAAGAAGAACTGCCATTGTGGCAAAAGAGCTGGCTAGGTATAATATCGACATAGCAGCCATTAGTGAGTCCCGGCTCCCAGACGAGGGTCAACTCACAGACGAGGGTCAACTCACAGAACGGGGGTCTGGCTATACCTTCTTCTGGAAGAGTAAGCTTGCTGCAGGTTAACTGAAATGCGGAAAACTTCCTCCCAGAATTTCAATGTGGCTTTAGACCATCACATGGCAACACTGACATGATCTTTGCTGCCCGCTAGATGCAGGAAAAGTGCAGAGAACAGCATCGTGACCTGTACATGGCATTCATCGACCAAACCAAGGCCTTCGACTCGGTCAACAGGGAAGTCCTCTGGTGGACCCTCAGCCGTTTTGGCTGCCCACCAAAATTCATCTCTATTGTGAGGCAACTCTACGATGACATGAACGGCAGTGTCCTGCACAATGGGGGTTAAACAAGGGTGTGTACTGGCACCAGCTCTCTTTTCCATTTTCTTTGCTGCCTTGCTTACTCGTGCCGGTGGGGTGGACATCGAGTTCCGAATGAAGGGTTTTTTCAACATAAGACGACTCCAGGCAAGAACAGAGGTGTCTGCAGCTTCCATTACTGAACTTCAGTGTGTAGACGACCTCACCCTCGTCGCTCACACTGAACGCTCCCTACAGAAGATCCTGAACACCTAAGCAGATACGTATGCACACTCCGGCCTTGAGGTGAATGTACGTAAGACTCAGATTCTCTTTCAACCTGCCCCTGGTTCAGACTCACCTCCACCGTCCATCCATCTTAACGGTAGTACCCTCTCTAATGTTACTCGCTTTCAGTATCTCGGCTCCCACCTGTCCACCACCACGGACATCGATGATGAGATTCAGCATCGGATCAGATGTGCATCTCAAGCTTTTGGCGGACTCCTAAACCGTGTCTTCAGCTGTAGGGAGCTGAAATTTTTTACAAGGTTTAACGTATATCGAGCAGTGATCCTCCTCAGCCTGCTATATGGCAATGAGACTTGAAAACTTTAACCAACGTAGACTACGTTCCATCCTCCGAGTTCGCTGGGAAGACAAGAGAACAAATGCCAGTATTCTTGCTGACACCAATTGTAGGAGCATCGAGGCTGCCATTATCCACGAACAACTACGCTGGACTGGTCATGTTACCCACATGGACGACAGTAGACTACCAAAGCAGCTACTTTACAGTCACCTAACGAGTAGTAAACATAACGCTGGCGGACAACTGAAAAGGTATAAGGATAGTCTTAAGACAAACCTGAAAAAAGTGCCAAATTGACTCCCTCACCTGGGAGACGATTACTGCACACCGCAACGCTTGGAGGAGCACCACCACACGAGAAGGTGTTAATACTTTCGAGTTAGCCCAATTGAAAACCGAGGCAGACAAGCGCCAACGCCGGAAAGACGCTGCCACCGCCCCTCCCGCACTCGATGTAGCCCTGCCCATGTGCAACTTCTGTGAACGACTCTGCCGGTCCCATATCGGCCTCTTTAGTCACCTCAAAACTCACTAATGAAGGTGACATCCCTAATAATAATTCATATCATTGTATCATAGCTGGATGATCGTCTTACTCGTTTCCGAGTGACAGCAAAGTAGTAGCAGTGTGCAATGGCTGATAATTGGGTTATGGAGAAACAGATTTCGACTTGGAGTGGTCAGGTTCAGATGTCAAGGACACACACATCAAGGGAGCCATGAACCGCACAACTGACAGCTGCCCCTTCAACTATCACAGCCACCAGTACCACCAATAACAACTACAACTACATCCATAGAATAAAGAACCACAAGAAAAACAACAATAACCACAATATACGAGAACATATGAACATATCAACAAAACACCACCAACAGAGGGGAGGAAGGCGGCCTCTGAGACACAGCCGCCGCAGCATCACCAGGCGGATGATCACTCAGGCGGCCTGAATGTTAATTTCCAATAAAGTAGGAGTTTTGCCGGGTTGAGGGCGCGCGGGCGGCGGGTGGCTGGCGGCGGGCGGCCCACATTACTGGTGACGGCTGGAGGAGGAGCAAGTCAGGCGTAATCAGCCAATAATACTCTGACACTTGAGTTATGACCTCCACCTTAAGGGGCACCACTTACCCACCTACCTCCCCATCTTTAAAGAGCACCGCTTAAGTGACCCTCAGCTCCCTCCATTCCTTCAGCGGCGTCTCTCACGACCTAGGAGCAGGGAGTGTGAGTTTGTGGGTGGAGGGAAGGTTTTAGTTAGGTTGAAGGGAAGGATTTAGTGTGGGTGGAGGGAAGGAGTTAGTGTGGGTGGAGGGAAGGTGTTAGTGTGGGTGGAGGGAAGGAGTTAGTGTGGGTGGAGGGAAGGAGTTAGTGTGGGTGGAGGGGAAGGAGTTAGTGGGGTGAAGGGAAGGAGTTAGTGGGGTGAAGGGAAGGGAAGTGTGTTGAAGGGAAGGAGTTAGTGGGTGGAGGGAAGGAGTTAGTGGGGTGGAGGGAAGGGAGTGGAGGTGGGTGAAGGGAAGGAGTTAGTGGGGTGAGTAGGGAAGGGAAGGAGTTAGTGTGGGTGGAGGGAAGGTGTTAGTGGGTGAAGGGAAGGAGTTAGTGTGGGTGAAGGGAAGGAGTTAGTGCGGGGTGGGTGAAGGGAAGGAAGTGTGGGTGGAAGGGAGTTAGTGTGGGTGAAGGGAAGGAGGGAATTAGTGTGGGTGGTGTTGGTGTGGGTGAGGGAAGGTGTTAGTGTGGGTGAAGGGAAAAGGTGTTGGTGTGGGTGGAGGGAAGTGTGGTGAAGGGAAGGAGTGTGGGTGGAGGGAAGGTGTTAGTGTGGGTGAAGGGGAAGGATTAGTGGGTGGAGGGAAGGTGTTAGTGTGGGTGAAGGAAGGGAGTTAGTTTGGAGGGGTTGTGGGTGAAGGGAAGGAGTTAGGTGGGTGTGAGGGAAGGGTGTTAGTGTGGGTGGGGAAGGAGTTAGTGTGGGTGGAGGGAAGGTGTTAGTGTGGGTGAAGGGAAGGGCAAGGTGTGGGTGGAGGGAAGGTGTTGGTGTGGGTGAAGGGAAGGTGTTAGTGTGGGTGAAGGTAAGGTTAGGGTTGTGTGGGTGAAGGTGTTAGTGTGGGTGGGAAGGGAAGGGTGGAGGGAAGGTGTTAGTGTGGGTGAAGGGAAGGAGTTAGTGTGGGTGGAGGAAGGTGTTAGTGGTGGAAGGGAAGGAGTTAGTGTGGGTGGAGGAAGTGTGTTAGGTGTGGGTGGAGGGAAGGTGTTATGTGGGTGGAAGGTGTTAGTGTGGGGTGAAGGAAGGAGTTAGTGTGGGTGGAGAGGAAGGTGTTGTGGGTAGTTAGTGTGGGTGGGAAGGTGTTTGTGTGGGTGGAGGGAAGGTGTTAGTGTGGGTGAAGGGAAGGAGTTAGTGTGGGTGAAGGGAAGGAGTTAGTGTGGGTGGAGGGAAGGAGTTAGTGTGGGTGGAGGGAAGGAGTTAGTGTGGGTGGAGGGAATATTAGTGGGTGGAGGGAAGGTGTTAGTGTGGGTGGAGGGAAGGTGTTAGTGTGGGTGGAGGGAAGGTGTTAGTGTGGGTGAAGGAAGGTGTTAGTGTGGGTGAAGGGAAGGAGTTAGTGTGGGTGGAGGGAAGGTGTTAGTGTGGGTGAAGGGGAGTTTGTGGGTGGAGGGAAGGTGTTAGTGTGGGTGAAGGAAGGAGTTAGTGTGGGTGAAGGGAAGGAGTTAGTGTGGGTGGAGGGAAGGAGTTAGTGTGGGTGGAGGGAGGGAGTTAGTGTGGGTGGAGGGAAGTTAACCACTTTGTTTGCTTGTTTCATTAGAACGGATGTGTGTGTGTGTGTAATAATAATAATGATAATAAGAATATTAATAATTAACGGTTTATTGAAAGAGCACGGCAGCCAAAAGGCTGAAAATATACAGTTACATAATTGGGGAATGGGTTACTGATTGACAAATAATATACAAACATCATAAGTGATGCAAATATGATATATAATAACTAGGTGAGGAGAAGGTCAAACTACAGGTCATTTCAACATAGTGACAGTGCAAAAAGGTAAGAGTGACTGCGAGTGAATACACTGGTTGATTACGATATATATATATATATATATGTGTGTGTGTGTGTGTGTGTGTGTGTGTGTGTGTGTTATCAAGAAAGTGTATCCCATTACCTGACGACTCGTTGAGGGCATCGTGGTTGTAGTACACTGACAATAAACTCACTGACAGAAGTACACAATAGGTAATCAGTATCTCTGCCAAAGGTCAGGGTCCCAGCTGGAGATCAGAGGTCAAATTTGTTAAGAATGTTGGTGGTTAGACATGAATAGACAGGAGGCCTCAGTACACAACCATAGGTCATATAAACATGGAGCTGTATGTTTGATATCAGCGTGTTCGAGTTAATGATGATGTTTGGTAACTTGTTCACGTCACTACTCTATTCCCAAACCTAAATTTGTCTAATTTAAAACCATTGTTGAGTTCGCTCCTGGTTTGGTAGTTTAGTACCTTTGTTGTAGAGCATTTGTTTAATCCTGACTTGATCATATAGGAGTGCAAATCAAGACGCTTTAAAGGCCGTTACACACCGTTGTGATGCGGATACGCTCATGGTGTGACTCACACACCGGATGCGTGCGGATGTGTTTTCAAGACCTCAGTTGTATCGTTGCACCCATGGAAGGCAGTGCACAGTGGTCCTATGAGGAGGAGGAGAACTATTGTGCTCACTCTAACAATCTCTAAGAAATAAAAAAAAGTGGGTAGATGAAACAAATGTGAAGAGGCCAAGATCAGGCAATATACCATCATCAGGGTTTTCAGATTATGAAAGAAAAATTTAGACAACATTTCCAGATTGTCCCCATGCTCGGTTCACTGAGTTCTATTAATGATTGAAAATTATATCAAGAAAAAACAAAAACTACAAACTGGGCAGTCCATAAGCCCCAAGAAAATGAGTCATTACGTAAGGGAAATAAAACCGAAAATATACTTGCATGAAAAAGTTTATTAATATTGAAATGAGCTAACTTAAGAAATTGGTATGCTTGTGGAAATCAGTTGATATGATTGGATTCATTTAGATACATTGCTGTTATTGTGTATCTCCATGTGGGAAGTGCTGAGGGGGTGTGTATGGTGCTGGGGGTGTGTATGGTGCTGAGGGGTGTGTATGGTGGTAAGGGTGTGTATGGTACTGGGGAGGTGTGTATGGTGCTGGGGAGGTGTGTATGGTACTGGGAGGGTGTGTATGGTGCTGAGGGAGGTGTGTGTGGTGCTGGGGAGGTGTGTGGTGCTGGGGGTTGTGTGGTGCTGGGGGTGTGTGGTGCTGAGGAGGGTGTGTATGGTACTGGGGAGGGTGTGTGGTGCCAGGGGTGTGTGTGGTGCTGGGGAGGTGTGTATGGTGCTGGGGAGGTGTGTATGGTACTGGGGAGGGGTGTGATGGTGCTGGGGGGTGTGTATGGTGCTGGGGAGGGTGTGTATGGTGCTGGGGTGTGTGGTGTGGGGAGGGTGTGTGTGGTGCTGGGGAGGGTGTGTATGGTGCTGGGGAGGTGTGTATGGTGCTGGGGAGGTGTGTGTGGTGCTGGGGAGGGTGTGTGGGGAGGGTGTTATGGTGTGCTGGGGAGGGTGTGTATGGTGCTGGGGAGGTGTGTATGGTGCTGGGGAGGTGTGTGTATGGTGCTGGGGAGGTGTGTGTGTGGTGCTGGGGGAGGTGTGTATGGTGTGGGGGAGGGTGTGTATGGTGCTGGGGAGGGTGTGTGTGGTGCTGGGAGGGTGTGTGTATGGTGCTGGGGAGGTGTGTGTGGTACAGGGAGGGTGTGTATGGTACTGAGGGGTGTGTATGGTGCTGGGGAGGGTGTGTATGGTGCTGGGGAGGGTGTGTATGGTGCTGGGAGGTGTGTGTGGTGCTGGGGGTGTGTGGTGCTGGGGTGTGTGTGGTGCTGGGGTGTGTGTGAACAGGGAGGTGTGTGTGGTGCTGGGGAGGTGTGTGGTGCTGGGAGGGTGTGTATGGTGCTGGGGAGGGTGTGTATGGTGCTGGGGAGGGGTGTGTGTGGTGCAGGTGAGGAGGTGTGTGTGTGGTGCTGGGGAGGGTGTGTGTGGTGCTGGGGGAGGGTGTGTGTGGTGCTGAGGGGTGTATGGTGCTGGGGAGGGTGTGTGTGGTGTGAGGAGGGTGTGTATGGTGCTGGGGAGGTGTGTGTGGTGCTGAGGGGTGTGTATGGTGCTGAGGAGGTGTGTATGGTGCTGGGAGGGTGTGTGTATGGTGCTGGGGAGGTGTGTGTGTATGGTACTGGGGAGGTGTGTGCTGGGGAGGGTGTGTATGGTGCTGGGGAGGTGTGTATGGTGCTGGGGAGGGTGTGTGGTGCTGGGGAGGGTGTGTATGGTGCTGGGGAGGTGTGTATGGTGCTGGGGAGGTGTGTGTGGTGCTGGGAGGGGTGTGTATGTGGTGCTGAGGAGGTGTGTGGTGCAGGGGGTGTGTATGGTGCTGGGGAGGGGTGTGTGTGGTGCTGGGAGGGTGTGTATGGTGCTGGGGAGGGGTGTGTGTATGTGGTGCTGGGGAGTGTGTATGGTGCTGAGGGAGGTGTGTATGGTGCTGAGGAGTGTGTATGGGTGCTGGGGAGGTGTGTATGGTGCTGGGGGTGTGTGGTGCTGGGGAGGTGTGTATGGTGCTGGGGGGTGTGTGTGGTGCTGGGGTGTGTGTGGTGCTGGGGTGTGGTGCTGGGGGTGTGTATGGGTGCTGGGGAGGTGTGTATGGTACTGAGGGTGTGTATGACTGGGAGGTGTGTATGGTGCTGAGGGTGTGTAGTGCTGAGGGAGGTGTGTATGGTGCTAGGGGAGGGTGTGTATGGTACTAGGAGGGTTGTATGAATCTGAGGGGTGTGTATGGTGCTGAGGGGGTGTGTATGGTACTGGGGAGGTGTGTATGGTGCTGAGGGGTGTGTGTATGGTGCTGGGAGGTGTGTGTTGGGTGCTGAGGGTGTGTATGGTACTGAGGGGTGTGTATGGTACTGAGGGGTGTGTATGGTACTGAGGGGTGTGGTATGGTGCTGGGGAGGGTGTGTATGGTGCTGGGGAGGGTGTGTATGGTACTGAGGGAGGTGTGTATGGTGCTGGGGAGGTGTGTATGGTACTGAGGGTGTGTATGGTGCTGAGGGGGTGTGTATGGTGCTGAGGGGGGTGTGTGTATGGTGCTGTGGAGGGGTGTGTATGGTGCGAGGGAGGGTGTGTAGTGCTGCTGGGGAGGTGTGTATGGTACTGAGGGGAGTGGTGGAGAGTGCTAGGGAGGGTGTGTATGGTGCTGAGGGTGTGTATGGGTACTGAGGGTGTTTATGGGTACTGGGGAGGTGTGTATGGGTGCTAGGGAGTGTGTATGGTACTAGGGAGGTGTGTGTGATTACTGAGAGGTGTGTATAGTACTGAGGGGTGTATGGTACTGGGGAGGGTGTGTGGTGGTGCTGGGAGGTGTGTATGGGTGCTGGGGAGGGGAGTGTATGGTGCTGAGGGGGTGTGTAATGTGTGAGGGTGTGTATGGTACTGAGGGGGTGTGTGTACTGAGGGGTGTGTATGGTACTGGGGAGGTGTGTGTATGGTGCTGGGGAGGGGTGTGTATGGTGCTGAGGGTGTGTGTATGGTGTGCTGAGGGTGTGTATGGTACTGAGGGGTGTGTATGGTACTGAGGAGTGTGTATGGTACTGAGGGTGTGTATGGTACTGAGGTGTGTATTGCGCTGAGGGGTGTGTATGGTGCTGAGGGGTGTGTGTATGTGGTACTGAGGGGGTGTGTATGGACTGAGGAGGGTGTGTATGGTACTGAGGGTGTTGTATGGTACTGGGGAGGGTGTGTATGGTGCTGGGGAGGGTGTGTATGGTGCTGAGAGGGTGTGTATGGTACTGGGAGGTGTGTATGGTACTGGGGAGGTGTGTATGGTACTGAGGGTGTGTATGAACTGAGAGGGTTGTATGTATGTACTGAGGTGTGTGTATGGACTAGGGTTGTATGGTACTGAGGGGTGTGTATGGTGCTGGGGAGGGTGTGTATGGTACTGAGGGTGTGTATGGGTACTGAGGGAGGTGTGTATGGTACTGAGGGAGGTGTGTATGGTGCTGAGGAGGGTGTGCATGAGGCACAGGGGTGTGTATGGTACTGGGGAAGGTGTGATGGTGCTGGGGGAGGTGTGTAGTGCTGAGAGGTGTGTATGGTACTGGGGAGGTGTGTATGGTGCTGAGAGGGTGTGTATGGTACTGAGAGGTGTGTGTATGGTACTGGGAGGGTGTGTATGGTGCTGAGGGGGTGTGTATGGTACTGGGGAGGTGTGTATGGTACTGAGGGGTGTGTATGGTACTGAGGGGGTGTGTATGGTGCTGAGGGGTGTGTGATGGTGCTGGGAGGGTGTGTATGGTACTGGGGGGTGTGTGTATGGTACTGGGGAGGTGTGTATGGTACTGAGAGGGTGTGTATGGTACTGAGGGAGTGTGTGTATGGTACTGGGGAGGTGTGTATGTGTGACTGGGAAGGTGTGTATGGTACTGGGGAGGGTGTAAGTGCAGACATAATATTCTTCCTGCTCTTCTGCTCTTGCAATGCTCTCTAGAATGTCCCTCTTCACTCTATTTTGAAGCCTACAAGATGGCTTTCCAGTGGACTTACATGCGCTGGGGAATGATCTAAATTATGTCGCTGTGTACTATTTTCTCTTTTCTCCTTATGCACATCGACTTCCTCTCTATTTATGAGCCCTAAGTATCAGTTTCGTTTGAAGTGGATGCAGAAGCAGGCATTTATGCCTGCATTCGAGTATTGTTTGTGCAGTTGTTTCACCTGTTGTTGACAAACTATTTTCTCTTGATTGGTGTCTCGATGTTTGTGTTCGTCAACAGATAGTAATTATATATATATATATATATATATATATATATATATATATATATATATATATTAGAAGGGAGGTTAAAACTTTGACAACTAAATTTTACTTATATATTCAATGAATATGAACATACATCATGTGTTTTAATTATAGAGGGATGGTACGAGAGTGCACGTCTGCGACGTCATCATCTGGTCTGAACAGCCTCATTGAAAAAAAAACAATTTAAAACTCATCCACAACATAGGTAGCATCGCATCCTGTGTGTAACAGCCTTTGTCTCTGTACTCAAGGTTCCTAATGCCGGATTAGCCTTGTTATTCCTCTGAATGCTTTCTAGGGATGCTATGTCCATTCTTTATTAGATGACCAGAACTGAACCGAGTAATCCAGGTGAGGTCTCACAAGCGCAAGTTATAGTTTTAGGATAACCTCGCTAGTCTTGTAACTAACACTCCTTTGTATGAACTGAAATGCTGCGTTAGCTTTGTTTCGAACGAATACACACTGTTGACTTATTTAAGATTCCTCTTATCATTACTCTAAATCTTTCCTCACCGTCGGTTCTCAATAACATCGTTGTTCAGCTGATATATGGTTTCTCTGTTTACAAATCCTAGACTAAATATTTTATGTTGTCCACATATAATTTCATCTGCCATTTTCAGACCATGCGAAAAATTTGTTTAGATCTTCTTGTAGTTTGCCGAGTCCTCGTCAGATTTAATTACACGCCCTATTTTACGTCAGCAAATTTCTTATGTTGCTGTACGTATATATCTATGTCGTTTATGTATATAATAAATATGGTCCAAATATTAGACTTGGAGATTGCTCCACAAGTGACATTACCCAGTCAGATTTAGTGCTGCTATTGTCTTACTTGCTGTTTCGTCTGTAACAAACGCCCAATCCATTTTAGAATATTTCTTCCAATTCCATGAGCCTCCACTTTTCATTTTGTCTTTCGTCGAGGTAAACCACATCATAATCGTGCCTGTCATCCAGGGATTCGAAAACAGTTGAAAAGATGTTAATAGATTTGTCAGACATGATCGCCCACTTGTGAATACATTTTGGGAATCATCGATCAACTTGTGTTTCTCAGTTGATTTCGAATAGAGTTTAATTATTGCTTCCAGCTTGTTGCCTACAATTGATGTTAAACTAATCAGACGATAGTTAGAGGATAGCGATCTATCTCTTCTTGAAAATCGGTATCACATTCGCTATCTCCAGGATTCTGGTACTACACCCCACTTTTAATTACACGTTAAACAAATTTGTTAAGGGCACACTAAGCTCTTCCTTATTCCTTTAATACTCTGGTAAATATTTCTATCTGGACCTAGCGACTTATTAGGCTTTTGTTTGTCTATTTGTTTATTAACATCCTTACTTATAGTATTTTCACGTTAACCTGGCTTGTAAATACGCCCTCTTCTATACCAATAGCTGATTGGTACGTGGAAAATTCAAAACTAAATATGTTCACAATTGGTAAGCAGACCTGTTATTATCTAAAATAATGTAAAATATCTGGACTACCACAATGCAAATGATTTCAGGGCATTAGCACTTGAGAGAGGAGGTTAAATTTAAAATATTTATTATAAAGGTCGATATATGTACTCTTTTATACACACGCAGTAGGAAGTACAGCATTAGGGGAACCAATCGGCTATTTGCAGCTATAAACGAGGGCGTTGACACAGGCGGTTCGTGAAGGGTATAGTCACTATATCTCTCTTAATCTATTTTCTTCACTATCTCTGTATAATATAGTTGGTGCCTCAGGTATCTTGTTTAAATTTTCGGTGGGTGAAACTATTGAAAATACCTGTTCAGATTGTGCTCATTTCTCCGTCGTTATCCGTGAGCTCGCTGGTATCTGACTGTCCAATCTTTTCTCGTGTTTTAGTTTGATACATTTGAAAGAATCCCTTGGGGTTTGACTTCGCCTCCTTGCTACCTTCAGTTCATTATTCTTTGTTTTTCTATCTCGGTCTTAACCCTACTGGCCAATACCTTATAATCTCGGAAATTAAACTTCACACGGTTATTCTCCTATAGCCTTCCTTTGTCCAATAATATTCTTCATCAATTGGGGTCATTGTTATTTTATCTGAGTTTCTGTATGGTATGTTCTGCCTTTGTGCATTAAGTAACTCCACCACCCATCCACCCACCCACCCATTCATTCTGTTCTGTTCGTTCGTTCATCCATCCATCCATCATCCATTTA
>NW_024714929.1:0-15935 GCF_018991925.1 Homarus americanus
GATTACGTCAGGTTAAGTTAGATTATGTCAGGTTAGGTCAGATTACGTCAGGTTAGGTTAGATTATGTCAGGTTAGGTTAGATTATGTCAGGTTAGGTTAGATTATGTCAGGTTAGGTTAGATTATGTCAGGTTAGGTCAGATTACGTCAGGTTAGGTAAGTAGGTAGAGGTGGGTAAAAAAGGTTAGGTTAGGTCGGCAGGTTTTAGTGTAGGAGGTTAAGTAATCCCGTAAAAATTTCATATTAATTTTTGACACCATACATTATAATAATCCTTATAAACTATGTTAAGGAACTGTGGTGTCATTTTTTCTGAACGGTTTATTATAAGTTTTATGCCTTTAAAGAAGTTTTATTAAAGAGTGGCGTAATGAACCACAGATGTATTACCATTAAGTCCTAATTAACTTAAAACATGACTAATAACCTATGAACATGTAGTAGTATATGATTACAATTTAACATAATATATCATGAATGCTGTTATAATATCAAAAGTGTGTTACAAACATGGCTGCTCATATATGCCATCCTGTCTCTGGCAAAGAAGAGATTGCAGTAAGTAAAATTATTTGCTAAAGACAAATACTGGAAATTAAACATATACATATTACCATTATCTGAAAAGCTTAGAACCACCGTTTTATATTTATTAAAAGTTTGTAGTGTTATACATCATGTGTAAACAAGTCACAAGTTATTATTTACGACATTGCTTCAGTCCTCGTCATCAGAGTCTTCTGTGTACAACAGATTCCTTCACCTTGTTTAGGCATTTCTCATCATCTGCTTGACAGTTACACATCTCGGTGCATGTCATGCTATTCTTTCTGATTCTTTCTGTATGAGCATGACAATGATCCACATTTCCTGACGCCACATCCACATTTAACAAGTTCTGTGATTGCTTCTGGAGCTGGTGGTTGGTCTGATATTACTAGTATGAAACAGTCATTGTCAATCTTCCAGCCATGCTCTAATTGTAAAAGCATTTCACTGTCTGCATCACAAGACCACAGAAGAGCTTGATACCTTCCTCTCAATATATGATACTTTAGAGTTGCTGCAGTCGCTGGTAGTTCTCCAGCTTCTGCCTGCGTTTTCTTGAAGAGATGCCATCTAAGTTATGACAGTTTAGTGAAAGTCATTCGTGGACAGTAGAGCTTAAATACAAATTCCTTTAGACCAATAAACATGTCTGCTGGAGGGCATTTGGTCTACTCAGCATCTTGAATGCATCTAGGACCTTTGTGTTAGATTTCATCAAAGTGCTCCAACATGCTTTCTTTCCTTTGCCAACAAATTTTCCAATGCAGTCAGATCCTGTGAAGGCATGGAAACCTGTAAGGCTTTCTGCCCAATGTGTCGTCGCTCACCAGTTCCTGTTTTCATACTTGTATTTTCTCCAAGTTGAGGCTGCTTTAATACGCCAAACACATCAGTGTCTGGTGACTTGATATGTACAGTGCTGTCCTTCTGTGATGCATATACTGTATGTCCTGCTTAAGTTCTATAACTTGTGATAGCAATTTGATGGTTGAAGTCTTATTTGCTGCTTTCCACGACAGAAGATTAACCTTGGACATCTTTTCCCAGATGCTCAATGGACCAACTATACGTTTCTTGACAAAATTTTTATAATTTTGTCTTCCAACTTCATATGCACATAGATTGTCATATTTGGCATTTTCTGGCATTACAGCTCCAGTTACCAAGTTTAAAAGAGCATCATTTTCCTGGGATTACAGTCACCAATAACATTGTGTAGCTTCTGTACATCAGCATATTGACGACTGACAATAGCTGTAGAGAGCTCATGATGTTCTGTTCTTTTGTAATCTTTATGAGTTTGATATTTTATGTAATGAACTTGGTGGCTAAATGTTGTGTGATGCATCATGGGCATAATCAGTGACACACTCTGTAAGACCAAATACGACCTTTATCCCATCAAAAAAAATATCACCATATATTTTCTTAATCTACAGGTGCCAAGGTTTAAAATGACGGATGGTGTTAAAAAATTAACCTGAAATTTTTACGTGACCACATATTGTCTTGTTGAACACAGAGAACTTCCGGCTAAATAGCATATATTGATAATATCCACTAATAGTTAAAATCTTTACCATGTCCGTTTATTTTTTGTCCATTTAAGTATCAGTGTTTTTATTTTTAAGTATCTTAAGTATCTTTTTTCCTCACTCTTAAGTATCTAAGTATGATGTTTTTTCATTTTAAGTAACTAACCATATTTTTGTTTTCATTATAAAATGTGATTGATATAGACAACAGAAGTAAATATCAGCTGGAGGTCGTAAACGAAGTTGATGTGAAGTATTTTGACTCACTGTTCCCACGAACTAATTGCTTCTCTGGTTTATACCGAAGAAATAAAACCGTCAACGAACCATCCGATTCAAATGTGTCTTAGGCGATACAGGGTGTTTAGGCGTCATTCTGATACCAAGAATGACTTTGTGTACTGTAGTGAAGCTGGGGGTAGGATAGGGTTGGGTTGGGTTGGGATGGGTTAGGATTACGCATGTGTGGGTATATTCTGTCGCATTTTATAGGTATCTTGCGTCTTTCTCTTTATTCCTTCTTTATCATGAGTATCTGTGCCTATTAATACACCACCTCGCAGGATAGTGGAAGAGGAATGGATAGCAACGAGATAATATTCTTCTTACATATACCTTAGCTTGATTACAGGTAACACCAGGTAGAAGTTACGTGACTCTTAAGAGTTTTCCTCGACTTGGCTGATTCAACTGTAAGACTTGCTGTATTTATCCTTATTAAAATCCTCCACCTGTAAGACCCTCCACTTGTAAGACTCTCCACCTGTAAGACTCTCCACCTGTAAGACCCTCCACTTGTAAGACTCTCCACTTGTAAAACCCTTTATGGATTTGAAATACCTTCTCGTCTTGACTCCACTAGTACTGTACACACCCTCTCTAGCCTTAGTTTACAGTAATGTTGAAGTATATAATGAAGACTCACAGCTCATGGGTTAGAAAAACAAAAGATGCTTGTTTTATTTATTTATTTATTTATTTATTTATAGCTTATTTTAGAATCCCCGAAAGTTAGAACAAAAAGGCTGACGGGACTCACAAGCGGGCGATGTTTACAGTATGGACCAAGAATAAAAAATAAATGAAAAATAAAATAAATAAATCGTAAATTGGTGCATTGTTTCTCCAGGGGTAATTATAGAAGTACAAATGTTCTCCAGCAGTGGGTAACGATCATAGCCACGTATAGAGCTTCTAACGCAGGTAGATTGATATAGATGCATTACCTGGAGTTAGTGGGTTACAGGGGCCTCCTACACGATAATATTAAAGGTGCTTTTTCCTTCTGTTTGTGGCACTTGAGGTGTTTAGGTTAGGTTTAATTAAAATGGTTTAGTTATAATAGTTATATTACGATAAGTTAAGTTGAATTTAGAACTTTTGATTTGCATATATCGTGTTTTAGAAGGATTTGTTAGCTAATAAGTTTAATTTGGATAAGTTTAGTTTAATTTAGATCATTTGATTTTACAAGGTCGTATTATAATGACTGGGAACGTTACAGGAAACTGTTAGAGAAGTGCTATTTCATGCAGGAATGAGTAAGTCAATATGGTGTATAGAGCGCTGACGCAACTTAAACGGTATATACTGTACATTATATGTTAACAGAGCTTTCCTGTTGTAATGAATACCTCCACACAAAGTGTTCTACTGGCTTGAAGATTAGCTCTAGTTTATTTAACCTCAAGATTAATCCACACTGGCACTGCCTGACCTGACCTGACCTGACCTACTCCCAATTCTTGAATTTCTACCCTACTCCTACTCCTCACCCTACCTAACTCCAACTCCAACCTAATCCAACTCCCAAGCAGCTTAGGGGTTAATCATTAGTTGAAATAAGCTGGGAGGGTTAATCTTCAGGTAATCTATCTTAATTAACAATTTTGGTCAGGTGAGGCCTTCCTTACCTTACTCGAGAGCAGGAGGAGGAGAACTTGCTAACGTCTACAGATCATCGTCAACCAAGGCAGATATTGAATACCTTTTGTTTACCTTCGTGGCTTAAGAACACATCTTAACACCATAAGACTATTCGCCTCAATACCATAATACAGTAATTGATTATTGTATTCTAATAAAATTTACGGTGTATCTTGTGAACCAGATTTATTGTTTGACCTTAGTGAATGAGAAACTGGTTGAGGTGTATTGTGGTAAACATCCTTAAGAGCAGCTCTGTGTGTTCTTACGACCTCAAAGTAACACAAAAGGTAGCCAATATCTACCCTTGATCAGTCACTTTATGTAGATGTCAATTGTGTCATTTTTCTAGACTTAGTGCCCCCTGGAGGAGAAAGTAAATACAATGTTGATATATTTTGGTCACAACACACACTAGTAGATTATTTTTCCTTTTTAACTAAATAATTAACACTATGAAGCTAACTAATTATATAACTCAAAGATGGTAACCAATATGGCGTCGATATTGTTCACATACTCTATGATAAATAGATGTATTGTCTGTTTAATTTTAGGGAAGAATTTAATTTATAAACTTTTGAGAATCTGGATACAGGAGTTTTGTCTTTGTGTGTGTGTGTGTGGTGATGATGACGCATACTTTCCTCTGCAGTGAAAAAAATATCTTGACATTGCAAAGTTTAACTGTAAGCCGAAGGAACGCTTGTAATGTGACTTGTTATGTGAAATTGTAACTTGAAATTCTTTGTGAAAAAATATTTCCCTATAAAGTTTGGCAATAAATGAAGTATTACATCAAGGTGTAACTTGTAGTTCCTTGTGGAGTAATTACCTATGTGGACGATACAGCTACTCCAGGGTGTAAGACCTAGAGTAGAAAGTCTTTAGACCTTACCTGAGGTTGAAAGACTCTTATAGTGGAACGTCTTAGGTATTGAAACTTTAATTACAGTAAATAAAATATAATCTACCTAAACATTCCTTCACCTGGCGACAACTAATGATACAGGTGGTGTAATAGCTCTTTAAAATTCCTCCGTTTGATATAATAATGACCACACATGAACTTATAATGTGCAATATCTTGATAACACATTAGCTGCAACATTACACATAGTCCAGTGTATGTGTAGTGAGGGACATCTACCTAAATGAGTTACAGAATGTGGAGTTGAGGCAAAAAAAAGTTGGGACATGTTTGAGATCATCAGTTGAGCCAAACGTTTATACTCAATATTGTTTTAATGGTATTTTAGAGCGACCGAAAAATGTAAACAAAATGGCCGGCTAGGGGACACATACCTTACAAGAAATAAACATGAGAACGAACACACACACACACACACACACACACACACACACACCAGTTTTACCCACATTATCACCAGACTATCGGCATACCTGGTCGGTGGACACCTGCCTCCTCCTCCTCCTCCTCACCTTGCTAATATGCTAATATGCTAATATGCTAATATGCTAATATGCTCTGGTATGTTCCAGTCTATTTAAGATATGCTCCCATCTATCTTAAAGAGCTTATGCTAGGTTGGTCTGATATGCTCCTCAAAGACTATGCTGATATACTCTTGTCATCTGATATGCCATTATGTTCATATCACTCTAAAGGATATACTAATATGTTCTGATATGTTGGTATGGTTCTGTCTCTCAGAGGGTGTGCTGATGTACTATAAGAGCATATGGGGTATGCTGATATACTTGGTTATGTAGCTAGGCTCATATCTCTCTTACAGGGTATGCTAATATACCCTGATATGCTTGCATCTATCTCTGAGCGTATACTGGTTGACTGTAATGACATAAGAGATATGCTGGTATGCTTCTAAGGGAATATGTTAACATACTCTAATAATAATTTGAAATGAGGTTAGCTATACCTTAGATTCAGGGGATATACTGATATGATATGAATTAACCTAGAAGTATACTGATATGTTCTCAAGGCATTCAGGGGATCTGTTAGTATGCTTCGACATACTTTCGGAACAAGGTAAACTGGACCTTCAGAAGATAGGGTGATATGCTGACATATTCTGATGGATCTAAGAGAGAGTGGAAGACTATGAGAGCTAGTTAATATAATCAGGTATGTTGATATCCCTTCATGGCACTTGGGATATATGGTAATATACTCCGATGTGTCTCTTTGGATATACTGATATGCCACTAATGGGTCCCCAGAAAGCAGGAGACAAGTTGATCTGCTTCGAGGACACTAATCTGTATAATGATTTTTTCCCTGACTGTTAAGAAGTATACTGGTATATTTCAAATGTTGCTTAGTATTATAGTATACTTTGGGCTGTTCTGAACATATTTCACAGCTGATTTTCAGAAATATATGCTGCTGTCACTGGCTTGTTTATTCCGGAGACATTGATTATACTTTGAGTATGTTGATATGCTTTGTTACCAGTCAAGGAATATGCTGATATGTTCTGACACTTCTCAGTGATTACCCTGATATACTTAGATACCTGTAGTATATTATGTATGCTGGATTATGTATTATGTATGTATATTATGTATGTGCTCCATTTATATTTATTCAGCCTAGCCTTAGCGCGCGTGGCAATGTTATTACCATATCCCACACGCTTAATTAATGTGCCTGGCGACGTATGGAAGCTGCTAATGTATCACTTGCCATACGTCGTCTATGGTAGTTGACCAGGACCTTAGCTAGGGAGCAGTGCTATCCACCTCTGTGTACATACTCTTATCCAGTAAACCGAACCTACAAAACTATACAGGTGTTTGTGTTCTCTCCTGTATATAGAACTTATTACCCAGAACATCTAACATGGCGCAGTGCGTAGTTTTACTGGATTATTACGAGTGATTAGTGCAAGTTTGTGGAAAGCCGGCTGATGGATCCCCGCCTTGGGTCAACCCCGCGTCATCCCTCGAAGAATTTCGCAACTTTGAGCAGTGTCAGTGACAGTGATTTTCTGTGAAGTGTTTAGTGCATTGTGTGTTTCGTGCCATTCATGTGTGACCTTGTTCGAACGGATTTCCAAGGTATACGGCATGTTCTGGGCATTTGTGGGGTGTAGAGCTCAGCGCACCCTCCTCTGACCGTTTACAGAGAGCGACTGAGCTACTCCTATCTCCACCCCCCTCCCTCACAGCGCCGCCTCCACCCCCCCTCACAGCTGGGGCGAGACGCTCTGCCTGCCTGGGACACACACACATACATGTACTAACACTTGCTGACCGCGCGGTTTCTTATATATATTTTATATATATAACCTACTTATCTGTGTATTTAATTAAATTTTTTGTCTGAAATCTTGTTGATACGACGGGCTGACCGGTCAACACTGATTTAAGACACAGTACACAGATAAAGTAGTTATGTCTCATGCCTTACGTAGCCGTGGACCCAGCGCCTGGATGAGTCAAGCGGATGATAGTCCCCCAGAGATGGATGACCAGGCCGGCCCAGCTCCCACAACATCGCGCAGCCCTTCACCTCAACATTCAGCGTTATCTCCAGAGATAATTGCCTTAATGAAGTTTATGAGAGATGAGAGACGCGAGGATGAAGCTCACAGACGTTTGGCGGATGAGCACAGAAGGCAAGCAGAGGCAGAACGAGACCACCAACGGAGAATGGAAGACAGTGCACGGTTTGAAGCCTTGATATCTCGCCTCACTGTTAACCAAGCCCCTGGCTCTAACACTGCCTCGGTACTGAATGGTTCAGATACCTCATCCATGCTTCCTTCACGCCCCCCAGCCCCACCTAAAGCAGCAGCTCAAACACCGCCCATCTTGGAGCCTGATGTAAATTTCCAGACTTTTCGCGAATGGCGGCGGCGGTGGGCTGATTATGCTACAATGGTGGATCTCCAGAGTTTGTCACAGCCTAAACAACTCATCCAGCTGCGTATGTGCCTGTCCTTGGAAGTTCAGCGTGTCTTAGAACATACGTTGCAGGTACCCCCAACCTCTTCGCTGTCTGTAGAGGAGGTACTGGACGTTCTACAACGGCACATCAAAGGACAGCAGAATGAAGCTCTGCGCAGGAGGGAATTGTTTAGCTGCAGACAGATGGAGGGTGAGTCTTTTGACGCTTTTTATGTACGTCTTAAGAGAGCCTCGGAAGAGGTAGATATATGTTTAGGCCACCACCAGCAGTGCGAGGAGACCCAGTTGAAGCAGGTGATCCTGATGGGTGTTAAGGACGAGGAACTTGTCCAACGCCTCACCTCCCTCGACTCTTCCTCTTCTCTTCAGGATGTGTTGACGATATGTCGCTCCTATGAGGCTGCCAGGTGTGCCACCTCTGCCATCCGAGCTCCCCCTACAGCTGTACGCGCTGTGTCCCGGTACAAGAAGGACAAGAAGTCTGCTCCTACGCCTTCGCCCACCACGTCCACGCCCGGTTCATTTTGTAACAACTGTGGTAAGCAGCACGGAACACAGGTGTGTCCAGCTGCTCAGTCTACCTGCAACAGTTGTGACCGTATGGGCCACTGGTCGCTCACAGTGCGGTGCCCAGCTAAGTACGTACAGTGCAATGTGTGCGGTCGTCTGGGCCACTATGACAAGTGTTGCCCTACCCACGAACCCAAGGGACAGCGTCGGCGGAAGCTTCGGCGCCCTTCTACCAGTGAGGGCCGCCCACAGTCGCCAAATCAGAGGCACGACGACCCTGGACAAAGCCCGACCCATTTTAGGAGGGTGTACTCCTCGCATCCCAGGACCAAAGTCACCCAGTACATCAGCGCCATCGTGACCTACGGCGGTGTGTCATCCCGTCTTCAGATGTTGCCCGACACCGGCGCTGATGCTACAGTCATCGGTCCCCAGCATTTGCGATGCTTGGGGCTCTCTCCAAGCGATCTAGGACCGCCTCCCGAGGACCTCTGCGTCATGGCAGATGGTTCACAGATGGCCCCAGCCCTGGGTTCACTCTATGCACATGTCACCTTTGGCAACAGGTCGTGTCAGGCCTGGATTGACGTGCATAATGGTGTCCCGACTCCCTTGCTGTCCTACAGACATTGTCAAGAGTTGGCCATCATCTCCCAGGACTTCCCAACACCGATTCTCGAGGTAAATTACGCCAACAGGGTGCACGAAGGGAGCAGCAACTACCCTGCTGCCGCCCTACCCCTACCTCTGGCCAGTGACACCTCTCCTTCGGTAGTTGTCCCTGCTGCATCACGTCCCCACGCCTTGGCTCGCCTTCACGACAGTCACCGTGGAGCTGAGGCCACCAAACGACGTGCACGACAGACTGTGTTCCGGCCTGGCATCGACCCCGACATCTCCAATGCTGTCCAGGTGTGTAAGCCCCGCCACGTATTACAACCCAGCCAGCAGCAGGTACCCTTCATGAGTGACGACAACCCCACCCGCCCCTTTGAGTCTGTGTCGGCCGACTTTTTCTGTGTGTCAGGAAAGTCCTTCCTGGTTATCGTCGACCGTCTCTCTGGTTGGCCGGTTGTCATCAAGGGCGGTAATGACACGACGTCTGCCGCCACCATCAGCAAGTTCCGCCACTACTTCCGTGACGTGGGCGTTCCTGTACGCCTGCGAACCGACGGAGGGCCTCAGTTCACAAGCCGGGACTTTGCTGCGTTCCTTGACCGATGGGGAGTCCGGCATGTGTTGTCATCGCCCCATTACCCGCAGTCCAACGGCCACGCTGAGGCTGCTGTCAAATCTTTGAAGCACCTCATCCTTAAGGTGGCCCCTTTTGGGAATATTGACTGCGAGGCCTTCGACCGGGGTCTTCTTGAACTCCGCAACACACCCAACTACACCGGACGCTCCCCTGCCCAGGTTTTGTATGGACGCCCCCTTCGTTCTTGTGTCCCTGCTCACCCTCAATCCTTCTCCAAGGAGTGGCAGGCTAAGACAGAGGATTGTGATCGCCGAGCCGCCGAACGTGTTCAGGACGTCGTCGCCCGCTACAACGACCACGCCCGTTCTCTCCCCAGGTTGAGTGTCGGTACCCAAGTCCGTGTTCAGGACCCGACCTCCCTACGTTGGGACAAAGTAGGCGTAGTCATGGGTCTCGGCAGGTCACGGGACTACCAGGTGCGGTTACCCAGTGGTCGCGTGTGGTGGAGGAACCGCCGTTTTCTCCGCCCCGTAACACTGCCTTCTGCTGGCCCCGCCACCAGTGTTGAGTCCCATACCCTTCCCAGTGATGAAGTCCCTCGACGCTCAGAACGGATCCAGAAGAAGAGGTCCGCTCAAGACTTTGCTATGAGCGTATAGGGGGGAGGGAGGTGTATGTATATTATGTATGCTGGATTATGTATTATGTATGCATATTATGTATGTGCTCCATTTATATTTATTCAGCCTAGCTAGCAGCGTGTGGCAATGTTATTACCATATCCCACATGCTTAATTAATGTGCCTGGCGACGTATGGAAGCTGCTAATGTATCACTTGCCATACGTCGTCTATGGTAAAGTTGACTAGACCTTAGCTAGGGAGCAGTGTTATCCACCTCTGTGTACATACTCTTATCCAGTAAAACCGAACCTACAAAACTATACAGGTGTTTGTGTTCTTCTCTGTATATAGAACTTATTACCCAGAACATCTAACAATACCTGACAGTATTTATTGGAGTATAGTGTCCTATACTCTGATGTCATTCTAGTGATATGCTGATGAGCTGACATACCGCTTTATGTAACTGTGATATATTGAATCATATACATCCATTCCTCACGCTTAATATATATGATATTCTAAACAATGCTGATATTATTTATGTTATACCCTGATTATATACTAACATACTACAGTGTCATTTATAGTGTATGATATTAAACATTCGGGGGTATACTTTGAGGTTATTTAGAGAATATGATGGCAAACGGTGATATACTCTGATGCCATATTTGGTATACACAGATATATTGATATAATTTATATAATATACCGATAGATATAACTAAATATCTGTGAAGTAAATCCTGTACTTTTTGATATACCATTCAGGGTGAAGGTATGCTAATATACCACGATAGCACCCGTCTCTCAGCGCTAATATACCCTGATGGCACACTTAACATCCTGGCGCCGGTCGTGGGGTATACTGATATGCTAAAGTCTTCTTCATCTTCTAATATCTCGACTTCAGCTTCGTAAACTGTGATTACTTAAACGTATTTAACGCTCGTTTACGTAACTTTTTTGTAGAATAAATGAATGTATATCCGGGGTTCTTCTGTTTCTTTGTCCATCTGATGTTTGCGTCCATGTTGAGGAGAACCACTTAGCAGGGCTCGCATTTTCCCATAATGTGTTACCTCAAGTTCCATAATTTGCACTTAGTGAAGCCACGATATCCCGCGTTATGTTGCCCGTCTTACTTCCTTCTGGGTTATGTGTCTTAAGTTGGTGAAAAAATTAAATTAAGGCTGAATTATTGTTAAATGTTAAGGTATTATAGTACTTGTCTGTCGTGTTGTTAATATAACATAGTTTCACCAGCAGTATGTACTCAAGAGCTTATTAACATCGTTGACGAGTCAGAGCCGCAACACTGAACCAATCTATATGAACATTAACACAAAAAATAAATTGTTACATTACATCGACTATCAAGACATAACTTACAATACAAATTAATAAATAATTGTACCAGGCAGATAAAAATATTAGTTACAAAAATTATGAAAATAGTCTTAATGTTCACGCCAGAACTTACCCCATAACAAAAGCCATACAACATTTTCCCAGTTAAGACTTCGTTAAATACAATCTCAAACTCCTTCTCAGAAACTGTGTGTTGGTGGTGTGCCACGTGTGGTGTGTGTGTGTGTGTGTGTGTGTGTGACAGCACCTTTGATTTATACAAATATTCACCCAAATGAATAACACCAAGTAATTCACCATGTTATTCACGACTCTTAGATCACTTGGCTAGCGTCTCTCAAAAGGTCGAGCCAGGGTCAGCTGATTCAGTAAACACCGCTCACATTAATAGGGACCTGCCACACTTTGCCATAAACAGATAAATTGTACCGGGAATTTTCCCCCCACACACTCATCATTGTCACTTTATGTAACTTGCTGACAAAACCCATGACCCTTCAGGCCTTTTACGCCCTTAATGCATGAGTCATAAAGGCAAGCATGAACTCCGCATGCTTCCCAGTTGGGCACTGTAAACGCTTCTGCGCTTCACCTTGCACAGGATGTAAGGGGGTGCCCAATAAACTAGCCCCCTCGTGGGCAATCTGTAATCACTACCACTGTCTCGCGGCCCAGAGTAGTAGTTGGACATATCACTAGACAGGAAAATTCACACTTAACACAAGTGTTATCTCAAGGTCATATTCACAACACTTCCCTGGACAGAATTCATAATTTATTTTCTCATATTACATCTGTGTGTATACCTGCTACTAGATAAACAGAAAATGCCAAGAAGTGTTTACATCAAGCGCTGCCACTTAAGAGTTCCAAGAACTAAATTAAAACAATTAGTGTGTGTGTGTGCATGGTGTGAGTGTGCATGGTGTGTGTGTGTGCATTGTGTGTGTGTGTGTGTGTGTATATGGTGTGTGTTTGTTTGTTTGTATGGTGTGTGCATGGTGTGTGTGTGTGTATGTGTGTATGGTGTGTGTATGTGTATGGTGTGTGCATGTACGGTGTGTGTATGGGTGTGTGTGATTGTGCATGGTGAGTGTGTGACTGTGTATGGGGTGAGTGTGTGTGTGTGTGTGTGTTTCCATTGCCATGAGGATATCATACAATTCTTAAAGCACTGGTCACATGGGCGCATTTTTTTTTAGCAATTTCTTGCCGGAAAGTTATTTCGAGCAATTTTCGAGAAATTCGAGCAAGTTTTTGAAGCATTTTTATTGACAATCGTGATAGTCAATTTCTTGACTATTTCGAGCAAGATTATCGGTTCAAAACCCGGTTAATACCATATTTAATGACACGAAGCTTATTTATCGAGTATTTACCTTGGCTATATATAACATAGATCAATAACATTATGTATAAAATGCACAAACAGTTTTTTACGACACACTGAGTTTATTATTTGGGTGGTGTTTTGGCGTGTTTGTTTACAAAACACAAGCCCATACAGCCGGTCATTCTCCACACACTAACAACCCTCCCTACTGTAACTACGATAGTTGAACCAGTCTATATTAAACACTCGTTCCTCCTCCTCGCCAGCCACTTACGAGTCCCCAATAGTTTTTCTTCGCTTTCTCTCATTTCTTTTAATAATAACAATAATACCAAGGATAGCTGCTGCGTCGTCTGCATTGTTGTTGTGATGTTCCGTCTCCCTTCTACTCGCACAGCGGCGTTAACTTTTTTTCTTGCTGTAGTAACTGAACCAAGAGCCACTCGTGTGACCACATTTGGAAGAAATTACTCGTAATTTTTTGCTCCAAATTAATTGCTCATCAAAGGGATCGTGTGACCGTAACTTAAGTCACCCTTTAAGAAAAACTGTAAATACTGATTCACAAAACTTAAGGATAATTTCTGACTTGGAACCATCGGTGTAATGCAGAAAACAGTTATTGTATTCAAAAACCTACCCAAGAAATCTTTTACCCACTTACGATATAATTCTTTTCTATTCCATCAATAGATGTTATTTTACTTTTTTATACGTATTTTTATTTTAGTAATTTATAAACTATTTTCTTTATATACTTCATTACCTTTTAGTGTAATGAAGAGAATGAATTACAGAAGGTTTTTATAATTATATTGCGAACAATACTTTTCCTCGCAATAAATAAACAATGACGATGATCTTGCTTACAATATGGAGCTTGATGTCTTACTCCATGTTCGTTTATTACATTTTCTGCCATACCCGACTGTTCTTTTCTTTCTTGTGGTGAAGGTTTTTGACAATTGATATATATATAAAGTTGAGTTAAGAATAATGACTCTGATATTATAGCCATTAGGTCCTGAATAATAAGTGGTGTCTAAGTGAACAAATGTATGATGTCTTCAATTACCAGCGTAGTGTTGGGTAACAGTGGGGGTAGAAGCGAAGGGTAGGAGTGAAGGGTGGGAGTAAGGCGTGGGAGTAAGGGGTGGGAGTAAGGGGTGGGAGTAAGGGGTGGGAGTAAGGCGTGGGAGTAAGGGTGGGAGTAAGGGGTGGGAGTAAGGGGTAGGAGTAAGGGGTGGGAGTAAGGGGTGGGAGTAAGGGATGGGAGTAATGGGTGGGAGTAAGGGGTGCAGGGAGTAGGGGGTGGGAGTAAGGGGTGGGAGTAAGGCGTGGGAGTAAGGCGTGGGAGTAGGGCGTGGGAGTAAGGGGTGGGAGTAAGGGGTGGGAGTAAGGGGTGGGAGTAAGGGGTGGGAGTAAGGCGTGGGAGTAAGGCGTGGGAGTAAGGGGTGGGAGTAAGGGTGGGAGTAAGAGTTGGGAGTAAGGTTGGGATGAGTTGGGATGAGAGTTGGGAATTGGGGGTGGGAGTGGGGGTAGGGAGTGAGAGTTGGGGAGTAGGGGTTGGGAGTAAATTGAATTGGGAGTAAGGGGTGGGAGTGGGCATGGGGAGTGGAGCGTGGGAGTGGGGTGGGAGTTAGAGTGTGGTAAGGGGTGGGAACAAGGGGTAGGAGTGGGGGTGGGAGTGGGGGGGGTGGGGAGTGGGGAGTGGGGGTGTCAAATGGGGAGTGGGGTGGGGAGTAGGGGGGTGGGAGTGGGGTGCAGTGGGGTAGGAGTAAGGGGGTGGGAGTGGGGGTGGGAGTAAGGGGTGGGAGTAAGGCGTGGAAGTAAGGGTGGGATTAAGGGGTGGGATTAAGGGGTCGGAGTAAGGGGTAGGAGTAAGGGGTGGGAGTAAGGGGTGGCAGTAAGGGGTGGCAGTAAGGGGTAGGAGTAAGGGTTGGGAGCAAGGGGTACGAGTAAGAGGGTGGAAGCAAGGGGTGGAAGCAAGGGGTGGGAGTAAGGGGTATGAGTAAGTGGTAGGAGTAAGTGGTAGGAGTAAGGGGTAGAAGTAAGGGGTAGAAGTAAGGGGTAGGAGTAAGCGGTAGAAGTAAGGGGTAGAAGGAAGGGGTGGGAGCAAGGGGTGGGAATAAGGGGTGGGAATAAGGGGTGGGATTAAGGGGTGGGAGTAAGGGGTAGGAGTAAGGGGTAGGAGTGATGAGTAAGAATGTGGGACAAGAGGGAGGGGTAGCAGTGGGGGTAGGGTTAGGTTACAAACTTCTATTTACTTCATCATCTGTATCCTGCTGGTGATGTTCTCTCTTTAAACAATTTGTAAAATAAATAAATAAATGGTCAGGTGTAAATGGTAAGAATTTAACAGAGTAATACTGAGGTATTACAAGAAAGAACTAAAACTGTCCACTGTGTGTATCAACATTTTATAAAAGTATTTGTGAAGCTGTAAAATACTTAGATATAAACTTTTAATTCAACTCTGTAATAAAAATAATTGCAATAATGAATCTAAACAAGAAATGAACTGGGTGAAAAAAATCTACAAAATACGAAAAATATAAAAAAGAAGAATTACAGTAAAACCTGAATCATTGTAATAAACATTATTAAACTTTTCGTTGTTATGACCTAAAACAAACAAGGAAGACTCGTCTAGATTTTCGCTCTGTGAATTAACTCCTTGGATCGCTTTTGGGCAAGAGAGGAGTTACTCCGACTTATTCCGTGAAAATATTCCCAACTGTCCATAGAATCCGTTACAGTTTCCTTTATAGTAAGTGACTCACAAATGATTAATATTCCCATTCACCAATACTTTATTATATCAGAGAACAGTGCAGAGATAAGCTGGCCAATGAGCGATGGTCAAAGATAATACAGATTTAATACTGGATTGATAAGTACAGCTATATTGATTTGTTTCATGTTACAGTAATAATAAACTTTATCAAATGTTATAACTACCAAAGTGTTATTTTCGTGATCGATACCCTGCT
>NW_024714930.1:0-11081 GCF_018991925.1 Homarus americanus
GGACTTGTTGTGTTGTGTTGCAGCGTGTTGTAGAGCCTTTGAGATTGCTACCAGCTCTGTTTGTAGGGTGGAGCAGTCATTGGAAAATCTCCATCGGAGGGTCTGTCCTTGGGTGTAGAAGGCCGCTCCGGATCTATGATGTTTTGGGTCCACCGAGCCGTCTGTGAAGTATGATGCTGCATCAGCCGGTGTCTCGGTGGCTATGGCTTGGAGAGTTATTTTTTTCAGGTCCTCCTTCTGGAGGTTGGCTTCCCACTATGTGAGGTCAGTGAATTTGAGGTAATGGCTGGTGGAGGGCTCCATGGTGGAGGAACAGTGTAACCATTGTCTCGTGTGTCTTGGTTGTTCTTGACGAGTGTTTCTGCTTGCAGGTGTCGGATGACCTCGCTTGCCTCGTGCGACCAGGTGGCCCCTCGCACTCTGTGGTCGAGGTGGAGGGAGGCACTGATTCGAATCTTGGCAGCTGTGGGCTTGTCTGCTCTGCAGATTTTGGCGAGGAGACCGGCTGTCACCTGCTTGCCTCGTACTGCCAGGGGTGGTAGCTCGGTTTCCATTTGCAGATTGCAAATTCTGGTCCACATGGGTGCTCCGAGCATGGTCCTGAGAGCATTGTTTTGAATGACTTCTAGCTTAGCTATTTGGTCTTCTCTCAGTCCAATGAGTGCTGGAGCACTGTAATCTACCAGCGATCTGATGGCGGCTGTGTAGTAGGCTTTGAGCACATGAAGGTTTGCTCCTGCGGATTTGCTGGTGAGAGACCTCATTATATTGTGTCTGCTCTTCGTCCTGTGCCTGAGATACTCGAGTTGCGGCGTGAAGGTGAGTTTCTGGTCAAACCAGATTCCAAGACACTGGTGGGCGTTGGTCCAGACTACCGGCGTGTTTTGTATGGAGAGCGTCTTGTCTGGTGTGTCTGTGCAGATGGCCATCGCTTTCGACTTGGCTGGATTTATCTTGAGTCCAAGTCTGTTGCACTCCTCTTCTATAAGTTGGAGTGCGTGTTGCGTGTTGGCTAGTCTGTTCGATCCTCTTACTATAAGCTGTAAGTCGTCTGCATAGCATAGGAGTTTGGCTGTTTGTCTGAAGGGAAGTTTGACTAGATTTTCCATCAGGACGTTGAACAGCATTGGACTGAGGATGCCTCCTTGTGGGGTTCCGTTTTCATGGACCCTGTAGCTTGAGGTTGCTCCCTGAAAGCGTACTCGTGCTTCTCTCTGTGTGAGGTAGTTCTGGATCCACCCCAGCAACCTTCCTTTGACGCCTTTTTTAGCGAGCGTAGTTGTAATGGCCAATGGATTTGCTAGTTCGAAGGCTTTCTCCAGGTCGAAGAAGACCACCAGAGCTGGTTTGTTGTCCACTGTGCTGAGTATCTCGGCGATGTTGTTGCCTGTGCCGGTGTTCTCGGTGTAAGCAAAGATGTGGGGGTGTGGGCTGCCTACTTTCCACTTGAGTCGGTTGAGAGCCATTCTTTCTCCGGTCTTCGCTATGCAGCTGAGAAGGGAGATGGGCCTCGGCTTGTCTGGTTCTCTGGGCTTCGGAATGGGCTGTATATCTGCCTTCTTCCATTCCGGTGGGAGTCTTTGTGCTGTCCACGAAGCATTGATGGCTTGCAGCAAGGCCCTGGGTAGTTCTCTGTCATTTCAGGCTGCTTGCATCCTTTGTTTTAACAAGTTCTTGCTGGTTGAATGGTCTGTCAGTGTCATCTTCACTGTTGCAGGCCTCTTCGATCATCTGGAGTCTGACCTGTCGCAGACGCCGTTGTGTCTCCTCCGCCTGTCTCGGGAGGTTCTTCGTTGCTGCTCGGTCAGAGAACAGTTTTGCAAGTGTCTCGGCTTCCTCTTCTGGGTTGGGATGAGTTGGTGGTGGTGGTGTTGCCTTCCCAGATGCCCTTCGGATCTGGGCCCACATCTTGCCAAGGGTGGTGTGCTCGTTCAGTTCGGAGCACCACTTGAGCCAGCTTGCGTTTTTAATTTCTTCCTTCTCTTCCCTGGTATCCTTGACTATGACTTGCAGGAGATGTCTGTTTGTTGCCGTGGGATGTCTCCTGTAGTTTCTTCGGGCCATGTTCACTCTGTGGTTGAGTTCTTTCACCCTGGGACAGTAGTACCAGTAATCATGTACTGTCTTGATGTGGGTTTTGTTTTTGGGATAGCCTCTTCTGCCGCTAGGTGAAACGCCTCGACCAATTGGTGGTGGAGGGTTGTCTCATCCGCGGGTGCTGCGCCGGCTGGCTGTGATTTTTCGCGCCACTTAGCCAGGTGTTTCTTGAAGAGTCCCCAGTCTGCCTTTTGAGTGTTGTATCTCCATCTCGGGGGGGGTGGAGTGGGGAGTTTGTTCACCTTCAGCGTTGTTAGGGTGGCGAAGTGGTCACTGGTCAGCGTGGGGTGTATCTGCCAGGAGGCCGAAGGCTGTAGTGCACTGGAGACGAAGGTTAGATCTAGCCTTCCTCCCCTAGTGTGGGTATCTCCCTGGGCAGGCGTAGCCGTATTTATACAATTTACCAGGATCAGGATCTGGGCTGCGCGTAGCGAGCGGACCAATCACAGCGGCTCAAGCGTAAGGTGTGAAACGCTCTGATCCTGAACTGGAGGTTGATGGTCGAGACTAGGTCGGCGATCGTACCCCTACGTCCTCTGCATAGACCTAGTCTCTCTCCCTCACCATGAACGGTTATGACTTACCCGATCCCTTACACATCGACTCTCTGACAATACAGTACGCCGACGATGTAACCCAACTAGTCAGACACAGAACTCTTGATCACCTAACGGACAAAGCACACAGGGAACTCGAACAAGTTACACAATGGGAACTCCGATGGCGAATACAAACCAACCCGAACAAAGCACAAATCACCTACTTCGGCACCAAAAGACGACAACAACGTCACATTTACCTAAACCCCTACATCGCCTACCCTTCACCTATAACTGTCAAACGAACAAACACAATCCTAGGAGTCACATTCAACGACACCCTCACCATGACACCACACACCAATATGAAGGCTTTGATCGCAAACAAAACACTCGGGAATATATACAGATTCAGAACCGCATCAATCAAAACCAAAACACACCTATTCAAAGCCCTCATACGCCCACTATTGACTTATGCACCTAACACACTCCAGCTAGCACCACCATCAATCGTCAAGAAACTTCAAGTCATACAAAACAAAGCACTAAGATTCATCCATAACACACACTGGTCATCCTTCACCCGAAATAGTTATCTACATGAACTCAGCTCCCTCCCCCCACTTAACATCTACTGGAGACTACTAGGTGACAAACAAATAGAATCTCTCCTCACTACTTACCCTCAATGGCAGGAATATTTCGACAACATCATACTCCCACGCAGATTCAGAAACAGAAATCCCTCCATACTAAACAGACCAAACACTCCCCTCCCACCTCCCTTATATTAATAACTTCCCTATAACCACACCAAACTATCTCTCCCCAAATTAAATCTAACCTCTCCTTAATCCCTCACCCAACTATTCCCACCCAACTAATCCAATTCAACCTAACCTAATAACCTAACCTCTCCTCAGCCCACACCCAACGACTCCCACCTAACCTAACTCAATCAACCTAACTTAAGCTTAACCTAACCTCTTCTCAACCCCACACCCAATGATTCCCACCTAACCTAACCTTACCTGACTTGACCAATTCCCTTTTCCCCCCCCTCACTCCAAACCCCACGCCACTCTCAAACTCAAGACCACTCCGACAAAAAAAAAAAATAAAAACTAGCCCACTCAACCTGCACTAACACTCCCCCTCCCTAAAAAAGAAAGAAAAGACCCTAACAATCCCCCCAAAATAAAAACCTAACATACCCAGCCGTTACTAGCAATCCCACACAAAATAAAAAATAACCATTCTACCATTAACTAACCACACCCTATCACTCCTCCCAAAACAAATACCTAACTTACCCATCCCATACTAACTCAGATGACATGTACGTTTCCCTTAGCCAATAAGGTCGGTGAGAGTTCCACAATGCCTGTACGCAAGCCCTCTCCCTCAAGGCCGGAGAGGTGTACCTTATAAAAACGGCACCAACTGCAGACGACATTGAACGCCTCTCTCGGCCAATAAGGTCGGGGAGGGGTGCAATGTACCTGTACACAAACCCTCTCCCTCAAGAATGGGGCCAGAACTCACAATACCTGCAAGAAAGAGAGAATGCAATAATTAACCCAACTCTGCCAACCACTAACAAAACCTACAATCCTCCCAAAAGAAAAACTTAACCCACCCAACCTTACTCACAACCCCTCTTAGAAATCGATACCTACAATCCTCCCAAAATAAAAACTTAATATACCCGACCTTTCTAACAAGCCCCTTTGACCCTCCTAATAAAAATAAATAAATAAATAAATAAAATAAATAAATAAATAAATAAAAACATATGACGCAATACAACTATTCATTAGCAACACAAAACATATCATTCCTAAGAAATCCTACCATACCATAAATTAACCCAAGAACCTCCAAAGCCCCCCTTTCCCCCTTTCGCCTCCCTTCTCCTCTCCTCTCCTCCCCCCTCCTCCCGACAACCGAACCATACCTGACCTTATAACATTATCCTAACCCTCCCTCTCTCCCCTTACATTTACATGCAAACACATACACACTCACACAACAACCCCCCTTAAGCAATTTTAATTCACCTTAAATTAACATACAACCGCCACCCCCATCAATCCCCAAACACAAACTCCCCCCCTCCCTCAACCAATCTCCAAACACAACATCCCCCCCCCGCCAGACAAAGCCACCTTACCAAAATCGACCTAACTCAAGACTGAAACCTAACAACCTATATCTCACTCTCATCTCCGTTCACAATTTGACATAGCTCAAATCTGCCTCCTGCCATTACTAAACAACTCTCCTACGATACACTCATCCTTCCTCACTACGAATACTTTGACATTTCAAACTCAAAGATTCAAAACTCTTCCTCCAACTCTCTCCATTTCTCTCTGACATATCTAAAAGACCCACAACTCTCAGAACCTAATCAAACATACCCAACGTCTGTGACATCCAATTCTTAATAAAATTGCCTAACTCTAGACTGAAACCACTCAACCTATATCTCATTCTCGTCTCCGTTCATAATTTGACAAAAAAGCTCAAATCTGTCTGCTGCTATTACTAAAAACTCTCCTACGATACGCTCATCCTTCCTTACTATGAATACTTTGACATTTCAAGCTCAAAGATTCAAAAACCCTTCCTCCAACTCGCTCCGTTCCTCTTTGACATAGCTCAAAGACTTTACCTTCATCTTTCTCCAAACAACCCTACGACTAGCAAAATTTCCATATCTTCACCTTCTCTGTTTACTTTGATCGTGAGCTGCCTGTGCGTCCGTCCACCTGCGTTTCTCGGCTTGCGCCGCCGCCGTGGCGGGGCGGTTCTTCCTACGCTTACCGACACTGCCCGAGCTAAGACGACAATCAGAACACCCGCGTTGGCCCTTTGCCTGCCCGGACCTGCTCCCGCCCTCCCTCTGCCTCGTCCTGACTGTAGTTGTTGCACCCTCAGGGCTTTTTGCCACCCCCTCACGCAAGCGGTGTTTAGCCACTGCACCTGTTCTCTCCTTCTAAAATTCACTTCCATCCTCCCTTTATTCTTCCTCTGAACCTCCTTCCCCCCTGTCACTAGCATTTTTCTAGTTCTTCTCGCGATTACATATTGGAGCCAGGACCACCTGAAGTAGCAACCACAACAACATGACTGGACGAGGCAAAGGAGGCAAGGGACTTGGAAAGGGTGGCGCCAAGCGTCATCGTAAGGTGCTTCGTGACAACATCCAGGGTATCACCAAGCCCGCCATTCGTCGTCTAGCTCGGCGTGGAGGTGTTAAACGTATATCCGGCCTCATCTACGAGGAGACCCGCGGCGTCCTCAAGGTGTTTCTGGAGAACGTCATCCGTGACGCCGTCACCTACACCGAGCACGCAAAAAGGAAGACCGTCACCGCCATGGATGTGGTGTATGCCCTGAAACGGCAGGGCCGCACCCTTTATGGTTTTGGTGGTTAATCAACCTGATGGACGGGCGCACACCACCACCACCACCACGACAAACAAATATACGGACCTAATTTTAGGTCCACATTTAAATCGCTAAAGAGTTGGTTAGACACTGAGTAAATCGTTGAAAATATATCCAATAACATGATCCTCTCTAATTCTGGACTTGTGGTATGAGTATAGGTTGTGCGTGAACGTGTTGGAACCACTTCCTAGTAATTGTCAGTCAGTCAGTCAGTCAACATTCACCTAACCTCCAGGTACCTCACCTAACTTCCTGTAGCGTCACCGAACCTCACGAAATGTAACCCAATGTAGTTTATAATCTATCCTAACATGACATAACATAACCACGCACTATATTACTTCGGTACGAGTAATGAGTTTTAATACGCAAAGTTGCAGTTATCATTCATTCATACATACATACATACATACATAACATGCTAGTGGCAGGGGGGATTGAAGTGAATTTTAGGAGGAGAGAATAGGTGCAGTGGCTAAACAGCGCTTGCGTGAGGGACTTTAAGCAGCAACTCGCCTGGATGCGGCAGGATAGAGTCAGGTCAAGCGTCCGGTGCATGTTGGGTTCCGCCATGGTTTCTCAGTGTTTGGTCGGCTTGATTGTGTGTGTTGTTTTGTTGTTTGGAGGAAATGTCTTGGTATTCTTCTTCTTAGCTTGAAGTTGATTTTCTTCTAACTCTCCTCCTCTTGTTGTTCGTCTTCCTCGTGTCTGCTATCATTCTGTAAAGACTCTATATATGTATGTAGGTATGAGTGAGTAACAGTTGCCGGTTACAGTGATACTTCATATTCGCTGGTGTTGTACTGTATGGCTTCGGTATTTCTTAATATACAAACGGCACCGTTAGGGGATTGAGGTATTTAAAAACCAGCCTACATTACTTATATATAGAAATAAATAATGTGGCTTGGACAATAATGACGACTACTCTCTCCTACCTTCCCCAAACAAGGGCTTTTCGAAAGTATACATTGGACACAAATGACTTAGTACATACATTGGTGGTTTAACAAAAGCCCTCATTAGAGATAGGTGAAGGAGCACACAGTGAACATACAGATTAATGTTTGCACGCGTAGATCATGTAAGGTGAGGTGTTGAACACCAGACACGTAGTGTAGTAACTCCCTCACAGATGGCGTTATGAGGGGCCTGATGATGTAGCAGTTACCTCACAGATGGTGTTATGAGGAACTTCACATGATGATGCTGTAGCAAAACATTCACTACGTGGTGTCGTAGCATCTTGGGGACACCACGTGGTCGACATGACTCACTCATTCAAGTGGGTGAGGTGTGGTCCCAGGCCTCTCTATCGTGGAGTCTCAGGGGAAGTATAACCGGGTACCTGGGACCTCACTGTGTGAAGCTGGTTAGCTAGCTTGGGTAAGACTCAACTGCCGAGTTGTTTTTCACTGAGTTAAGCACTGTTCACCACTATTCATCACTGGTTCCATTCCTTTGCCAAATGAGATAGTACCTTATGGCAAGAACTTGTTGATAGTCCGGTGGGGAGGAGGGTTCAGGGGAGTGAGTTGGTATGGACCAACATATAAATAATAATAATAATAATAATAATAATTAACGGTTTATTGAAAGAGCTTGGCAGCCAGAAGGCTGAAAATATACAGTTACATATTTGGGGAATGGGTTACGAATTACAAATAATATACAAGTAACATGCGTGACACAAATAAGACATATAATAACTAGCTGGGGAAAAGCTCAAACTACAGTTCATTTCAACATAGTGACAGTGCAAGGAGTAGTGTTTACTGGGAGTGAGTACACTGATTTATTACAAGTTATCGATAATTTTTACAATGGGTTGGGACTGGGCTGTTCTTATAGCGATCAGTTCGTGCACGTATGGGCTGGATGCGGTTGTGGTGTCGAAGAGCAATTCTCGGACTAGGGATCTCAGGTGGTAGTAGGAGCCGGTGTAGAAGCTTCTTACCAAATTTGCAGATGAGGTCGTGGTGATGGTCAGTGAGAGTCTAAAGGGTCGGTCAGTGTGTTGAGCGCTTCTTGATATGTGGAGTAGGAAGGGTAGAGAATAATCTTGCATGGCCTCTTTTGCACTTTTTCTAGGTGTTTACGTTGTGTGGCATTTAGGGAGGAAGACCAGGTGAGCTTGGGAAGTATGAATGTTGTATAAACACTGAGGAGCTCGTGTGCAGGAACACCGAGGGACTTGAGTCGGCGTAGGAGGTGGAGACGGAAACTGGAGGATTTGATAACTTCACTGACGTGTGGTTTCTAATTTAGTTTGTTGTCTATGGTGACGCCGAGGAGCTTCGTGGAATCTAAAACCTGGAGTGTGTTCGGACCTAGAGTAATGGAAGGAGGTGGGACAATGTCGGAGGAGAGGTTGATGTGCATAACCATGGTTGTTGGTGGCCCAGTTTTGGAGACTGTTCAATAAATCCTGAAGGGCGGTATAGTTTGGAGCAGAATTGTTGACGCTGATCCCAATGGTGGAGTCGTCGACATATTTCCAGCGAGCAGGGGTTTCTCTTAGGGCATCATTGATGAGCATAAGGAAGCAGAGTGGTCCCATCTTGGTGCCTTGGGGGACGCCACAGGTGAGTGACTGAAAGGTGGAGACAGCCAGCCCCTCGGAAGCGTACAGCTTGGCGTCGGTCACTGAGGAAGTCTGTAAGCCATGGTATAATAAGACTTCTCCGAAGCCCGAGGTCAATAGCTTTGTTGATGATTATATTGTGGTCGACTAGGTCGAACGCTTTAGTGAAATCAATGAAGGCGACAGCTACAGACGTTTTTCGTTTCTCGAGATGGCGGTATATGTAATCGAGAAAGCTGACAAGACAGTCAGTCAGTGGTGGAGGAAGTTTTCAGGTTGCCAAATTGCTGAGGGTCTACTACGACTCCTGCAATATCAGCAAAAGCCCAGCCAGTCGAACACAAAACTTTCACAGATTAGGCTGGGTATTGGGGTGATTGCAATAGGTCGTAGCTGATTTAAGGATTGTGGGCTGGTTGACTTGGGCACTGGTGATACATAAGAGGTCTTCCAGTCAGCTGGGCATCTGGCTTGACTGAGAGAAGCATTGATGATGGAGCATAGGGGTTTAGCAAGCTCCGGGGAGAACTCCTTGAAGCGTTTCATTGGTAAGTCAATGGGGGTGGTAGAGCGTTTTAATTTTAGTTTGTCCAGGCGTTTTGCTATTTCAAATACTTCTACTAAGTCAGTGGGAAGGGGGGGGGCTGGTAGGTAAGCAGGGAGAGTGGTTGTGTCAAGCCGGGGGAGCGTCTGGCATATAGTAGCGAAGTGTGTGTGTGTGTGTGTATACTACTGTACTTTTTAGATCCTCCTACGCAACCTAACCTATTATAGTTAAGTATAGTAGGCTATACACTATTTTGTTAGTATGTGTTATAAAATGAAATTGCATGTTATTATTATTAATATTATTATTATTATTATTAGTAGTAGTAGTAGTAGTAGTATTATTATTATTATTATTGTTATTATTATTACATGCTAATATAATACTAAGTTGCCCGCCAGATTTCCTCAGAGATGGGAGGAGCACATTGGCGGCGGTGTTGTTTATACTCCGCCCGATTACTGATTCCTATTCACCGAGCCAGAGCTGGCGGGCGGCGTGTTATGTGCCACGTTTTGTTTCCCATTGGGCGTACCGCTCAGCTGGGGAGTAGGAGATTTCATAAAAAGAAAGTTTGAGTGGAGAGCACACCTTTTCCTTCACATACAGTTATCTTAGACCATCTACTAGTATAATAGTTTGCACAAAAATACTCTACACTCTTTCTAGGTTGTTGCTATTTTTTTTTTTTTTTTTTTGACTTCTCATCAGATTGTGCATTCAACTAATATACACTATTAGTGTGTTTATTATTATGTTTTATAGTATTATTTCGTATAATATTGGGTATCACAATTAGAGTCACTAGTATAGTATATTATTGGGGTTTATAGCAGTTTGTGGTCTAATAGTATCATGCTTTATGAGTGGTGTTCTATGTAGTGATGATTAGGCAATAAAATATGCTTTGGGGGTTTATAGCAGTTTTTGTGGTCTACTAGTATCATGCTTTATGGGTGGTGTTCTATGTAGTGATGATTAGGCCATAAAATATGCTTTTGGTTTATTGCTAACAAAATATACTTTGCTCTACCGCTGTAGTGCAAAACATGGTGAAACTTACATACACCGTTCATAAAGTATTGATGGAAGAAGAAGAAGAAGAAGAAGAAGAAGAAGAAGAAGAAGAAGAAGAAGAAGAAGAAGAAGAAGAAGAAGAAGAAGAAGAAGAAGAAGAAGAAGAAGAAGAAGAAGAAGAAGTAAGAGGAAGAATTGTGGAGGGAATGAACAGTGAGACAATGTAAAGCCTCCGGGATGGCGGCAGCGTTTCTGTTATTAATATATAATAAGACAATAGGAAAATATGTTGTTGTCTCTACCTGTATTATTACCTTTGCGATAGCATGGTTCAATTTTGGGAGGACATAGGAAGGAGCAGGAGGTTAGGAAGGAGCAGGAGGTTAGGAAGGGATTTGTAGTGGGAGAGATAGTGTCTGTGATCCTCAGGTCACCACTCCTCGGATTGTGTCAGTTCAAGTTTAGAAGCTCCAACAACTTTCCCTGAATACGAATTGGCAACCTTTCGATTTACAACAGGTACCTACTTACTGCTACAGTAGGTAGGTGAACAGGGACCAAGGGGGCTAGGAAGAGTGTCCAAACAACTTGCTCCTGCCTGCCTGTGTGATGTAGTCGTGGCCAGAATTAGGTTAGGATACAGACACATCTGGCTAGTTAGTAACGCTGTACCCATACCGGAACACTCAGCATGTAAACTTGGTGATACACCTTTAAAGCACTATATTATTGAATGGGACACTGTCAAAGACTTCAGGCCACCTCACTTATTGTATCTTGAACTATGTCATTACTTCATTGAGGACATTACATTCTTGCTCTTTATCCCAAATTG
>NW_024714931.1:0-5000 GCF_018991925.1 Homarus americanus
GCAGCAGGTGCTGGTGGTTGACTGTGGGGGAGTTGATGCTGTAGGTGCATCAGCAGCATCAGCGACAGCAGCAGCAGCAGGTGGTGGTAGTGGACTGTGGGGGAGTTGATCCTGTAGGTGCAGTGGTAGCAGGTGGTGGTAGTGGACTGTGGGAGAGTTGATCCTGTAGGTGCAGTGGCAGCAGGTGGTGGTAGTGGACTGTGGGGGAGGTGATCCTGTAGGTGCAGTGGCAGCAGGTGGTGATGGTGGACTATGGGGGAGGTGATCCTGTAGGTGCAGCAGCAGCAGGTGCATGGTCGACTGCAGGGTGACGGTGGAGGCCGCCGTGGGGGAGGATGTGGTACTGTAGTCGTAATTCATCGTACATCCTTCACGGGACAATTAACGTCGCACCTTAATAACACCTGAACCACCACCACCTACCTCCCCGGCCCGCCTCCACAGCCTCACTCGGGTTTTGGTTGTCCCAGCCATTGTTTAATTCGTGTCTTATTTATCTCAGGTATTGTTTCAGTCGTTTTTTTGTTTGTCCCAGCCTTTGTTTGACGAGTTTCTTGTTTAACTCGTAATTTGTCTTTTGTCTTGTTTACTTTATTTACATTTTCAGTTATTGCTTAATATTCTGTATAGCTCACATTTGATGCTTAATATTCTGTATAGCTCACATTTGATGCTTAATATCCTGTGTAGCTCACATTTGATGCTTAATATTCTGTATAGCTCACATTTGATGCTTAATATCCTGTATAGCTCACATTTGATGCTTAATATCCTGTATAGCTCACATTTGATGCTTAATATCCTGTATAGCTCACATTTGATGCTTAATATCCTGTATAGCTCACATTTGATGCTTAATATCCTGTATAGCTCACATTTGATCTCCTGCTCTGTTTGATGCTCTTTTTGTTTACATCCTGTCTTGTATATGTGGTTTTAGTTTCCTGTTAACGTGTGTCTTGTTTGCCTTACACCTTGTTTTATTATTACTATTTTTATCTAGTAATTTCTTTTGTACTTTGTTTAACTTGTTTCTTGTGCTATGTTATAATATTTTGTCGAAATTGTTTGCATATGTTGTTTATTTCTTACTAGTTTCTCTTGCTTTGACTAATACTGTTTACCTTGTTTGTTTTAATGTTCAGTGTATATATTCGGATCTTGTTTACCACGTAGGTACCTTGTTTGTCTAGTCGCTCGGTTAAGAAAGTCTTCCTGTCAGTGTTATGTTGTTGTCGCCATATTTCTGTTGTCAACTCGAGCAGACTTCAAGTGTCGGTTAAACCACAGGTATGGCTGAGGCGTTGGTCTGCAGGTTTGTCTTAGTTGTGGTGGTGGTGTTGTTAGGTGTGGTGGTGGTGTGGTGTGTTAGGTGTGATGTGTTAGGTGTGGTGATGGTGTGGTGTGTTAGGTGTGGTGATGGTGTGGTAGTGGTGTTGTGTGTGGTGTTGGTAGTATTGTGTGTAGTATGTTAGGTATGGTGATGTGTTAATTGTGGTGGTGGTGGTATTGTTAGGTGTAGTGGTGGTGCTGATGTTGTGTCAAGTGTGGTGGTGTCTGATCCAGGGTGGCGGAAGTGGAGAAGGAGGAGGAGGTGAAGAAGGAAATGGGAAAGAAGGTGGTGGTGTAGGAGGAGGAATAAATTGTAATAAGAACAGACAAAGAAGAAAATAAGTAGAAAAGAAGAAGAAAATAGAAGAAAACGAAGAACGTGTTGGTAAGAGAGAGGAATCAGGGAGTACCGAGGAAGATTAGTTCAGAAACGGGTATTAAACTAATCTATTGTTAATACCGGCTCTATATTAACGTGATAGGGTCCACCATGTTATACTAAATACCAATAATATACCGCATTGACATAATTGAATAGGTAATGTGTATTAATTTACTATGGCACTAACACCAGGTGTATATATATATATATATATATATATATATATATATATATATATATATATATATATATATATATATATATATATATATATATACACATATTCCGTATATAATAAAGGTTACAAATAGATTCAGGATGCTTTAACTTAACATGGTTCTAAAATTGAATACTTATTAATTTCTCTGTTGGTATTAATAGCTGGGACTATCATGACGTACAAACACTGTTAATTTATGTTGTATCCCCTTAAAAAAAAACAATGAGTATTAAATTCGTTCTTGGCTCGCAGTTACAATACAGTAATTACACGCTGCTTGAGTAAGGTTAAAAGAAACTAGATATAATAAGATTGGTGAATCGAAAAAGGCTGAATTTAAGGGTCTTATATATATATATATATATATATATATATATATATATATATATATATATATATATATATATATATATATATATATATATATATATATATATATATATATATATATATATATATATAACTTATTAGTGCTGTAAGGGTGATCGTGTTAACCTATGTTCTATTTTATGATGTACAGTTGTGGACAAAATTCCCCAAACAGTTGGTAATATCTGCTTTTCATTACATTGTATATCGGAACTACAGATTGAAAATAACACTCCTTAATACAGAGACAAATTCGAGAAAATACGTCAAATTTCCATTCTCCATCACCTAATGATCTTCAAGTACTCACACATTAGATACTGTCACGTGTCCGGGGATTTATGTCGGCAACTGTACATTCCAATTTGTGTGTTGATATATGGGAATGTTTTAATGTAGTTGAATTTATTTGTGTTTACTGCCGTCTGGAGAGAGAACAATAGGAGTGATTGTTTTAGGTCCGTAGGAGACTGTTCGACTATACTGTATGTTTGTGTGTCTGTTGGTTTATTAGTCCGTCCTCCAGTCTGTTGGTTTATTAGTCCGTCCTCCAGTCTGTTGGTTTATTAGTCCGTCCTCCAGTCTGTTGGTTTATTAGTCCGTCCTCCAGTCTGTTGGTTTATTAGTCCGTCCTCCAGTCTGTTGGTTTATTAGTCCGTCCGTGGGTCTGTTGGTTGATCAGTCCGTTCCTGTCTATATTTGTTTATCAGTCTGTCCGTGTATCTGTCTGTTTCCTATCAGATCGTCTGTTCGTCTGTCGATGTATCAGTCCGTCCGTTTGTCTCTCCGTGTATTAGTCCGTCCGTGTGTCTGTCCGTGTATCAATCCGTCCATAGTATGCTGTCAAATCGAGGACTCAAACAGTCGTAATTTTCTAACTGTGATCTTTGTAGGTGAATGTGTGTCTCAACAAAACCACTGAAGAAGTGGATAATGAGGCTATTCTGTCGGTTCTTCTTTGGAACTGGTGTGGCCCGACGGGGAGATTAGCGGTCTCCTCCTCCGCTATTTCTTGTTCCTCCTTCCTTGCTCTTTATGTTGTTGTTGTTGTTGTTCTTTCTTTTGTATTTCTTTCTTTCTTTCTTTAAAATTGTGCACACTCAATTTTTCCCCGGTAAAAACCACTGCACTGCACTTTTGCGGAAGGCTTATGACAGGAACATAAGAGTTGAATTAAAACTTGAGTTTTCCAACAAAAATAACTTTAATCACCTTTGGAAGGAAATTGAACATATCGCTTAAAATGTTCCCGCCGGACAATATGCTCCCTGCCAGCCAATTTTCCTGAGGCACGGTAAATGTGGCCTCCAAACACGGTGCGCACGCAATTTACTGAATTATGTCGAGTTTCTAATATATTAGCTAGATAATAACTTAATTACTTTTATTATTTATTTATTTATTTATTTATTTATTTACGGGCATATTTATGTACGAATACACTTATTTACTTATACTGCTTGCTACTTACGCACTCACTTAAGCACTTTATTGTTTGTGTACAACTCTACGAGATAATTAGAATCAGTGATACAAGATTTTTTTTTAGGTAGCACTTAACATGTAGTTTATGTAGGCTATACATTATAAGTTCAATAATGGTGTGTTAAGAAAGTGCTTCCTCACCATCAGATGCGGTGGATGTCACGGAGAAAATATTGCATTAGGAAAATAAATTGCAGTTTGTCACAGTATCTCACCTGCTCTTGTAAACTTATTAAGAGTAACGTTGAAATGTACAAGTAACAATTAATTCCCTATAAATATTATTTTTTCCTTCAGCTAATAGTGATATTTTTTTGTGTTTTCCAGGTACGGTGTTTGGCCAGAGACAGCAACAGGTAATGGTTTTAAATTAAGGGTTATGTGTCTTCGCCTGGGGTAGTGGAGGATGTACCAGGGTGCGGGTTGTAAGAACCAAGGGCCTGCCTAGCCAGGTGGTCGCCAGGAGAAGGTGTTCATAGGTCATGGTGCAGGGTGTGATAAAGAGTCCCGGGAACCACATACGTGGTTATATTCCAGGCAGTTGTTGTGTGTGACAACTACAGTATGTGTCTCTGCCATCAGTAATTCCCTTATGTTTGAAACAACTTTGTATTTTTTCGATAGAAAATGAAATAGTAAACAGTGATAGGATAAAGAGAGGATGATACGTAAAACAAACTCTGACCGTCTTGTAGAATATAGAAACAGCGGGAAGTTCGGTTGTGTAGAGTTAAATAAAATAACAGAATTTTTTTCATTTGTTGTATACAAGACAGTTAGGCTTACCGAGACTGTAAATTGCATAAAATTCCATTTCCCTGGCAAAGAAAATTATCTTCCTCGTGGGGTTTACGCAAGAGATAAAGGAGACAATAAACATGTAAACAACAGTACATATCGCCTTCATAGCTCAACAGTCAGATGCTGGACCCCTAAAAACCTCCCTTCCGTAAGAGTAGTTTTAGTTTTATTACATCTCGTAGAGTTCTCTGTGTATCTGTTAAACGACTGAGAAATCTGGATTGTAGGATGGGGCCGGGGGTGGGGGGGGGAGGGGTGGGGTGACCGGGTAGGAGGGCCAGGGGGAGGGGCCGCGGAGGAGGGGTTACTGCCAGTCCCCAGTGTAAGGGCAACGAGAAAACTTTTATTGTGAGGCGGAACTTGTTACTGCGTCCGGGATCCTACATGATGAGTGTACTGGGTTTTGGAAAT
>NW_024714932.1:0-19803 GCF_018991925.1 Homarus americanus
CTGTTGTACTTCGTTCGGTACGTATTGTGACTTACATTTGATTTAGACATAATGATATAATATACATTCAATACATTTACAGGGCTGTACAAGTACACAAATCAGGAGTTGTTTATTATTTTAACAATAGATGGGATGAGTGCTGTTCTTATATCTATCAGTCGCGGGCTCTTATGGGCTGAATTTTGTTGTAGTGGCGGACGCTGCGCGAGTTGGGTGGGGGCTGCAGGTGGCAGGAGGTGGTAATGGCGAGGTGGTGCATTACTTGGCTGCAAACCATTCCATTGCTTGGTGGTGGAAGTCACTGAGGATGGCATTTCCAGGGTGGCAGAGCTTTGATGCTAGGAGTATTCTGCGCCGGCTGATTCTGCAGGCCCTTTCTATACCTTCTCTAGCCAACGTTGTTGGGCGAGGTTGATCTGACCAGGCTGGTGACGCATACGTTAGTTTGGGGAGAATAAAGGCGTTGTAGATGGTCTCAGCTCTGGCGTGGGTGTCCCCAAGTGACCTAAGTCGTCGTAGAGACGGTATGAGGCTGTGTTATTTACATGGGCCTTCCAGTCCAGTTGTTGTCTATAATTACACCCAGGAGTTTGGCAGACTGCGCCAGCTGGAGGATGGGCACCCACTGTGACTGCTGGGGCTTGCACTGGAGTGGTGGTGGTATTGATGTGCATAACTACGGTTTGAGGTGTAGTTGATGGTGACCTTGTTCTCTGTAGTCCAGCCTGTAGCCTGTCCAGGGTGCCTTGTAGCAATGAGTAGTCTGGTGCAGTGTTGTCCCACTGAAACCCCCACAGTGCAGTCATCCGCATGCTCCACCTGTGAGAGTGTCGATAAAGCGGATAGAGCGTCGTTGATCAGGATGAGGAAACACAGTGGTCCCATTTGGTCCCTGGGGGAACACCGCAGGTGAGGTGTTGGAATGTGGAGACCAAGCCCTGATACCTCACTGCCTGTGGCGTCCACTCAGAAATCAGTGAGTCATGAGACCAGGTTGGTGGCAGCCTAGTGCAATGGCCTTGTTGATAACAGTGCAGTGATCAACAAGGTCAAAAGCACCTTCTGACGTCAGCAAGGGCAGCAGCCAGTGGTGTCTTACGTTTCTGCAGGTTTTGTGAAGAAAATCCAGAAAGCTCACTAAGCAGTGTGTGACGTAGAGATCCTCATATTGCCAAATTGCTGTGGATCAATTAACTGATAGATTCTGGCAAATGCCCACTCCAAAAACAAAGTCCTCACAGAGTAGACTGGGTATGGGGTAATGGCAACTGGCCTGGTCGTTAGGGGACTGTGGGATGGTGACCTTGGGGATGGGGTGACAAATGCGGTTTTCATTCATTAGGGCATTTCTTTGTCTGAGGATGCATTAATTATAGAACAGAGGGGAAGGGTGAAGTTCGACTGAAACTCCTTGTATATTTTGATTGGGAGGTCAATTGGGGTCGTGGAGCGTTTGGATTTAAATTTCAGGAGTTTGTTAGCGATTTCTATGGTTGAACAATGGGAGAGGAGGGAAGGTAAGTAAGCCGGGAGGAGAGTGAGGTCAAGACTGGGTAGGGTATGACATATGGTAGCAAAATGGTTATATTACCTCAGCTGCCTCTCACCCCTAGGTAAATGTGAGATGAAAGGAAGTGTGGGAGACCTGACGGTTGAGACCACAGAGATCTTTTACCTTGGAGTACCACTAACCGATGCCGACTTCCTGAGGCCGTGCTTTCCTGGGATAATAAGTCTTCTTGGCAGACTTGATTTCTGATGACCTCGTTTGCTAGACTTTGTACAGGCGGTTGTTGGTGTAGTATGCCTTGTTGCACTGCTCAATAAGTCTTTTTATGCGGAGTGTAATCCACAGGACATCATCAGGTTGGATCCTCAGTGTCTTGGCTGGAAAGAAGTGGTGGTAGGCTGGTGATAGTGTCCAGTAATTATCCCACTTGCTCTGCACATCGTCTACCGTGATCACTTCAGTCCAGGGATACCGGGTTATCCATTGTCCAAAACGCCGCTAAGCAGAGTCTGGGGTGGGTCGGTAAGTCCTGGTGGCAGTGGGTAAGACGGTGGGGGTAGATGACCACAGTAGGGACAGGTGTGTGTGTGTGTGTGTGCATTTTTCTATAATACGGTCAGTTTAACGCGATCACACACACACACACACACACACACACACACACACACACACACACACACACACACACACACACACACACCACAATCACAAGGCGTCCATTATCACCTACACAACTTTGCATATCTAAATAATTAATCTGTTAAAGGGACACCTGGGTCACCTGATCAATTAAGAACAGGTGTTGGTTCTCGTCTCACCTGCCGGCCAAGGGATGATTACTCTGATTAATATTCAAGTGGTAAGAGATTTAGCCTGAAAGTTACGTGTTGTTGTTGTTGTTGTTTAATTCTTGTCGTTGTTTATTGTTGTTGTTGTTGTTTATTTGTTATTTTGTTTGTTGTTGTTGCAATTGGTTGAAAAACGGTTCTAAATCTTAACCAACAAAACCTAACCTAACCTATACTGATCTGACCTAACCTAATCTAACTTATATTGACCTAACCTATACTAACCTGACCTGACTAGCCTAAACCTAATGACCTGACCTGACCTAAAACTAAACTAGCTAAACCAACACCATATTGCCACACAAGCAGCAAACACTACAGACACAAAGGCACTGACATGGTCTGGCAGAACAAAACTAGGCACAGATGCAACACAGTACAAACTGACACCGTTTCAAGCGCACACAAGACTGAGCACTGTTGCGTTGCAGACAAGAACAGACTGACCAGTCTGAGCCTGAAGCCTGAATGGGCACGGGCCAAGCTGACCAGTGCATTTGCAGTGACAAGCTGGCACTGTGCCATGGGTACAAGCACTGGCCTGGCCGGCCTGGCCCTGGGCTGACAATGTGTTGTACAGGCTGTGTGACATATGACCTGACCAGTGCCGTCTGATCACTCAACTCAAATAACTCCCCACTCAACTCAAATAACTCCCCACTCAATTCAATCACTCCAGACTCATCCCAAATTCTTCCCCACTCATCTCAACCACTCCCCACTCATTCCAAATTCTTCCCACTCATCCCAAATTCTCCCCAATCAACTCAGTCACTCCCCCTCCAACTCAATCCCTCTCCTCATCCCACAAATTCTGCCCAATAACTCCCCACTCATTCCCACCCGGAGCGCCTAAGCTGAGCAGTGAGGGACAACACGAACCGGGCAGAGTTACCTCCAACAATATTTGGTCTCCGCCAATTATCCTGTTCTGACCTCATGAGTTTTTTTCCCTCAGGGCCAGGTGAAGGTGGCCAGGTGAACAGGTCAGGTGGTGGCCAGGTGAAGATGGTCGGGTGAATGTGGCCAGAGATTGTGGTCAAGTGAAGGTGGCCAGGTGAACGTGGTGGACAGGTGAATGGAGTTAGGTGTACGTGGCCGTGGCCAGGTGCAGAGGAAGGTGGCCAGGTGAAGGTGGCCAGGTGAAGGTGGCCTCTCTTCGTTTCTGGGACCTTCCGTAACTCTGTTGACTTCAGGTTTAAATTACGTTTCCGGCTATGACGTCACTCTTGACCTCAAATTGATGGACTGATGATACCTCTTGGTGTGGGGGGGTGTGGGGGGTGTGGGGGTGGGGTGTGGGGTGGGGTGGGGGTGTGGGGGTGTAGGTGTGTGGGGGGTGTTGAGGGTGTGGGTGTGTGGGGGTGTTGGGGTGTGGGTGTGGGAGGTGTTGGGGGTGTGGGTGTGTGGGGGGTGTTGGGGGTGTGGGTGTGTGGGGGGTGTTGGGGTGTGGGTGTGTGGGGTGTTGAGGGTGGGTGTGGGGTGTTGGGGGTGTGGGTGTGTGGGGGGTGTTGGGGGTGTGGGTGTGTGGGGGTGTTGGGGGTGTGGGTGTGTGGGGGGTGTTGAGGGTGTAGGTGTGTGGGGGTGTTGAGGGTGTGGGTGTGTGGGGGTGTTGAGGGTGTGGGTGTGTGGGGGTGTTGGGGGTGTGGGTGTGTGGGGTGTTGAGGGTGTGGGTGTGTGGGGGTGTTGGGGTGTGGTGTGTGGGGTGGGGTGTGGGTGTGTGGGTGTTGGGGTGTGGGGTGTGTGGGGTGTTGGGGGTGTGGGGTGTGTGGGGGTGTTGAGGGTGTGGGTGTGTGGGGGTGTTGAGGGTGTGGGTGTGTGGGGGTGTTGAGGGTGTGGGTGTGTGGGGTGTTGGAGGGGTGTGGGTGTGTGTGGGGGGGGTGTTGGGGTGTAGGTGTGGGGGTGTTGAGGGTGTAGGTGTGTGGGGGTGTTGAGGGTGTATGTGGGTGTGTGGGGTGTTGGGGTGTGGGTGTGTGGGGGTGTTGAGGTGTAGGTGTGGGGGTGTTGATGGTGTGGGTGTGTGGGGGTGTAGGTGTGTGGGGTTGGGGGTGTGTAGGTGTGTGGGGGTGTTGGGGGTGTGGGTGTGGGGTTGGGGTGGGTGTGTTGGGGTGTGGGTGTGTGGGGGGTGTGGGGTGTGGGTGTGGGGGTGTTGGGGTGTGGGTGTGTGGGGGTGTTGGGGGTGTGGGTGTGTGGGGGGTGTTGGGGGTGTGGGTGTGTGGGGGGGTGTGGGGGTGGGTGTGGGGGGTGTGGGTGTGTGGGGGTGTTGGGGGTGTGGGTGTGTGGGGGTGTGGGGGTGTAGGTGTGTGGGGGTGTTGGGGGGTGTAGGTGTGTGGGGGTGTGGGTGTGTGGGGGTGTTGGTGTAGGTTGTGGGGTGTTGGGTGTGGGGGTGTTGAGGGGTGTAGGTGTGTGGGGGGTGTTGGGGGGTGTAGGTGTGGGGGTGTTGAGGGTGTAGGTGTGTGGGGGGTGTTGGGGTGTAGGTGTGGGGTGTGTGGGGGGTGGGGGTGTGTGGGGTGTTGAGGGTGTAGGTGTGTGGGGGTGTTGTGTGGTGTGTGGGGGTGTAGGTGTAAGGAGGGTGTAGGTGTGGGGGTTGGGGTGTGGTGTGGGGGGTGTTGGGGGTGGGTGTGGGGGGATGGGGGGTGTGGGGGTGTGGGTGTGGGGTGTGGGGTGTGGGGTGTGGGGGTGTAGGTGTGTGGGGTGTTGGGGTGTGGTGGGGTGTAGGTGTTGAGGGTGTAGGTGTGGGGGGTGGTGTGGGGTGTAGGTGTGTGGGGGTGTTGAGGGTGTAAGTGTGATGGAAAATGTCTACAATAACTGAAGCACATTTTAGACAGTACGAAAATGTCACCTCAAGCTGAAACGGGACGGAACAAGCTGAAACACAAGCTGAAGCGGGACCACACATGCCGAAACAGAAGGTGAAACAAGACGAGACAAAGTGAAGCGAGATGAAGCACCGGCAGCCAAGATATTGAGGTTTGGCGCTGAATTTGGAATCAAGATTAATTTTGTGAATGGTTGGGCGAGAGGAGGCGAGAGTTGGCTAACATATCTATCTGTCTGTCTGTTTGGCTGTCTGTCTGTCTGTCTGTCTGTCTGTCTGTTTAGCTGTCTGTCTGTCTGTTTAGCTGTCTGTCTCTCTGTTTAGCTGTCTGTCTGTCTGTCTAGCTGCCTGTCTGTCTAGCTGCCCGTCTGTTTAGTTGTTCATCTATCTATCTTCTCTCTCTCTCTCACACACAGTTGGTTGTCAACAGAGACTTTCAGCATTGACTGCCATGAATTAATTGCTTATAGCGAGGCTGACCACTGTACTGTTTCTCTGTCTCTAGTCAGGACGGACGGAGGGAGGGGAAGCAAGAGAGAGAGAGAGAGAGAGAGAGAGAGAGAGAGAGAGAGAGAGAGAGAGAGAGAGGAGAGAGAGAGAGAGAGAGAGAGAGAGAGAGAGAGAGAGAGAACAAGCAAGCAGAAAAATAGAACAAGAGAGATAAAGAAAGAAAGAAAGACAGAGAGAGAGAGAGAGATAAAGAGAGAGAAAGGATGTTTGGACAAATAACGGAGGAAGGTAATTTACGATGACGCGTCTTTCTGATAAAATCGAGCCGAGAAAACTTTAGGAATAATGGATGAACGTCCGGGCGTCTATAGGATCCTGGGCGTCTATAGGATCCTGGGCGTCTATAGGATCCTGGGTGTCTATAGGATCCTGACGTCTATAGGATCCTGGGCGTCTATAGGATCCTGGGCGTCTATAGATTCCTGGGCGTCTATAGGATCCCGGGCGTCTATAGGATCCTGGACGTCTATAGGATCCTGGCGCTCCCAAGGATCCTGGCGTCTATAGGATCCCGGGCGTCTATAGGATCCTGGCGTCTATAGGATCCTGGGCGTCTATAGATCCTGCGTCTATAGGATCCTGCGTCTATAGGATCCTGGGCGTCTATAGGATCCTGGGCGTCTATAGATCCTGGGCGTCTAGATCCTGGGCGTCTATAGGATCCCGCGTCTATAGGATCCTGGCGTCTATAGGATCCTGGACGTCTATAGGATCCTGACGTATAGGATCCTGGGCGTCTATAGAATCCTGGACGTCTATAGATCCTGGGCGTCTATAGGATCCTGTCTATAGGATCCTGGGCGTGTATAGGATCCTGGCGTCTATAGGATCCTGGGCGTCTATAGGATCCTGGGCGTGTATAGGATCCTGGACGTCTATAGGATCCGGCGCTCTAGGATCCTGACGCTCATAGGATCCACTCTCTCCTATTCAAACCTTTCGGAAATAAAATTAAAATATTAGACAGGAAATTTATCTGCTCTCGCCATCAAAAATCCTGCCTTCCTGTCTATCTATCTGTCTTCCTGTCTATCTATCTGTCTACCGAACTATCTATCAATCTGTCTTTCTAAACCACCCCTCCTCCCCCCTCCACCCTGTTCTCTCAGATGCCCGACTGTCAAAGTGGTCGACCATGGTCCACATAGTTCCATATTATATTGGTTTGAGTATCGTGGTTAGCCAGATAGAATTCCATCCTTACTGTCTCCGGCTGCCTGATGGAAGACGGCTCAATCGTTCCCACCAGGTTTATGTTCGTTCGTTCGCCAGGCAGAGGTTCGCCAGTGTATGTGGGGAGAGAGGATGTTTTTGTAGATATTAAATTAATTCTGGTTTATAATATTACCGTACTGGTAAAACTCCATATAACGAACTAATAGTGATGAAAGTCCGTTATATCGAGGGTGTGTTAGATATGATCCCCATCTATCGGATTATATAGATAAAAGTCCGTTATATCGAGGGTCCGTTAGATATGAGCCCATCTAACGGATTATATAGATAGAAGTCCGTTATATCGAGGGTCCGTTAGATATGATCCCCATCTAACGGATTATATAGATAGAAGTCTGTTATATAATGAGGGTCCGTTAGATATGAGCCCCATCTAACGGATTATGTAGATAGAAGTCCGTTATATCGAGGTGACAGGTATTATGATCAGAGAGAGATCAGTGGCTGAGATAAAAGGTGTTGATTCTCCTGTCGTGTCCGAGGTAAACAGTCTCTCTCTCTCTGCCTGACTTCCTCCTTTTCTCTGACTTTCTTTCTATGACTTCCTTCTTCCCCCTTTCTATCTCCTTCTGTCTGACTTCTCTTTCTCTCTATCTCTCTTTTGATTTCCTCCTCCTCCTCTCTCACTTGATCCTCTCCTCTGTATGACTTCTCGTTCTTCTCTCTGTCTGATTTCCTCCTTCCTTCTCCTCTCCTTCTTATCTCACCCCTATCTCCAGTCTCCTGCCCTGAGTCACTAAAACAGCGTTGAAAGCAAAGAAATCACACGGCATGTAAACACCTCCGTCACCCTGTTAGATAAGCTCTGCTCGGTGGCAGTGTGTTATTCCCACCCAGGGTTGAGAGGGGTAGTGGTAAAGGGTTAGTGGGTGGGGTGTAGTGGCAGGGGTAAGTGGTAAGGGGTTAGTGAGTGGAGGTAGGGGGGTAAGTGGGTGGGAAAAGTGGCATGGGGGTAGTGGTTTATGGTTAGTGGGTGGGGAAAGTGGTATGGGGTAGTGGCAGGATGTAAGTGGTTAAGTAAAGGGTTAGTGAGTGGTGGAAAGTGGCATGGGGTAGGGGGAGAATATGAGGGGTGGGGTGGCAGGGGAAAGTGGCAGAGGTAAGGAACGAAGGTAAGGGCAATAGAGTCTCGTCTTGGCTGGAGCTCATTTGTATTATGTCAACAGTACACGAGAGGCAATTGAGAATATTGACACACACACATACACACACACACACACACACACACACACACACACACACACACACACACACACACACACACCTCCACATGTTCTTATTTACCTGTTAATATATTTTCACATTATTAAGGTTCATCAGTTCACCTTTTTTTAATTAATTTATGTAATTACCTGAGTATAATACACCTGTTTACCTTAGCTACTTAATTATCATACCTGGTTTCATCTCCCTCTCTATCATCCTCCCTCACCCCATCTCCCCTTTCTCTCTCATATTCCTCTCCCATTTCCTTTCTTCCTCTCATCTCTTTCCTCTCCCAAATCTGTCCTCCCTCTCCCTCTTGTTTCCTTTCATCTCCTCTGCTCACCCCCAGGTAGTAACAACAACTAGTCTGTCTGTAATCACTGGATATTTTTCATGTCATATTCTCGTCATCAAAGTTAACTTCACCTTTCTTCATCGTAATTCTCTTTCTTCATTATTATTTTCATTCTAATCCTCTTCCTTCGCCAAAAACTTCTTCTTTCTTCATTCTAATACTCATTATTCGCCATTATCTTCCCTTTCCTTCATTCTAATCCTCTTCCTTCGCCATTATCCTCTCCCTGTTCGCCATATTTCCCTAAGCCCACTTTAATTCTCGCCACATCAGATAAGATTTTTAGTCTGTCCAGATGATCGTATTTTCCCCAAAGTTCCCTCCTAATCCTTCCCCTAGGATATATTTCACCCTCATCTCCTCCCTCCCTGATTTTCTCCCCTACTCAGTTCATTTTCACTCGCCCCACGTCTAAATTTTGCTGATTTTCCCTCTACAATACAAATTTTCTATAAACTTGTAATTTTTTCCTTAATTTTCATGTTTTTCCCTATTCATATATTTTTCTCCCTGAATTTTTCCTATATTGTATACATTTTCCTTAAATTTTCCTGCATGGTACATTTTTCGCTACATTTCAAAGAATTTCACCCACATGGTACAATTTCCCCCAAAATTTTCGTGATTTTTCCCCACACAATATTTTTTTCCCTAAAACTTTCTTGATTTTCTTCCCACACACAGAGAGCGAGCCAGACAGATCGAGGGAGATAAATCAAGAGTAAACAGAGAGAGAGAGAGAGAGAGAGAGAGAGAGAGAGAGAGAGAGAGAGAGAGAGAGAGAGAGAGAGAGAGAGAGAGAGAGAGACTAGAGCCGCAGCAGGTTGACCACGAGGGAGGGCAGGAGGAGGAGGAGGACGACCTGACGTTTGTTTACAAAATAGTTTTCAACAAAGCTTACAGTTGTTTAGTTTACAAGTATGTTTTAGACACACACACACGCCGTCACTGTAGCTTTTATCTGGGAACAACTGAGGTGTGATCACATGATTGACACACACACACACACACACACACACACACACACACACACACACACACACACACACACACACACACACACACACACACACACACACACCAGACAGGTACACCTGAGCTATCAACACCGGCCGCCAACTCACAGTACCTGGTCTACACGATTCCTGTGACAGAGAGACATTTGGCTGTGGTGCAGAACAAAGACACGTTGAACACAGGTGGTGAACGAGAGGTGGTGAGCGTGTTAGCCTTGTCTTATAAAATGATGAGAGAGAGAGAGAGAGAGAGAGAGAGAGAGAGAGAGAGAGAGAGACGGGGTGATAGAGAGGGGAGCAAAGTCTGTACTGTTGAATACTTTACTCAGCTCTCTCTCCCTCAACTGTTGGGTGGGTGGTGGTAGGTGGTGGTAGGTGTGGTGGTGGTGGTGGTAGGTGGGGTAGGTGGTGGTGGCAGTGGTGGTAGGTGGTGGTGGGTGGGTAGGTGGTGGTGTGGTGTGGTAGTAGGTGGTGGTGGCAGGGTGGTAGGTGGTGGTAGGTGGTAGGTAGTAATGGTAGCGATGGTGGTAATAGGTGGTGATGGTGATGGTAGTAGTGAGGCACTCTTTAGTATCATCCTAGCAACACACACACACTACACACACACACACACACACACACACACACACACACAGACACACACACACACACACACACACACACACACACACACACACACACACACACACACACACACACACACACACACACACACACCTTGCTCTCCCTAACAGACACATGTGGTGTTGTTCGTCTTTACTGTACACGATGATGCCTCTGGGGGCGAGACACCGTTACCACAACAACCAGGAGACATGACAACACCGGGAGGGAGGAGGAGGGATTGCCTTACCGTGTGTGTGTGTGTGTGTGTGTTGAGAGGTCATCGAAAGAAGAAAGCATGAATAAAGTGTTGGGATTCACAAGCAGCACGTGAGGGAGGGAGGGGTAGGGAGGAGAGGGAGGGAGGGGGGTTGAGGGGAGGGGTATGGAGGGAGGGGTAGGGAGGGAGGGGTAGAGAGGGAGGGAGGGAGGAGGGTGAATGAAGCCAGGTTGATAAAGTGAGTTATACGTGATGGAAAACAACGAGAGAAGTGAAAGAGGAAACAACAAGAACAAAGGGAAAGAATAAGAAGAAGGAGAGGTGTGGGTGAGAGGGGTGAGAGGGGTGAGGAGGTGAGAGGGTGAGAGGTGAGAGAGAGGAGAGAGGTGTGAGAGGTGTGAGAGGTATAGGGTAAAGTACCTGCGCCAGACAGCAGTAAGACCAAACACAGACACAGTCAACCACACTCTCTCGACCTTCCACTACCATCATAGCCCTGTGTGTGTGTGTGTGTGTGTGTGTGTGTGTGTGTGTGTGTGTGTGTGTGTGTGTGTGTGTGTGTGTGTGTGTGTTGTTGTGAGTGGTGTGTGCCCATCCGTCCCAACACGTGTATCTGACCTGAGCAACACACCCCACACTGCCGCCCTCCTACACCCAGGACTAGGGCTACACCTTGGTGTTATCTGTACAAGTTTCAGCAGCAGCTTCAGCCTCAGACTCTAGCCTTGTCGTGTTTATTATAGTTTCAGGGGATGGGAGGAGGGAGGGGAGGGAGGGGATCGAAGGTGGGGAGGGGATCGAAGGGTGGGAGGGGGATCGGAAGGTGGGAAGGGAGGGATCGGAAGGGTAGGGAGGAGGATCAAGGGTGGGGAGGGGGATCGAAGGGTGGGGAGGGAGGAAAATGAGGAAGGGGATGGGAAGGGGGTATAGGGGTAGAGAGAGGATGGAGGGTGGAAGGAACGGGATGAGAGTGGATGGGTGATGAAGTGAGGGTAGTGGAAGAGGAAAAATGGAGGGAAGGGAGGGGATGTAACGAAGGAAGGAACATGACCCAAATGCCAAAACTCCGCCAACAACACAGAAGACAGGTGTGACTCTCCCCCTCTATAGAACATGTCACAGGAATTTAGTTTACCTGCGAGCGAACTCAAACTCAAAATAAGATGAAGAATAACGAGAATTTACTGTAACAAAATTAAATAAAAATAAAAACAAAAACTGAATTTATAGTGAAAAAATAACATTAATACTTACCATCTCCTTCAGGGCTTCTGCAGGCGGTTCCTCATCCTGAATAACAATGGAGAAAACAATGAGTGACACAAAGCAACACTGATATAAACAAGACACATTAAATAGCGTTAATAAACACTCTTATCACAACATAACCTTAGACCCGTGTTGCTGTTCTTTAGTGCCCTAGTGTAGTCAGTTAGTTTAGCTTAAGGGGAGTTAAGTTAGCCTTAGAGTAAGTTAGTTAAGCTTAGGTTAGGAGGTTAAGGAAAACAGGTTAGGTTAGGTTAGGTTTTTAATGATTTGCTCAGGAATAATAATAATAATACTAATAAACGCAACAAATAACAAACAACAAAATAAACAAGACAAAACAACAAACAACACAGATAAACAATAAAACCTGAGAATAATGGTAGGAGGGGGGTCATCCTGGGGGTCGCCAGCCTAAATCACATTGGCGGAGAGGAAATCAACAATATGATTCTCCCAGTAAATGCAGAATAAACACTCTTGCCCTATTGGTCGACCACAGCGGTTGGGGAGTCTGTCCTGCAATCTGGAATACAGATTCATGAGAGAGAGAGGATCCATAGTTTTCTCGCACAGCTCAATTTTCCTCTCTATTTCGACAAGGCATTTAGTGTGTGTTTAACATAAATATCATAAAATAAACAACAATAAATGAATAATAATAATAAGAATAATAATAATAATAATAATAATAATAATAAAAAAAAAAAAAAAAAAAAATAATAATAATAATAATATAATAATAATAATAATCACTCTCTGAAACAACAAGGCCCCAAGTTATCACCCTGTCCTCCACCACACATACCACACACACACACACACACACACACACACACACACACACACACACACACACACACACACACCCAACACACACACACACACACACACACACACACACACTCAAACAACACACCTCAATACAACTAAGTAAAAATGTCAAAAAACAGCTTTAAAAACCTAAAAGCTGAACTGTCCCAACCCACCAATCAGATTACAGGACAGAGACTCCCCACACCGCTGTGTGACCAACAGGGCAAGAGTGTTTATTCTGCATTTACCAGGAAGAGCCCATAATTGGTTGATGTGATTTCCCTCCACCAATGTGATTTAGGCTGGCGACCCCAGGATGGCCCCCTCCACCATTAATCCCTTGTTTATTGTTTTATCTGTGTTGGTATTTTTTGTTGTCTTGTTTACTGTGTGTGTGTGTAATATCGTGTGTGTTGTTGTTGTTGTTGTTGTTGTTGTTGTTGTTGTCGTTGTCGTTATTATTATTATTATTATTATTATTATTATTATTATTATTTTATTATACATCCCAATCAATCAGCTTCAAAACACAGTACAGCAGCGTATTAGTTTATAAGAATTAATAGAGTACATCATTTTATACATGTAAAACATATATCCACAAACATAAACATTCACAAACACACACAAACAAATACACTCATACAAAGAGACAAAAAACAAACACAATTCTCTAATATTACACATGAGAAATATCTTGACAGCATCTAGAAGAAAAACAATTGATACTTGTTTCTTACTTCAGCATTACATCCCTGACATGGCCGGATGAGGGAGAGAGTGTGTGATACTGTAGCTTAGAGGTAGCCTGGATACTCTCTTATCTGACTTCTAGATATACATACATCACATATATATATACATACATACATCAAGGCAGCTCAATACCGTCTCTACATGCTACAGACTTAAGCCACTTGGGACACCCACGCCAGAGCTGAGGTCCATCTACAACGCCTTTATTCTCCCCAACTAACGTATGCGTCACCAGCCTGGTCGTCTTCTCTCCACTCCACCCAACAACGTCAGCTGAAGGTACAGAAAGGGCCTGCAGAATCATGCTCAGCGAATACTCGGCTACACCAACGCTCTCTCCACCCTGGAAATGCCATCCCTCAGTGACCTCCACCACCAAGCACTGGAAGGTTTGGCAGCCAACTATTCACCACCCTCGTCATCGCCACCTCCTGCCACCTGCAGCCCCCCACCCACCTCGCGCAGTCCGCCACTACGACAAATTCAGCCCATAAGAGCCTGCAGATAGATATAAGAACTATTGTTAAAATAATAAACAACTCTGATTTATGGCACAGCCCTGTAAATGTATTCAATGCATATTATATCATTATGTCTAAATCAAATGTAAGTCTGTATATTTTCAGCCACCGGCTGCAACTCTATTAATAAACCGTTTATTATTATTATTATTACATACATACAGTAACTAAAACAACTATCTGTGCAGGTGGGGGTCGATATGCTCGAAATTTTACGTGTGACTAATGGCAGCCCTCAAATACCAATATTTATCGCCCATGGTTTCATATTGTTTCCTAAAGTATGACAGATAGTTGTTTTAGCTACTAATATAAGCAAATAGCCTAATACACTGTCATAAACATTGATACAAATATATATATATATATATATATATATATATATATATATATATATATATATATATATATATGAAATTGTATTTGTTTATCTGCGTCTCTCTGTCCACGTACAGTACATCTTTCTCGTTGTATCTGTTTCATTGTTTATCTGTATGTCTCTTTCTCCTTATCCGTAAGTATGTATCTCTGTTTATTTGATTTTTTCTTATCTCTTTTTCTGTCTAATGTCTCTTTTGGGGTTTCTCTCTCCTCTGAGACATAAACCACACCCAAGTTACGCTTCGAACACCACCACATAATTATCACTAATCCATTTAAGTATCATAAACCGCTATAGAAATAAGCTAACGTTTTTCGATACAAGTATAAACACTCGTTATAGATGTAACACGGAGCATCGTCTATCTGGCAATTCGCTCTGCACAGGTCGTTTGTTAACTCTGAACAATATCGTTTGAGGTGGTGAAATTTACCTGGTGAGAATGAAAGGGTTATTAACTACCTGTCATTAAGGGGTTAAAGGGTTCTATTTACCTGCCGTTAAGAGGTTCAGGTACCCATTAACAGCTGGGTCGATTGAGGTTGCCATGGGGTTGAACCAGTGACCCGAAGGACAGGAGGCTGTATCTAGTCACCCAGCCTCTTCATGTTTGTTTTGGAGATGCTTTTGACACACACACACACACACACACACACACACACACACACACACACAAATCTAGGCTGTCTTCCTCTACACAGCTTCACTCGATTCTGATTGGATGACAGGACACCTCACTCACCATCAACCAATAAGAAGCCAACTAAGTGTGAGGATAACCCAACTATAGGCAGAGACAAATAGGTTAGTGACGTCAGAGGCCAGCATGGGTGATTGGGAGCTTAATCATGGGTAAGGGCCTCCAATCAGGAAGGTCGTGATGTGGGGGTGTTACTGTTTAGTGCTAATCTGGCTGGGTGGTGTTGGTGGGAGGAGAATGGTGGTGATGTTGGTGGTGGTGGTGAGTGTGGGAAGTGGTGTGATGTGTGGTGGTAGTGAGAGAAAGTGGTGATGTTGGTGGTGGTGAGTGGAGGAAGTGGTGGTGATGTTAGGTGGTGGTGTTGGTAGGTGGAGAGTAAGTGGTGGTAATGTTGGTGGTGGTGGTGGTAGTGGAGGAAGTGGTGGTGATGTTGGTGGTGGTGGTGGTAGTGGAGGAAGTGGTGGTGATGTTGGTGGTGGAGGTGGTGGTGATGTTGTTGGTGGTGGTGGTGGTGGAGAGTGGTGGTGATGGTGAGTGGAGGAAGTGGTGGTGATGTTGGTGGTGGTGGTGGTGGAGTGGAGGTGGTGGTGGTGATGTTGGTGGTGGTGTTGGTGGTGGAGGAAGTGGTGCGATGATGTGGTGGTGGTGTGGTAGTGGAGGAAGTGGGTGATGGTGGTGGGTGGTGGTGGTGGTAGTGGAGGAAGTGGTGGTGATGGTGGTGGTGGTGAGTGGTGGTGGTGTTGTTGGTGGTGAGGTGGTGATGGGAAGTGGTGGTGTGAGTAGTGGAGTGGTGGTGGTGATGTTGGTGGTGGTGGTGGTGGTGGTGGAGGAGTGGTGGTGATGTTGGAGTGGTGGTAGTGGTAGTAGTGGTGATGGTGGTGAGTGATGGTGGTAGTGATGGTGGTGGTGGTGGTAGTGGTGATGGTGATGGTGTGGTAGTGATGGTGGTGGTTGTATGGTGGTGGTGGTGAGGTGGTGAGTGGTGGTGGTGGTGGTGGTGGTGGTGGTGGTGGCTGTGGTGATGGTGGTGGTGGTGGTGGTGTGGTGTGGTGGTAGTAGTGGGTAGTGGTGGTAGTAGTGTGAGGTGAGGTGGTGGTAGTTGTAATAGTGATGGTGGTGGTGGTTGTAGTAGCAGTGGTGGTGATGGTGGTGGTGGTTGAAGTGGTGGTCAGTGGTTTGTGATTGACGTGATGGTGGTAGTGGTGATGGTGGTGGTGGTAGTAGTGGTAGTGGCCATTGTAGTAGTGATGGTGGTAGTGGTGATGGTGGTAGTGATGGTGGTAGTAGTGGTAGTGGCGTGGTTGTAGTAGTGATGGTGGTGGTGGTTGTGGTGGTGGTAGTGATGGTGTGGTAGTGGTGGTGGTGGTGGTGGTGTTAGTGGTGATGGTGGTAGTGATGTGATGGTGTGGTAGTAGTAGTGGTGGGGAGGTGGTGGTTTGTAGTAGTGGTGGTAGTGATTTGGTGGTGGTTGCCGTCACCCTTAACAACAGATATTGTCACGTTACGGATGATAAAAGCTCCTCTCTCTCTCTCTCTCTCTCTCTCTCTCTCTCTCTCCATTATGGTTGCCCCTCGTGTATGAGCCGGCCCAAAGGGCCCCGGGCGTGAATTTGTTTAAGGTGTAGAAGCTGTCGCCAACACAACAACCACACTCTGAGTTAACGAGCCGCATGAGTGTCAAGGAGCCAGGACAGCTCAAGCACAGTGGCTAACCATTACCCCGGAATACGATCCGAATCGATTAATCAGGTCACCCAACTACTGCTGGAGTAGACAGAGGCAACAACATAAAGAACCCATAGTTTCACTCGCCCGAAGGATCAGAACCAGGTCCACCGTTTGCAGGCAAGCATGGTGACCATGACACCACAGGTCTACACATACAAGTACACACACACACATAGTATTCCCAGGTACCGATAATCTAGAAGGAAAATTCAGGGGCCTCAAAGACGACCTCGTTCAGCATTCTTCCCTCCCTCTGACTACTGCTAGCCTCCTCGGGCAGGGCTACGAGAGGAGGAATTATTATATTATTATTATCTTAACGACGAGGTTCACAGTGAAGACAATGGATTAATTTATCTGTCGTTGGAGTACAGTAGTAAGGAGGAGGGAGGAGGGTGGAGGAGGAGGAGGAGGGAGGAGGAGGAGGAGGGAGGGAGGAGGAGGAGGAGGAGGAGGAGGAGGAGGAGGAGGAGGAGGAGGAGGAGGAGGAGGAGGAGGAGGAGGTTGGTGGTGGTGGAGGAGAAAAGGAGGAGGGAGGAGGAGGAGGAGGAGGGGAGGAGGAGGAGTGGTGGGGAGGAGAGGAGAGGAGGAGGAGGGGAGGAGGAGGAGGGTTGGTGGAGAAGGAGTTGGTGGAGGAGGAGGAGGAGGAGGGGAGGAGGAGGAGGAGGAGGAGGAGGAGGAGGAGGAGGAGGAGGAGGAGGAGGGAGGAGGAGGAGGAGGAGGAGGAGGAGGAGGAGGAGGAGGGAGGGAGGAGGAGGAGGAGGAGGAGGAGGAGGTGAAGAAAGGCAGAGGGAGGATATCCTGCTTCGAGACTGCTGGCAGAGGAACTTGAAGGTCAACGGCAGTCTGGTTTAGCCAGCAATGGATTGGGAGAGAGAGAGAGAGAGAATGTGCGTTTTTACTATACCATGCTCTCTCTCTCTCTCTCTCTCATGATAGAGGGTATAGTGACGCTCGTGTCTTTGCTGAGTATACCATCCTCTTCCCCGTGTCACCACTAAGCTCCTTATAGTTTGAGATCTCAACTACCCCAGTGGATGACACACACACACATTCCCACATGGAACCTTCAAACACAGGTGCATGAAAGTGCTATGTCACTATTCTACCAAAGCTGGCTCCCAGAACTTGCTTGTCTGCTACTAAGACATTTTGTCTGTCTAGTGTTTGTCTGCTTTGAGGTATTTATCTCTTGTCTGCATGTTTGTCTGCTTGCTAGGGTATTTGCCTACTTGTCTGAGTGTTTGCCTGCTTGCTATGATGTTTTACATCTGCTTGCTATGGTGTTTGTCTGCCTAGTTGGGTCTGCTGTCTCAAGTGTTTGGCACATTTTAAACACACAGTGAAACACTCAGTCCCTGACTCTTGACATTATAAGAGACAGGGGCAGCCCTCTGACCTTCTCAGCTTTGAGACAATTATTTTTTATTTGCTTCAAAATTAGGTTAGGTTGAGTTACAGGTTAGAGTTCAGTTTGATCGGGTTGGAATCAGGTTTCGTTTAAGTTGGAGGCCAGGTCTGGTTTAGGTTTGGGTTAGGATGAGTTGAGTTTAGAGTCAGGTTAGAGTCAGGTTTAGTTTGGGTTAGTTGAAGGCTGGTCTGAGTTTAGGTTAGGGTTGGTTGGATTTGGCACCTGGCATTCACACCTGAGACCTGTCACCTATCAACACTACTGAGACGACCTCACCTGTGCGACATGAGACCCCTTGAGCAGTGTAAACACACACACCACCAAACACACACACACACACACACACACACACACACACACACACATGGATGACTTATTCCATAGATACTAACAATGTTTACACTATTATTACCATCTGATAAATCAATTTTATACTTTACCCCTAATACACATACATATACATACATACATGTACATAAATGTGTATAAAGCCGATATCACAGGATGAGGTTAATACGACCATGGTCCCCAGCTGACGATAAAAACATTTGTGACATCCTGACCAACAGTGTTTGTTTGTGTGTGTGTGTTTTAGTTTAGTTTATTTTTTAGACTGTTGTTATTGTTTTTTATTAGGATCATTGTTGCTGTTATTATTATATGTTCAAGGACAGATGTAAATGGGTTTCTAACCTAACTATACAATTGGGGAGTGAAGGCAATACCAGCCATGCTGCCTCCTTGTGTACCAAAGTCCAAGTATATACAGGACGTCATGTTTATAGAGTGTAGGTGTAAGAGTTAACTGTGTGTGTGTGTGTATGTGTGTGTATGTGTGTGTGTGTGTGTGTGTGTGTGTGTGTGTGTGTATATTCCCAGAAACACAAACAGTACACAACATGATCTGCTCAAACACAACCAACAAACTCAAATCATGAAAAAACTTTATATCCCAGAAAATAAAAACTATAATAAAAAAAATAGCAAACAAAGAAGACAAGAAAGACAATAAGAGACACAAGATTAGTATACTGCCATGGCATCTCGTCACAGACCGGGGGAGGAGGAGGAGGGGTCACTGGGCAAGGAGCAGAGCCACACTGTCCCTGGTCTAGATATTTCGACTAGCGCTTATAACTCGACCAAGATCTTCAGCCAGACCTTCAAACCCCCAAAGTTTTCAATAATTTTCGCTCAGAATGCCGCCATTACAGTGCAGGAGGAGGGTGAGGAGGAAGAGCAGAAAGGAGGGGGTGGGAGGAAGGAGGAAGGAGGTGGAGAGGGAGAGGGAGGAGGGAGGAGGAGGGTGGGTAGGGAGGACTGCAGTCACTTTAAATAATCTTATTTTTATTTGTTTAAGCTTTCAAGGCAGAGTCTGTTTCATACGTAAATTAAACTTTGTTGACTCTGTTTAAACGCTGCCAGGTATACTACTGTAGTTGGGTTACAGTGACATACATTCCTTATGATTGTACCGCCATTAACCTCGTGTCACGAACAACACAGACCTTCAGAACGGTTCAGTAATTACCGTTTTTACAGAATCGTTCAGTGATGTGAACGATGGCAGGTAAGTGGAGTGACTATGGGTGATAATGGGTGAGAGGATGACTTGTGGGTGATGGGTAAACTAGGTTGTAAATTGGGTGAATATATGGGTGATGGTGCAGCAACACAACATAATGGGTGATGGTGGGTGACATGTGGGTGGGTGAGATGGGTGACTTATGGGTGATGGTGAATGACATAGGTTGTGGTGGGTGATATATGGGGATGGTGGGTAAAGGTGGGTGACACCAATGGGTTAATTGGATGACATGAATTGGTGGTGGGTGAGGTGGGTGACTTAGGTGATGGTGGATAGAGGCAGACGCAGATTGTGGGATGAGAATGAAACT
>NW_024714933.1:0-6190 GCF_018991925.1 Homarus americanus
TAGATATCGGCATAGACAGCAACATAAGTAAATTTGCTGATGACACTAAAATAGGACGTGTAATTAAATCTGACGAGGACTCTGCAAAACTACAGGAAGATCTAAACAAAATTTTCGAATGGTCGGAAAAATGGCAGATGAAATTCAATGTGGACAAATGTAAAGTACTCAGTATGGGAGATGTAAACAAGGAAACCAGTTACCAGATGAACAACGATGCCATTGTGGAATCCAACTGCGAGAGAGATTTAGGAGTAATGATAAGTAGGAATCTTAAGCCAAGTAAACAATGTGTTTTTGCTCGTAGCAAGGCTATTACAGTACTTGGGTTCATACAAAGGAGTGTTAGTTACAAGACTAGCGAGGTTATCTTAAAATCATATCTAGCGCTTGTGAGACCTCACCTTGATTACGCAGTTCAGTTCTGGTCACCGTGTTACAGAATGGATATAGAATCATTGGAAAGAATCCAGAGGAGAATGAAAAGACTAATCCCGGGCATTACGAACCTTGAGTATAGAGACAGGTTAAAGCATCTTAATTTGCACTCCTTCGAGAGACGTAGAGCGAGGGGCGACCTGATAGAGGTGTATAAGTGGAAGTCAGGCTAAACAAAGGGGACATTACAAAGGTACTCAAACTATCCAACCAGGAGCGAACTTGTAACAATGGTTTTAAATTAGACAAATTTAGAATTAGGCGTGAAATAGGTAAACACTGGTTTGGAAACAGAGTAGTGGATGAATGGAACAAGTTACCAAATATCATCATTAACTCGAATACGCTGAATTGCTTCAAACATAGGTTGGATGCTCATATGAGCAATAGGGGTTGGGTGTAAACGGGACTGCCCAGTATGGGCCAATAGGCCCGCTGCAGTTTCCTCCATTCTTATGTTCTTATGTTCTTATGATGTGTTTCACCAGTTGCCGCTGATAGTTTTCAAAGCCATAAGTTGATCAATGTTTTTATACACACTAACACAAGATAAAAAAAGGAGTCGCCCTACAAACGTAAATAAAAAGGTCCCGCGCTCTCGTCAGGCTCGACCGCTCTCACCCAAACCGAGACAGGCAATTGTCCACTGACCCACCACGTTTGATTATAATATGAATTAGCATTTATAATTATTTTTTTTATTTCATTATAATTGACCCCAAAACATATAGTGGTACTCAACTGTGTTTTATCAGCAAGTAGAAGAGAAGAATCAAGAGAAAGACTACATGGACTCCTCTTGGAGATATAATTACTTCATGAAAAAACTACTTTCATAATTAATGAAATCACAATTAATTTGAAATCTCATTAATCTCCTCAACCAAAATAGACAAAACTTAATTATCTATTATTGGTGGAGGGAAGGAGACAGGGGTGGTAGTGGTGGAGGGAGGGAGACAGGGGTGGTAGTGGTGGAGGGAGGGAGACAGGGGTGGTAGTGGTGGAGGGAGGGAGACAGGGGTGGTAGTGGTGGAGGAGGAGACAGAGGTAGTGGTGAGAGGGAGACAGGGGTGTGGTGGTGGAGGGAGGAGACAGGGTGTGGTAGTGGTGGAGAGGAGGGAGACAAAGGGGGTAGTGGTGGAGGAGGAGACAGGGTTGGTGAGTGAGGGAGGGAGACAGGGGGTGGTGAGTGGTGGAGGGAGGAGACAGGGGTGGTAGTGGTGGAGGGAGGGAGACAGGGGTGGTAGTGGTGGAGGGAGGGAGACAGGGGTGGTAGTGGTGGAGGGAGGGAGACAGAGGGTGGTAGTGGTGGAGGGAGGGAGACAGGGGTGGTAGTGGTGGAGGGAGGGAGACGAGGTTGGTAGTGGTGGAGGGAGGGAGACAGGGGTGGTAGTGGTGAAGGGAGGGAGACAGGGGTGGTAGTGGTGGAGGGAGGGAGACAGGGGTGGTAGTGGTGAAGGGAGGGAACAGGGGTGGTAGTGGTGGAGGGAGGGAGACAGGGGTGGTAGTGGTGAAGGGAGGGAGACAGGGGTGGTAGTGGTGGAGGGAGGGTTACAGGGGTGGTAGTGGTGAAGGGAGGGAGACAGGGGTGGTAGTGGTGGAGGGAGGGAGACGGGTGGTAGTGGTGGAGGGAGAGAATCGTAGCGGGTGTCCATTATGCTGCTCACGCCCACTACGTGTACAGTGTCAACACCATCGACAACATACCATTATGTTTTGTTTTCACATAGACCACTCAGCAATACACTTAATCCCCCAAAATTTTAAGGGCAGCTTCACACGAGCACCTTACCTGAACTGGTCACTTTTCAAACTGAGAAGCAAATCTGGGACTACAATTCCGGCCAGCTACGCCCAAAGCGGTCACGGGAGGCTAGACGAATTTCTGCATTACACAAATGTAGACTTTGAAGAGGGATCTCGGTGACCCTATTACTGTGACATCTACAGCTGTAATTTTGAGCTGTATGAAGTGATGGCAAGAAATAATGTGTTCGTTGACACGTCCATGGCTTGCTAGAAGGTGGAATACGAGTTTGTACTAACAAAATGTAAATATTGCTGTCAAATCATTACTAGCGCACAATTATTATGCATTCACAAATTATTTTACGTATAGTACAGACTCCCAAAAAGGTATCTTAACCCTCGGGGTCGTTGTGGTTCATGGTTTTGCGAGCAGTGTTCATCCACTAGTTTCGGAACGATTGGTACAGTCGACCACAGATATACACAATTACCTACAATGTGGTTTAAATTATCTTGTAATACTTTCATGTAGAGAACTACCATAATTTCAAAATGACCAGAAATTTTACTTTTATTCCTGCCGATATTTCATAAATAAAAGTTTTGTATATTTAAAAATACTGGTATGGGGAGCTGGAATGGCCACTATATCAAAGCATTTCGTCCAGATTTCAAATTGTAAAGAAAGAAAAAGTAATTATACTTTTTAGGGGGACTGTACCCTATATTTGGTGAAATAATCAAAAATTTTCATAAGGATATAAAAATACGACAAATAACCGTACCATTAATCTTATATATCAGCAGCTCTCCCTTGAACACGGGAGTGATGCTGATAACGGATTAGTGAAGACCAACATACCGGCGTTAAGAGAAACCAGCAATACTGGCTGGAATCTCCTGATCTATTGCCGGAGTTGCTTGCCTTTTTAAAACAAAATGCAGTTTAATGTGTTTGTGTGATGCCGCTCTGATGGTATTGTACTTCACTACACAAACATCATACGAGTCTTTTAACGTATTCAATCAAAATAAGACTCCTAAGGTAGCCTACATGGCTTGTTACAAACTCTTAAAGGAAGTTCATATATCGAATCCACAATCTGTTTTAAAGGACCTTGAAATAGTTGGGGAAAAATACAAAACTAATAAGTACAATATTGAAAGATAATAATCTCTTCATCAGATAATGCAAAGCTGCTGCTAATAATAATAATAATAATAATAATAATAATAATAATAATAATAATAATAATAATAATAATGGAAAAGAAGAAAAATAATAAGAAAACGAAAAGTAGCAGTAATTAAAAAATCATTATCAATTAGAATTAATTGCCTCAATACCAACACAAAGTAAATTCATAAAAAACTGAGACGGGTATAACGGGCCAAGTATAAGGGGGCCAAGTTACAGCATAAGGGGTCCAAGTTACAGTATAAAGGGGCCAAGTTACAGCACCAGATAAAGTATAAGGGAACCAAGTCATAGAAGCAGAAAAATAAAGTCACCGCTAGTTAAAAAAAATCCATCAGATTTATTACATTACGTTACGTTACTTAATATCTTGTAGTGATTAAGGAAGTGGGTAAAATAAAATCAAACTGGATATATTTACCCTAAGTGTCATTCCTATCTATCTTAAGGTTGTAGAGTCAGGGTCAAAGGCCCTGTCGCCTCCCATACTGTTCCACGAGCCCCGAGATTCAGAGTCGTGAGTCTGAAGCATTATTCGTCGACCAGAATAATGCATCAGTGTCTATTGCTTCGGATTCACGAGTCTGGATCTCGGAGTTTGTGAAGCAGCAGGAGAGGAGACAGGGCTTTTGATCGCGACTTTACTCTATTGAGGTCATATAATATACGAAAAGAGTATATCCAATAATTCTTTTAATCAGACTTGTGTATATATTTTATTAATGGTTTATATTAATTGTACTATACATAATTACACAGCCATTTAATTGCAATAGTTTTTGTTGACTGGTAAAAGATGTTTGATCTACACTAAATGGAAAGGAAGAAGTAGATGATAAAAAGCAAGATTAAGAAGAAAATAGAATGAAAGAAGGGCACGAAAGGGAGAAGAAGAAAGATCAGGAAGAAGATAGAATGAAATAATGACAAGAAGTAGAGAAGAAAGAGAGATGAAACAGGAAATACAAAGAAAATAGACTAAAAGTAGCATCAAGAATAAAGAGATTAAAGGAAGGAACTAACAAGAATTAATGTGAGATAAGAGAAGTTCAAAAGCGAAAGAAATAAAGAAAGAAGTTAGAATATCCAAGAAATACAAACAAAACAAAGATAGGAGGAGGGAAGGATAAGAAGAATGAAATAAAAGTAACAGGAGAAGAATGAAGATGAATTATTCAGCTTGAATGAAAGATCTAGAATTAATACGCCTGAGAAGAAAAAATAGCAATAAAGAAGCAAACCAAAGATAGCTGCGAAGAAGAAAAACACGAGAAGAAAGAAAAAAAGGTTAAGGCTCCTAGATAAGACAAAATAGGAGGAGAGAAATGAAGAAAATTTAAAATATAAGAAAAATAAGTAAAACTACCAAGAAAGACCCAGGAAAATAAAACAATATAAATACAAAAGAAAATAATGTAGATCCAATAAGAAAATAAATAAATAATAATAAAGAAAACCCAAGGAGCAAAAAGAAAAAAAAATCCAGAGAAAAAGAAGAAAAAGGAAGCCAAAAGAAGGAAGAGAAAGATGAAAAACAACAAGAAGAAAACGCAACACGAGGATAAATTGTTTCCAGGCCAACTAACCTAAGGAAACCAACCAGAGAATCAAAATAGACCTGGATACTGGAGACTTAAAGCTCAGGGAAACCAACTGCTTTTATATCGCTTTCAACTTGTCTTTTCTTGAGAGTCACTTGATCGAATTCCAAGTCAGTAATGCTCTTTCAGGTAGTTGGTTAGTAATTTAATGAAGGAGGTGGTTCGTAGTAACAAATAATTAGATATTCCGTAGTTATTTAAAAAGATGATTAGGAGTAAGTTAAGAAGTTATTAGCCGTAGCCTTCAGGTAATTTTGTAGTAACCAGTAAGTGCTTCGTAGTAACCTGAGGGTACTGTAATATCAACAACCAAGACGTAGTTTTGTAGTTACTTGGATATATTTCTATAGTTACTTGGATATATTTCTATAGTTACTTGGAATAATGTTTTAGCTAGTTTCTTATGGGGGAATATACGTATCTCGGCTATTGCTCCCTTCTTGCTGATCTATGACCCTTAATCTGGTGGCCAAGATCTCGTACTTCAGTCGGTAAAAGAGAGAAGATAATTTGTGTAATAGTATGTGTTGTTGATATTATATTCCAGAGTTTGTTGTTCTCTATTTCCATATTAAGTGATGTATATACTGTAATTATATAAGTGTAGGTTGCATCTCACTTACATTGCTTTAAATATGTGTTAATGAGTGGTGTGTGTGTGTGTGTGTGTGTGTGTGTGTTTTTAGTTTACACGGTACAGGAATTATGCAAAACAGATGTTCACACCTAACTTTATAAACAATAGGCTCTGTCTTTTTTCCAGTTGTATTTTCATTCTTTCACCAAAAAAAAAATTGTCCCTTTAAGTGGCTAATGACCGTCGTCAGGCAACACAACTTAAGTGGATGTTTATAGTACCATTTTGGTCTTTATTCTCGCCAACTGTATGTATTCAAGGTGCGAGGAGAGGTAATTAGCAGTTAGTTGATGGCAGTAATTAAGGCAGAGTGTAAGTAGTAGGAAATTCCTATAATTACTTGGATGCTGTCGACAGGAAGAGGAGGAGGAGGAGGAGGAGGAGGAGGAGAGGGAGGAGGAGGAAAGTAGTGGTGGTGGTAGGGTATGAAGATAATGATAAAACCTCTTTACTCTTTTGATGTCCAAGAAGTAATGACAGGACAAACGTGAGTAACTGAGTGAGAGGATGAACTTTGTGAGCAGATAAATGGTAAAAATATTATCATGAGAAACGTGAACATAG
>NW_024714934.1:0-28474 GCF_018991925.1 Homarus americanus
CTCAGTAGCCACTTTGGGTCAGGGTACATGGCCTTGTCTGAGGTGCACCTGGGAGTGTCTGAGGTGTAGCTGGGAGTGTCTCTGAGTACCCAGAAGTGTCCTGAGAATTGTACCTGGGAGTGTCAGAGGTGTACCTGGGAGTGTCAGAGTGTACCTGAGAGTGTCAAGTGTACCTGAGAGTGTCGGAGGTGTACCTGGAAGTGTCGGAGGTGTACCTGGGAGTGTCTGAGGTGTTCCTGGGAGTGTCTGAGGTGTACCTGGGAGTGTCTGAGGTGTACCTGGGAGTGTCTGAGGTGTACCTGGAAGTGTCAGAGAGTACCAGGGAGTGTCCAAGAGGTGTACATGGGAGTGTCAGAGGGTGTAACTGTGAGTGTCAGAGGTGTACCTGTGAGTGTCTGAGGTGTTCCTGGGAGTGTCTGGGTGTACCTAGTGTGTCAGAAGGTACCAGGGAGTGTCAGTGGAGTACCTGGGAGTGTCAGAGGAGGTGTACCTGGGAGTGTGAGAGGTGTACCTGGGGTATAGGAGATGTACCTGTCAGTGTCTGAGGTGTATCTGGGAGTGTCAGTGGTGTACCTGGGTGTGTCAGGAGGTACCTGGGGTGTGAGGAGTACCTGGGAGTGTCAGGGGTGTACCTGGGAGTGTCAGAGGTGTACCTGGGAGTGTCAGCGGTGTACCTTGGGTATAAGAGGTGTACCTGGGAGTGTCGGAGGTGTACCTGGGAGGTGTCGGAGGTGCACCTGGGAGTGTCTGAGGTGCACCTGGGGTGTCTGAGGTGCACCACCTGGGTGTCTGAGGTGCACCTGGGGGTGTCTGAGGTGCACGTGGGAGTGTCTGAGGTGTGTACTTGGGGTGTCTGAGGTGTACTTGGGAGGTGTCAGGGGTGTGCCTGGGAGTGTCTGAGGTGTACCTGGGGGTGTCTGAGGTGTACCTGGAAGAGTCTGAGGTGTTCCTGGGGTGTCATGGGTGTTCCTGGGAGTGTCAGGGGTGTACCTGGAAGTGTCAGAGGTGTACCTGGGAGTGTCAGCTGTATACCTGGGAGTGTCTGAGGTGTACCTGGCAGTGTCAGGGGTGTACCTGGGAATGTCAGTGGTGCACCTGGGAGTGTCAGAGGTGTACCTGGGAGTGTCGGGATGCGGCTGGGAGTGTCTGGGGAGTACCTGGGAGTGTCTGGGGAGTACAGAGTGTCTGAGGTGTACCTGGGAGTGTCTGAGTGTACCTGGGAGTGTCCTGAGGTGACCTGGGAGTGTCTGAGTGTACCTGGGAGTGTCACAAGGATGTACCTGGGAGTATCAGAGGTATACCTGGGAGTGTCAGAGGTGTACCTGGGAGTGTCAGAGGTGTACCTGAGAGTGTCAGAGTGTACCTGAGAGTGTCGGAGGTGTACCTGAGAGTGTGAGTGTACCTGGAAGTGTCGGAGGTGTACCTGGGAGTGTCGAGTGTACCTGGGAGTGTCGGAGGTGTACCTGGGTGTGTCTGAGGTGTACCTGGGACTGTCTGAGGTGTAACTGTGAGTGTTTGAGGTGTACCTGGGAGTGTCAGAGGAGTACAGGGAGTGTCAGAGGTGTACCTAGGAGTGTCAGAGTTGTACCTGGGGTGTCAGAGAGGTGCACCTGGGAGTGTCAGAGGTGTACCTGGGAGTGTCAATGGTGCACATGGGGTGTCAGTGGGTGTACCTGGGAGTGTCAGTTGTATACCTGGGAGTGTCTGAGGTGTACCTGGCAGTGTCGGGGGTGTACCTGGGAATGTCAGTGGTGTACCTGGGGTGTCAGAGGTGTACCTGGGAGTGTCAGAGGTGCAGCTGGGAGTGTCAGAGGTGCACCTGGGAGTATCTCGAGGTGCACCTGGGAGTGTTTGAGGTGCACCTGGGAGTGTCTGAGTTGTTCCTGGGAGTGTCACAGGGTGTACACACAGGAGTGGTTAGGAGTGTACCTGGGAGTGTCTGGGGTGTACCTGGGAGTGTCAGGGTGTACCTGGGAGTGTCAGAGGTGTACCTGGGAGTGTCTGGGGTGTACCTGGGAGTATCTGAGGTGTACCTTGGGGTGTCAGAGAATACCTGGGAGTGTCTGGGGTACCTGGGAGTGTTAGAGTACCTGGGAGTGTCAGAGGTGTACCAGGGAGGTGTCAGAGGAATTCCTGGGAGTGTCAGAGGTGTACCTGGGAGTGTGAGAGGTGTACCTGGGAGTATCCGGAGGTGTACCTGTCAGTGTCTGAGGTGAACCTGGCAGTGTCAGAGGTGTAACTGGGAGTGTCACCGGGGTACCTAGGAGTGTCAGAGGCATACCTGGGAGTATCAGAGGGTGTACCTGGAGTGTGAGGTGTATCTTTGGGAGTGTCAGAGTGTACCAGTGTCTGAGGTGTACCTGGGAGTGTGAAGGTGTTCTGGGAGTGTGGAGGTGTAACTGGGAGTGTCAGGAGGTGTACGAGTGTCAGAGGTGTACCTGAGAGTGTCAGAGGTGTACCTGAGAGTCGGAGGTGTACCAAGTGTCAGGGTTGTACCTGGGAGTGTCAGAGGTGCACCTGGGAGTGTCAGAGGTGTACCTGGGAGTGTCAGTGGTGCACCTGGGAGTGTCAGTGAGTGTACCTGGGAGTGTCGGTTGTACCTGGGGTGTCACGAGGTGTACCTGGCAGTGTCAGTGGTGTACCTGGGAGTGTCAGAGGTGTGCCTGGGAGTTCAAGGTGCACCTGGGTGTAGGAAGGGTGTACCTGGGGTGTCAGTTGTATACCTGGGGTGTCTGGAGGTGTACCTGTAGTGTCAGTGGTGTACCTGGGAGTGTCTGAGGTGCACCTGGGAGTGTCTGAGGTGCACTAGGAGTGTCAGAGTTGTACCTGGGGTGTCAGAGGTGCACCTGGGGTGTCAGAGGTGTACCTGGGTGTCAGTGGTGCACATGGGAGTGTCAGTGGTGTACCTGGGAGTGTCAGTTGTATGCCTGGGAGTGTCTGAGGTGTACCTGGCAGTGTCAGTGGTGTGTACCTGGGAGTGTCAGAGGTGTGCCTGGGAGATCAAGGTGCACCGGAATGCCTGATGGTGTACCTGGGAGTGTCAGTTGTATACCTGGGAGTGTCTGAGGTGTACCTGGCAGCGTCAGTGGTGTACCTGGGAGTGTCTGAGGTGCACCTGGGAGTGTCTGAGGTGCACCTGGGAGTGTCTGAGGTGTAGCTGGGAGTGTCTGAGGTGGCCTGGGAGTGTCTGAGGTGTACCTGGGAGTGTCTGAGGGTGTACCTGGGAGTGTCGGAGGTGTACCAGAGTGTCAGAGGTGTACCTGAGGTGTGGGGTGTGCCTGGAAGTGTCGGAGGTGTACCTGGGAGTGTCTGAGGTGTACCTGGGTGTCTGAGGTGTACCTGGGAGTGTCAGAGGTACCAGAGTGTCAGAGGTGTACCTGGGAGTGTCAGGGTGTAACTGTGAGTGTCAGAGGTGTACCTGTGAGTGTCTGATGTTCCTAGGAGTGTCTGAGGTGTACCTAGTGTGTCAGAGGAGTACCAGGGAGTGTCAGTGGGTACCTGGGAGTGTCAGAGGTGTACCTGGGGAGTGTGAGAGGTGTACCTGGGGGTATGGGAAGTGTACCTGTCAGTGTCTGAGGTGTGTCTGGGAGTGGCGGTGGTACCTGGGTGTATCAGAAGGTACCCGGGAGTGTCAGAGGAGTACCTGGGAGTGTCAGGGGTGCACCTGGGATGTCAGAGGTGTACCTGGGAGTGTCAGCGGGGTACCTTGGAGTATCAGAGGTGTACCTGGGAGACCCGGAGGTGTACCTGGGAGTGTCGGAGGTGCACCTGGGAGTGTCTGAGGTGCACCTGGGAGTGTCTGAGGTGCACCTGGGAGTGTCTGAGGTGTACCTGGGAGTGTCTGAGGTGTACTTGGGAGTGTCAGGGGTGTACCTGGGAGTGTCAGAGGTGTACCTGGAGTGTCAGAGGTGTACCTGGGAGTGTCAGCTGTATACCTGGGAGTGTCTGAGGTGTACTGGCAGTGTCAAGGGGTGTGCCTGGGATGTCAGTGGTGTACCTGAGTGTCAGAGGTGTACAGAGGTATGCAGAGTGCAGCTGGGAGTGTCAGAGGTGCACCTGGGAGTGTCTGAGGTACCTGAGTGTTTGAGAGTGCACCGGGAGTGTCTGAGTTGTTCCTGGGAGTGTCTGAGGTGTACCTGAGAGTGTTAGAAGTGTACCTGGGAGTGTCTGGGGTGTACCTGGGAGTGTCAGGGGTGTACCTGGGAGTGTCAGGAGAGGTGTACCTGGGAGTGTCAGAGGTATACCTGGGAGTATCAGAGGTGTACCTGAGAGTGTCAGAGTATACCTGGAGTGTCAGGTGTACCTGGGATGCAGGTGTACCTGGGAGTGTCTGGAGGTGTACCTGGGAGTGTCAGAGTTGTACCTGGGAGTATCAGAGAGGTGTACCTGGGAGTGTCAGAGGTGTACCTGGGAGTGTCTGAGGTGTACCCGAGTGTCGGAGGTGTATCTGGGAGTGTTAGGGTGTACCTGGGAGTGTCTGGGGTGTACCTGGGAATGTCTGAGGTGTACAGCAAGTGGTGTCAAGTACCTGGGAGTGTCTGGGGTGAACCTGGGAGTGTTAGGGAGTACCTGGGGTGTCAGAGGTGTACCTGGGAGTGTCAGAGGTACGGGAGTGTCAGAGGTGGGTACCCGGGAGTGTGAGGTGTACCTGGGAGTATCGGAGGTGTACCTGTCAGTGTCTGAGGTGAACTGGCAGTGTCAGAGGTGTGCTGGGAAGTGTCCCGGTGTACCTAGGAGTGTCAGAGGTATACCTGGGAGTATCAGAGGTGTACCTGGGAGTGTGAGAGGTGTATCTTGGGAGTGTCAGAGGTGTACACCAGGAGTCTCTGAGGTGTACCTGGGAGTGTCAGAGGTGTTCCTGGGAGTGTCAGAGGTGTACCTGAGAGTGTCAGAGGTGTACCTGAGAGTGTCGGAGGTGTACCTGGAAGTGTCGGAGGTGTACCTGGGTGTCTGAGGTGTACCTGGGAGTGTCTGAGGTGTACCTGGGAGTGTCTGAGGTGTACCTGGAGTGTCAGAGGAGTACCAGGGAGTGTCAGAGAGGTTTGCGAGTGTCAGAGGTGTAACTGTGAGTGTCTGAGGTGTTCCTGGAGTGTCTGAGGAGTACCTAGGTGTGTCAGAGAGAACCAGGGAGTGTCAGTGGAGTACCGAGTGTCAGAGGTGTACCGGAGTGTGAGAGGTGTACCTGGGAGTATAGGAAGTGTACCTGTCAGTGTCCAGAGGTGTATCTGGGAGTGTCAGCGGTGTACCTGGGTGTGTCAGAGGAGTACCTGGGAGTGTCAGAGGGTACCTGGGAGTGTCAGGGGTGACCTGGGAGTGTCTGAGGTGTACCTGGCAGTGTCAGGGGTGTACCTGGGAATGTCAGCGGTGTACCTTGGGGTATCAGAGGTGTACCTGGGAGTGTCGGAGGTGTACCTGGGGTGTCGGAGGTGCACCTGGGAGTGTCTGAGGTGCACTTGGGAGTGTCTGAGGTGCACCTGGGAGTGTCTGAGGTGCCTGGGGTGTCTGAGGTGCAGGGGTGTCTGAGGTGCACCTGGGGTGTCTGAGGTGTACCTGGGTGTCTGAGGGTGTACTTGGGGTGTCAGGGGTGTACCTGGGAGTGTTTGGGTGTACCTGGGAGTGTCTGAGGTGTACCTGGGAGAGTCTGAGGTGTACCTGGGGTGTCATTGGTGTTCTGGGAGTGTCGGGGTGTACCTGGAAGTGTCAGAGGTGTACCTGGGAGTGTCAGCTGTATACCTGGGTGTGTCTGAGGTGTACCTGGCAGTGTCAGGGGTGTACCTGGGAATGTCAGTGGTGGCCTGGGAGTGTCAGAGGTGTACCTGGGAGTGTCAGAGGTGCAGCTGGGAGTGTCAGAGGTGCCTGGAGTGTCTGAGGTGCACCTGGGAGTGTCTAGTGCACCTGGGGTGTTTGAGGTGCACCTGGGAGTGTCTGAGGTGTTCCTGGGAGTGTCTGAGGTGTACCTGAGGTGTTAGAAGTGTACTGGGAGTGTCTGGGGTGTACCTGGGAGTGTCAGGGATGTACCTGGGAGTGTCAGAGGTGTACCTGGGAGTGTCAGAGGTATACCTGGGGTATCAGGGGTGTACCTGAGATTGTCAGAGGCATACCTGGAGGGTCTGAGGTGTACCTGGGGTGTCTGAGGTGTACCTGGGAGTGTCTGAGGTGTACCTGGGAGTGTCAGAGTTGTACCTGGGAGTATCAGTGTGCCTGGGAGTGTCAGGGTGTACCTGGGAGTGTCTGAGGTGTACCCGGTGTCGGAGGTGTCTACCTGGGAGTGTCAAGGGTGTACCTGGGAGTGTCTGGGGTGTTCCTGGGAGTGTCTGAGGTGTACCTTGGGGTGTCAGAGGAGTACCTGGGAGTGTCTGGGTGTACCTGGGAGTGTTAGGGGAGTACCTGGGAGTGTCAGAGGTGTACCAGGGGTGTCAGAGGAATACCTGGGAGTGTGAGAGGTGTACCTGGGAGTGTGAGGTGTACCTGGGGTATCGGGTGTACCTGTCAGTGTCTGAGTGAACCTGGCAGTGTCAGAGGTGTAACTGGGAGTATCACCGGTGTACCTAGGGTGTCAGTGGTATACCTGGGAGTATCAGAGGAGTACCTGGGAGTGTGAGAGGTGTATCTTGGGCGTGTCAGAGGTGTACCTGGGGTGTCTGAGGTGTACCTGGGAGTGTCAGAGGTACCTGGGAGTGTCAGAGGTGTACCTGGGAGTGTCAGAGGTGGCCTGGGAGTGTCAGAGGTGTACCTGAGAGTGTCAGAGGTGTACCTGAGAGTGTCGGAGGTGTACCTGGAAGTGTCGGAGGTGTACCTGGGAGTGTCTGAGTGTGCACCTGGGTGTGCGAGGTGTACCTGGGAGTGTCTGAGGTGTACCTTGGGGTGTCAGGAGGTACCTGGGAGTGTCCGGGGTGTACCAGGAGTGTTAGGGGTGTACCTGGGAGTGTCAGAGGTGTACCAGGGAGTGTCAGAGAATACCTGGGAGTGTCAGAGGTGTACCTGGGAGTGTGAGAGGTGTACCTGGGAGTATCGGAGGTGTGCCTGGGAGTGTCAGAGGTTACCTGGGAGTGTCAGAGGTGTACCTGGGAGTGTCAGAGGGTGTGCCTGGGAGTTCAAAGGTGCACCTGGGAGTGTCAGTGGTGTACCTGGGAGTGTCAGTTGTATACCTGGGAGTGTCTGAGGTACCTGGCAGTGCCAGTGAGTGTACCTGGGAGTGTCTGAGGTGCACCTGGGAGTGTCTGAGGTGCACCTGGGAGTGTCTGAGGTGTAGCTGGGAGTGTCCAGGGGTGTACCTGGGAGTGTCTGAGGTGTACTTGGGAGTGTCTGAGGTGTACCTGGGAGTGTCAGAGGTGTACCTGAGAGTGTTAGAGGTGTACCTGAGAGTGTCGGAGGTGTACCTGGAAGTGTCGGAGGTGTACCTGGGAGTGTCTGAGGGTGTACCTGGGAGTGTCTGAGTGTACCTGGGAGTGTCTGAGGGGTGTACCTGGGAGTGTCTGAGGTGTACCTGGGAGTGTCAGAGGTACCAGGGGTGTCAGAGGTGTACCTGGGAGTGTCAGAGGTGTAACTGTGAGTGTCCTGAGGTGTACCTTGGGGTGTCAGAGGTGTGTACCTGGGAGTGTGCAGGGTGTGCACCTGGGAGTGTCTGGGGTGTACGCGGGGTGTCAGAGGGGCACACAGGTGAGTGTCTGGGAGTTACCTGGGAGGTGATGGGGAGTACCCGGGGAGTGTCAGAGGTGTACCAGGGGAGTGTCAGAAGGAATTCCTGGGAGTGTCAGAGAGTGTACAAGTGTGAGAGGTGTACCTGGGGAGTATCGGTGTACCTGGGAGTGTGGGGTACCTGGGAGTGTCAGAGGTGTGGGAGTGTCAGAGGTGTGCAGGGAGTTCAAGGTGCACCTGGGTGTCAGTGATTGTGCCTGGGAGTATCGGTTGTATGCCTGGGAGTGTCTGGGTGTACCTGGCGGTGTCAGTGGTGGCACTGGGAGTGTCTGAGGGTGCACCTGGGGTGTCTGAGGTGCGCAGGGTGTGCGGGGTGTAGCTGGGAGTGTGTCTGAGGTGGCCACTGGGTGTCTGCGGTGTGTACCTGGGAGTGTCTGGGGTGTACCTGGGAGTGTCAGCGGTGTACCTGAGAGTGTTAGGGTGTACCTGAGAGGTGTCGGAGGGTGGCAGAGTGTCGGAGGTGGCTGCCTGGGAGTGTCTGAGGGTGTGCCTGGGGTGTCTGAGGTTTGCCTACCAGGGTGTCTGAGGTGTACCTGGGAGTGTCTGAGGGTGTGCCTGGGGGTGTCAGAGGAGTACCAGGGGTGTCGAGAGGGTGTACCTGGGAGTGTCAGAGGTGTAACTGTGAGTGTCAGGGTGTACCTGTGAGTGTCTGGTGTTCCTGGGTGTGTCTGAGGTGTACCCAGTGTGTCAGAGGAGTACCAGGGAGTGTCAGTGGAGTACCTGGGAGTGTCAGAGGTATTGTACAAATTGTGAGAGGTGTACCTGGGAGTATAGAGAGTGTACCTGTCAGTGTCTGAGGTGTATCTGGGAGTGTCAGCGGTGTACCTGGGTGTGTCAGAGGAGTACCTGGGAGTGTCAAGAGGTACCTGGGAGTGTCAGGGGTGTACCTGCAAGTGTCAGAGGTGTACCTGGGAGTGTCAGCGGTGTACCTTGGAGTATCAGAGGTGTACCTGGGAGTCCCGGAGGTGTGGCACCTGGGAGTGTCGGAGGTGCACCTGGGAGTGTCTGAGGTGCACCTGGGGTGTCTGAGGTGCACCTGGGAGTGTGCAGGTGTACCTGGGGGTGTGTGAGTGTGCTTGGAAGGTGTCGGGGGTGTACCTGCCAGGAGTGTCCAGAGGTGTACCTGGAAGTGTCAGAGGTATACCCACCAGGAGTGTCGCTGTATACACAGAGTGTCTGTGAGAGTGTACCTGGCAGTGTCAGGGTGTACCTAGGAATGTCAGTAGTGCCTGGGAGTGTCAGAATTGTACCTGGGAGTGTCTGAGGTGCACCTGGGAGTGTTTGAGGTTCACCTGGGAGTGTCTGAGTTGTTCTAGGAGTGTCTGAAGGTGGCCACACAGGGAGTGTTAGAAGTGTACCTGGGAGTGTCTGGGGTGTACCAAGTGTCAGGAATTGTACCTGGGAGTGTCAGAGAGTGTACCTGGGAGTGTCAAGAGGTATACCTGGGAGTATCAGAGGTATACCACAAGAGTGTCAGAGGCCTTACCTGGGAATGGTGTACCTGGGAGGTGTCTGGGGAGTACTGGGAGTGTGCAGGAGGTGTGCAGGAGTATGCAGTGTACACTGGGAGTGCAGGGGCACACCAGGAGTGTGAAGTTGTACCTGGGAGTATCAGAGGTGTACCTGGGAGTGTTAGAGGTGTACCTGGGAGTGTCTGAGGAATTGTACCCGAGTGTTGCGGAGAGTGTATCTGGGAGTGTCAGAAGTGTACCTGGGAGTGTCTGGGGTGTACCTGGGAGTGTCTGAGGGTGTACCTTGGGGTGTCACAGGAGTACCTGGGAGTGTCTGGGGTGTGTACCTGGGAGTGTTGGGGAGTACCTGGGAGTGTCAGAGGTGTACCAGGGAGTGTCCAGAGGAATTCCTGGGAGTGTCAGGGGTGTACCTGGGAGTGTGAGAGTGTACCTGGGAGTATCGGAGGTGTACCTGTCAGTGTCTGAGGTGAGACACTGGCGTGGAGAGGTGTAACTGGGGTATACTTGGTGTGCACCAGGTATTAGGTTATACCTGGGAGTATCAGAGGTGTACTGGAGTGTGAAGGTGTATCTTGGGAGTGTCAGGGAGGTGTACCTAGAGGGTGTCTGAGGTGTACCTGGGAGTGTCAGAGGTGTACCTAGGGGTGTCAGAGGTGTACCTGGGAGTGTCAGGGGTGTACCTGGGAGTGTCAGAGGTGCCTGAGAGTGTCAGAGGTATACCTGAGGTGTGGGGTGTACCTGGAGTGTCGGAGGTGTACCTGGGGTGTCTGGGGAATGCCTGGGAGTGTCTGCGGTGTACCTGGGTGTGTTTGAGGTGTACCTGGGAGTGTCAGAGGTACCGGGGAGTGTCAGAGGTTGCCTGGGAGTGTCAGAGGGTGTCACTGTGGTGTCAGAGGTGTGCCTGTGGTGTCTGAGAGGTGTTCTGGAGTTTTTGAGGGTGTACTGGTGTGTCAGAGGAGTGCCAGGGGTGTCAGTGGGTGCACAGGGTGTCAGAGTGCCTGGGGTGTGAGAGGTGTACCTGGGAGTATAGGAAGTGTACCTGTGTCAGTGTCTGAGGTGTATCTTGTCAGTGTCTGAGGTGTATCTGGGAGTGTCAGCGGTGTACCTGGGTGTGTCAGAGGTACCTGGGAGTGTCAGAAGGTACCTGGGAGTGTCAGGGGTGTACCTGGGGTATCAGAGGGTGTACCTGGGAGTGTCGGAGGTGCACTGGGAGTGTCTGGAGGTGCACCTGGGAGTGTCTGAGGTGCACCTGGGGAGTGTCTGGGGTGCCTGGGAGTGTCTGAGGTGCACCTGGGGTGTCTGAGGTACCTGGGGTGTCTGAGGTGTACCTGGGGTGTCTGAGGTGTGCTTGGGAGTGTCAGGGGTGTAACTGGGAGTGTCTGAGGTGTACCTGGGAGTGTCTGAGGTGTACCTGGGAGAGTCTGAGGTGTACTGGGAGTGTATGGGTGTTCCTGGGAGTGTCAGGGGTGTACCTGGAAGTGTCAGAGGTGTACCTGGGAGTGTCAGCTATACCTGGGAGTGTCTGTGGTGTACCTGGCAGTGTCCAGGTGTGTGCAAGAATGTCAGTGGTGTACCAGGGAGTGTCAGAGGTGGCCTGGGGAGTGTCAGAGGTGCACCTGGGAGTGTCAGAGTGCACCTGGGAGTGTCTGAGAGTTACCTGGGAGTGAGGTGCCCTGGGGGTGTTTGAGGTGCACCTGGGAGTGTCTGAGGTGGTCCTGGGAGTGTCAGGGTGGCGCCTGAGTGTTAGAAATGCACCTGGGAGTGTCCTGGGGTGTACGGGAGTGTCAGGGGTGTACCTCAGTGTCAGAGGTGTGCCTGGGAGTGTCAGAGGTATACCTGGGAGTATCAGGGTACCTCAGAGTGTCAGAGGTATACCTGGGAGTGTCAGGTGTACCTGGGAGTGTCTGGGGTGTACCTGGGAGTGTCTGAGGTGTACCTGGGAGTGTCTGAGGTAGTCCTGGGAGTGTCTGAGGTGTACTGGGTGTCAGACTTTGGCACCTGGAGTATCAGAGGTGTACCTGTGAGTGTCAGAGGTGTACCTGGGAGTGTCTGAGGTGTACCCGAGTGTCAGAGGTGTATCTGGGAGTGTCAGAGGTGTACCTGGGGTGTCTGGGGTGTACCTGGGAGTGTCTGAGTGTACCTTGGGGTGTCAGAGGAGTACCTGAGTGTCTGGGGTGTACCTGGGAGTGTTGGGGAGTACCGAGTGTCAGAGGAGGTGTACCAGGGAGTGTCAGAGAGAATACGGAGTGTCAGAGGTGTACCTGGGAGTGTGAGAGGTGTACTTGGGAGTATCGGAGGTGTACCTGTCAGTGTCTGAGGGTGAACGTGGCAGTGTCAAAGGTGTGCTGAGAATGTCAGTGGTGTACCAGGGGTGTCAGAGGTGCACCTGGGGTGTCTGAGGTGCACCTGGGAGTGTTTGAGGTGCACCTGGGAGTGTCTGAGTTGTTCCTGGGAGTGTCTGAAGTGTACCTGGAGTGTTAGAAGTGTACCTGGGAGTGTCTGGGGTGTACCTGGGAGTGTCAGGGGTGTACCTGGGAGTGTCATAGGGTGTACCTGGGGTGTCAGGGGTAATGCCTGGGAGTATCAGGGTGTACCTGAGAGTGTCAGATGTATACAGGTGTCAGGTGTACTGGGAGTGTCTGGGGGTGTACCTGGGAGTGTCTGAGGTGTACCTGGGAGTGTCTAGGAGGTGTACCTGGGGTGTCTGAGGTGTACCTGGGAGTGTAGAGTTGTACCTGTGAGTCAGAGGTGTACCTGGAGTGTCAGGGTGTACCTGGGGTGTCTGAGGTGTACCCGAGTGTTGGAGGTGTATCTGGGAGTGTCAGAGGTGTACCTGGGAGTGTCTGGGGTTTACCTGGGAGTGTCTGAGGTGTACCTTGGGGTGTCAGAGGAGTACCTGGGAGTGTCTGGGGTGTACCTGGGAGTGTTGGGGAGTACCTGGAGTGTCAGAGGTGTCCAGGAGTGTCAGAGAATTCTGGGAGTGTCAGAGGTGTACCTGGGGTGTGAGTGTACCTGGGAGTATCGGAGGTGTACCAGTCAGTGTCTGAGGTGAACCTGGCAGTGTCAGAGGTGTAACTGGGAGTGTCACCGGTGTACCTAGGGTGTCAGAGGTATACCTGGGAGTATCAGAGGTGTACCTGGAAGTGTGAGAGGTGTATCTTGGGAGAGTCAGAGGTGTACCTGGAGTGTCTGAGGTGTACCTGGGAGTGTCAGAGGTGTACCTGGGAGTGTCAGAGGTGCTACCGGGAGTGTCAGAGTGTACCTGGGATGTCAGAGGGTGTACCTGAGAGTGTCAGAGGTGTACCTGAGAGTGTCGGAGGTGTACCTGGAAGTGTCCGGAGGTGTACCTGGGAGTGTCTGAGGTGTACCTGGGAGTGTCTGAGGTGTACCTGGGAGTGTCTGAGGTGTACCTGGGAGTGTCGAGAGGATACCAGGGAGTGTCAGAGGTTTACCTGGGAGTGTCAGAGGTGTAACTGTGAGTGTCAGAGGTGTACCTGTGAGTGTCTGAGGTGTTCCTGGGAGTGTCTGAGGTGTACCTAGTGTGTCAGAGTACCAGGGGTGTCAGTGGAGTACCTGGGTGTTAGAGGTGTACCTGGGAGTGTGAGGTGTACCTGGGGTATAGGAAGTGTACCTGTCAGTGTCTGAGGTGTATCTGGGTGTGTCAGCGGTGTACCTGGTTGTCAGGAGAGTACTGGGAGTGTCAGAAGAGTACCTGCAGTGTCAGGTGTGTACCTGGGAGTGTCAGAGGTGTACCTGGGAGTGTCGGAGGTGCACCTGTGAGTGTCTGAGGTGCACATGGGAGTGTCTGAGGTGCACTGGGAGTGTCTAGGTGCACCTGGGAGTGTCTGAGGTGCACCTGGGAGTGTCTGAGGTGCACCTGGGAGAGTCTGAGGTGCCTGGGGTGTGTCATGGGTGTCCCGGGAGTCAGGGTGTACCTGGAAGTGTCAGAGGTGTACCTGGGAGTGTCAGCTGTATACCTGGGGTGTCTGGGATGTACCTGGTGTAGTGAGGTTGTCAGACCACAGCTACATCTCAAACTCCAGTCTGACCAGACCTTGCGAGGCAAAAAGTATAGGGTAACTCTGCGGTTGACCAAGATTGTAAATCAACTAGCTCCCTCCCATGTGACATGTGGCCCCAACAAAACATGTAAAAAGGCACCAGCTGACCCTCTTCCGATATACAATAACCTACTCTCTGAACAAAGGCCGGACCTGACCTCACAGTTGGCCAGGTACAAACCAACCAGGGCCTCTCGTGTTACACAGCCTGACGACTTCTCCTTACATCTCAAACTCCAGTCTGGCCCGACGTTTGGGAAGTCAAGTGTAGGGAACTCTCACGGTTGCTCTCCCAATATACACATAGCCCACCTGATGACTTTCCCAGATAGTTCTGAAAAGTCAGGCCTGACCGCACATTTGCGGGGTCAAATGTAAGAACCCTTCGCCGCCCCAGGCCAGCTGAACCTGACGGCTCGCTTCCAATATAGGACGTCCTGGTCCTCCCTCAACGTTGTGAAAGCAGTTGTCTTGTAACAAGGTGGCCAGCTACTACACCACCAGGCCTGCTCGAGCCGAAGTCAGAGGCCGGAGGCAAGTCGCCTCCGGTCAGGACCAGACTTCCCTCCGGTGTCCCAGCTAAGCAGTCGCCCACCCGACACCAGTGTCCCGCTAAGCAGTCGCCCCCGATACCAGTGTCCCAGCTAGCAGTCGCCCCTCCCGACACCAGTGTTCCAGCTAAGCAGTCTCCCTGCTAGGCCTTCCCTAGGTCACGTGAGTGTTTGTCAGAGCTTCCGTGGGATGAGTTACCGTGGGAAGTGTATTCATTTCATGTTCGTGTCCGAATCAGAGTGTCTAGTAACGTAATATGATGTCTAGTAACGTAAACATAATGTCCTAGTAACTTCAATAGAAGGTGTTATTAATGTGTCCATGTCATTTTCGAATTAATAAAGAGTTGTAACGAAGCAGTGTTTAGAAGTCGCCTTTAAGAACGTAATAGATGTGTATTGATGTATAAAAGATACGATAAGTGTACTGACAGTGTAAATAACTATCGCACGCTACCAAAAGCTTCCTCTCTTTACTCTCTTACTAAATATTCTTCTTATATATATATTAATCATCTTGTGTAAATTTTTGCTAGCATTTGGCAGTGTCAGGGTGTACCTAGGAATGTCAGTGGTGTACCTGGGAGTGTCAGAGGTGTACCTGGGAGTGTCAGAGGTGCACCGAGTGTCAGAAGTGCACCTGGGAGTGTCTGAGGTGCACCTGGGAATGTCTGAGGTGCACCTGGGAGTGTTGCGGTGCACCTGGGAGTGTCTGAGGTGTTCCTGGGAGTGTCTGAGGGTGTACCTGGGAGTGTTAGAAATGTACCATGGGGTGTCGGGGTGTACCTGGGAGTGTCAGGTACCTCAGAGTGTCAGAGGTGTACCTGGGAGTGTCAGAGGCTTACCGAGTATCAGGGTGTACCTGAGAGTGTCAGAGGTATACCTGGGAGTGTCAGGTGTGCCTGGGAGTGTCTGGGGTGTACCTGGGAGTGTCTGAGGTGTGCCTGGGAGTGTCTGAGGTGTACCTGGGAGTGTCTGAGGTGTACCTGGGAGTGTCAGAGTTGTACCCGGGAGTATCAGAGGTGTACCTGGGAGTGTCAGAGGTGACCTGGGGGAGTGTCTGAGGTATACTGCAGTGTCAGAGGTGTATCTGGGAGTGTCAGAGGTGTACCTGGGAGTGTCTGGGGTGTACCTGGGAGTGTCAGAGGGTGTACCTTGGGGTGTCAGAGGAGTACCTGGGGTGTGCGGGGTGTACCTGGGAGTGTTAGGGGAGTACCTGGGGTGTCAGAGGTGTACCAGGGTGTATGAGAGGAATACCTGGGCGTGTCAGAGGTGTACCTGGGAGTGTGAGAGGTGTACCTGGGAGTATCGAGTGTACCTCTCAGGTCTAGTGAACCTAGCAGTGTCAGAGACTAGAGTGTCAGCGGTGTACCTAGGAAGTGTCAAGGTATACCTGGAGTATCAGAGGTGTACCTCGAGTGTGAAGGTGCACCTTGGGAGTGTCAGAGGTGTACCTGGGAGTGTCTGAGGTGTCCGGGAGTGAAAGAAGTGTACCTGGGAGTGTCAGAGGTGTACCTGGGAGGTGTCAGAGGTGTACCTGGGGTGTCAGAGGTGTACCTGGGAGTGTCAAGGTGTGCCTGGGGTGTCTGGGGTTTACCTGGGAGTGTCTGGGGTGTACCTGGGAGTATCAGAGAAGTACCTGGGAGTGTCAGAGGTACCTGGTGGTGTCTGGGGGTGTACCTGGGAGAGGAGTACCTGGAGGTGTATGGGTGCTGGGGTGTCTGAGGTGTACCTGGGAGTGTCAGAGGAGCACAGGGAGTGTCAGAGGTGTAACTGGGAGTGTCAGAGGTGTAACTGTGAGTGTCAGGGTGTACCTGTGAGTGTCTGAGGTGTTCCTGGGTGTCTGAGAGTTGACCTGGTGTCAGGAGTACCAGGGAGTGTCAGTGGAGTACCTGGGGTGTCAGGGGTGTACCGGGAGTGTGAGAGGTGTACCTGGGAGTATAGGAAGTGTGTACCTGTCAGTGTCTGAGGTGTATCTGGGAGTGTCAGCGGTGTACGGGTGTGTCAGAGAGTACCTGGGAGTGTCAGAGGAGTACCTGGGAGTGTCAGGGGTGTACCTGGGAGTGTCAGGGGTGTACCTGGGAATGTCAGCGGTGTACCGTGGTTATCAGAGGTGTACCTGGGAGTGTCGGAGGTGTACCTGGGAGTGTCGGAGGTGCACCTGGGAGTGTCTGAGGTGCACCTGGGAGTGTCTGAGGTACCTGGGAGTTCTGGAGGTGCACCTGGGAGTGTCTGAGTGCTGGGGTGTCTGAGGTGCACCTGGGAGTGTCTGAGGTGTACCTGGGGTGTCGGAGGTGTACTTGGGGTGTCAGGGGTGTACCTGGGGTGTCTGAGGTGTGCCTGGAGTGTCTGAGGTGTACCTGGGAGAGTCTGGTGTGCCTGGGAGTGTCATGGTGTTCCTGGGAGTGTCAGGGGTGTACCTGGAAGTGTCAGAGGTGTACCTGGGGTGTCAGCTGTATACCTGGAGTGTCTGAGGTGTACCTGGCAGTGTCAGGGGTGTACCTGGGAATGTCAGTGGTGTACCTGGGAGTGTCAGAGGTGTACCTGGGAGTGTCAGAGTGCAGCTGGGAGTGTCAGAGGTGCACCTGGGAGTGTCTGAGGTGCCTGGGAGTGTCTGAGGTGCACCTGGGAGTGTTTGAGGTGCACCTGGGAGTGTCTGAGGTGTTCCTGGGAGTGTCTGAGGTGTACTGAGAGTGTTAGAAGTGTACCTGGGAGTGTCGGGGTGTCACCGGGAGTGTCAGGATGTGCCTGGGAGTGTCAGAGGTGTACCCGGGAGTGTGAGAGGTGTGCCTGGGAGTGTCTGGGGTGTACCTGGGAGTGTCTGAGGTGTACCTTGGGATGTCAGAGGAGTACCTGGGAGTGTCTGGGGTGTACCTGGGAGTGTTAGGGGGGTACCTGGGAGTGTCAGGAGTGTACCAGGGGTGTCAGAGGGAATACCTGGGAGTGTCAGAGGTGTACCTAGGGTGTGAGAGGTGGACCTGGGGTATCGGAGGTGTACCTGTCAGTGTCTGAGTGAACCTGGCAGTGTCAGAGGTGTAACTGGGAGTGTCACCGGTGTACCTAGGAGTGTCAGAGGTATACCTGGGGTATGGGGTTGGGTGTGAGAGGTGTGTGGCGTTCAGAGGTGTACCTGTGAAGTGTCTAAGGTGTACCTGGAGTGTCAGAGGTGTACCCGAGTGTCAGGGTGTGCCGGGAGTGTCAGAGGTGTACCTGTGAGAGTCAGAGGTGTACCTGAGAGTGTCAGTGTACCTGAGAGTGTCGGAGGTGTACCTGGAAGTGTCGGAGGTGTAGCCTGGGAGTGTCACCGGTGTACCTAGAGTGTTAGAGGTATACCTGGGGTATCGGAGGTGTACCTGGGAGTGTGAGAGGTGTATCTTGGGCGTGTCAGAGGTGTACCTGGGAGTGTCAGAGGTATACCTGGGAGTATCAGGGGTGTACCTGAGAGTGTCAGAGGTATACCTGGGGTGTCAGGTTTACCTGGGAGTGTCTGGGGTGTACCTGGGAGTGTCTGAGGTGTACCTGGGAGTGTCTGGGGTGTGCCTGGGAGTGTCAGAGGTGTACCTGGGAGTGTGAGAGGTGTACCTGGGAGTATAGGAAGTGTACCTTTCAGTGTCTGAGGTATCCGGGAGTGTCAGCGTTGCCTGGGTGCGTCAGAGGACTACCTGGGAGTGTCAAGGAGTACCTGGGAGTGTCAGGGGTGTACCTGGGAGTCAGAGGTGTACCTGGGAATGTCAGCGGTGTACCTTGGTTATCAGAGTGCCTGGGAGTGTCGGAGGTGTTCCTGGGGTGTCTGAGGTGCACCTGGGAGTGTCTGAGGTGCACCTGGGAGTGTCTGGTGCACCTGGGGTGTCTGGTGCACCTGGGGTGTCTGAGGTGCACCTGGGGTGTCTGAGGGGTGCACCTGGGAGTGTCGGAGGTGCACCTGGGGTGTCTGAGGTGTGCTTGGGGTGTCGGGGTGTACCTGGGGGTGTCCCAGGGTGTACCTGGGGTGTCTGAGGTGTGCCCTGGGAGAGTCTGAGGTGTACCTGGGAGTGTCATGGGTGTTCCTGGGAGTGTCAGGGGTGTACCTGGAAGTCTCAGAGGTGTACCTGGGAGTGTCAGCTGTACCTGGGAGTGTCTGGGGTGTACCTGGCAGTGTCAGGGGTGTACGGGAATGTCAGTGGTGGCACCTGGGAGTGTCAGAGGTGTACCTGGGAGTGTCAGAGGTGCAGCTGGGAGTGTCAGAGGTGCACATGGGGAGTGTCTGAGGTGCACCTGGGAGTGTGGTGCACAGGAGTGAACCTGGGAATGTCTAGGTGTTCCTGGGAGTGTCTGAGGTGTACCTGAGTGTTAAAAGTGTACCTGGGAGTGTCTGGGGTGTACCTGGGAGTGTCAGGGATGTACCTGGGAGTGTCAGAGGTGTACCTGAGGTATGGGGTATACCTGGGAGTATCAGGGGTACTGAGTGTCAGAGGTATACCTGGGAGTGTCAGGTTTACCTGGGAGTGTCTGGGGTGTACCTGGGAGTGTCTGAGGTGTACTGGGAGTGTCTGAGGTGTACCTGGGAGTGTCTGAGGTGTACCTGGGAGTGTCAGAGTTGTACCTGGGAGTATCAGAGGTGTACCTGGGAGTGTCAGAGGTGTACCTGGGAGTGTCTGGGGTGTACCTGAGTGTCGGAGATGTATCTGGGAGTGTCAGGGGTGTACCTGGGAGTGTCTGGGGTGTACCTGGGAGTGTCTGAGGTGTGCATCGGGGTGTCAGAGGAGTACCTGGGGAGTGTCTGGGGTCTACCTGGGAGTGTTAGGGAGTACCTGGGAGTGTCAGAGGTGTCCAGGGAGTGTCAGGAATACCTGGGAGTGTCAGAGGTGTAACTGGGAGTATCACGGTGTACCTAGGAGTGTCAAGAATATACTGGGAGTATCAGAGGTGTACCTGGGAGTGTGGAGAGGTGTATCTTGGGTGTGTCAGAGGTGTACCTGGGAGTGTCTGAGGTGTACCTGGGTGTCAGAGGTGTACCTGGGAGTGTCAGTGTACCTGGGAGTGTCAGAGGTGTACCTGGGGTGTCAGAGGTGTAACTGAGAGTGTCAGAGGTGTACCTGAGATCGGAGGGGTGTACCTGGAAGTGTCGGAGGTGTACCTGGGAGTGTCTAGGTGTACCTGGGGTGTCTGGTGTACCTGGGAGTGTCTGAGGTGTACCTGGGAGTGTCTGAGGTGTACCTTGGGGTGTCAAGTACCCGGGAGTGTCTGGGGTGCAGGAGTGTGGGAGTACCTGGGAGTGTCAGAGGTGTACCAGGAGTGTCAGAGGAATACCTGAGAGTGTCAGAGGTGTACTGGGAGTTGAGACGGGAGTATCGGAGGTGTACCTGTCAGTGTCTGAGGTGAACCTGGCAGTGTCAGAGGTGTAACTGGGAGTGTCACCAGTACCTTGGAGTGTCAGAGGTATACTTGGGAGTGTCAGAGGTGTACCTGGGAGTCAGAGGTGTGTACCTGGGAGTGTCAGATGTACAGAGTGAGAGTGTACACGAGAGTGTCAGGGAGGTGTACCTGAGAGTGTCGGAGGTGTACCTGGAAGTGTGGGGTGTCACAGGTGTCACCGGTGTACCTAGGAGTGTCAGAGGTACCTGGGAGTATCAGAGGTGTACCTGGGAGTGTGAGGGTATCTTGGCGTGTCAGAGGTGTACCCGGGAGTGTCTGAGGTGTACCTGGGAGTGTCAGAGAGGGTGTACCTGGGAGTGTCAGAGGTGTACCTGGGGTGTCAGAGGTGTACCTGGGAGTGTCAGAGGTGTACCTGAGAGTGTCAGAGGTGTACCTGAGAGTGTCGGAGGTGTACCTGGAAGTGTCGGAGGTGTACCTGCAGAGTGTCTGAGTGTACCTGGGAGTGTCTGAAGTGTACCTGGGAGTGTCAGAGGAGTACCGGGAGTGTCAGAGGTTTACCTGGGAGTGTCAGAGGTGTAACTGTGAGTGTCAGAGGTGTACCTGTGAGTGTCTGAGGTGTTCCTGGGAGTCTGAGGTGTACCTAGTGTGTCAAGAGAGTACCAGGAGTGTCAGTGGAGTACCTGGAGTGTCAGAGGTGTACCTGGGAGTGTGAGAGGTGTACCTGGGAGTATAGGAAGTGTACCGCTTAGTGTCTGAGGTGCTATCTGGGAGTGTCAGCGGTGTACGTGGGTGTGTCAGAGGGTGCAGGGTGTCAGAGGTGCACCTGGGAGTGTCGAGTGCACCTGGGAGTGTCTGAGGTGCACCTGGGAGTGTCTGAGGTGCACCTGGGTGAGGTACCTGGAGTGTCTGAGGTGTTGGTGGAGTGTCTGAGGTGTACCCAGGAGTGTTGAAATGTACCTGGGAGTGTCTGGGGTGTGCCTGGGATGTCAGGGTGGCCTCGAATTTCAAGGGTGTACCTGGGAATGTCAGAGGTATACCTGGGAGTGTCAGAGGTGTACCTGGGGTGTCAGGAGGTGCACCTGGGAGTGTCAGAGGTGCACCTGGGGTGTCTGAGGTGCACCTGGGAGTGTCTGAGGTGCACCTGGGAGTGTTTGAGGTGCACCTGGGAGTGTCTGAGGTGTTATGTCTGAGGTGTTGAGTGGGAGTGTCTGAGGTGTACCTGAGAGTGTTAGAAATGTGCCTGCAAGGAGTGTCTGGGGTGTGCCTGGGAGTGTCCAGGGGTGTACCTCCGGAATTTCCAAGGTGGCCTGGGAATGTCAGAGGTATACCTGGGAATATCGGGGTGTACCTGAGTGTCAGGAAGGTATACCTGGGAGTGTCAGGTGTACCTGGGAGTGTCACAGGGGTGTACCTGGGGTGTGCAGGGGTGGCGCACAGGTGTGCTGCAAGGTGTACCTGGGGTGTCTGAGGCATTGCCTGGGGTGTCGGGGTTGTACCTGGGAGTATCAGAGTGTACCTGGGAGTGTCAGAGGAGTGTACCTGGGAGTGTCTGAGAGGTGTACCCAGTGTCGGGAGGTGTATCTAGGAGTGTCAGAGGTGTACACAGAGTGGCATAGGCACTGGGAGTGTCTGAGGTGTACCTTGGGAGGTGTCAGAAGGAGTACCTGGGAGTGTCTGGGGTGTACACTGGTGTTAGAGTACACAGGAGTGTCAGAGTGTACCAGGGGTAAGTCAGAATACCTGGGAGTGTCCCGAGGGGTGTACCTGGGAGTGTGAGAAGGTGGCCGCACAGGAGTGTGAGAGGTGTTCCTGGGGAGTGTAGAGGTGTACCTGGGGTGTCAGAGGTGTACCTGGGAGTGTCAGAGAATTGTGCCTAGGGTGTCAGAGGTATACCTGGGAGTATCGAAGAATTGTACCTGGGAGTGTGAGAGGTGTACCTTGGGAGTGTCAGAGGTGTACCTGGGAGTGTCAGAAGGTGTGCAGTGTCAGAGGTATACCTGGGAACATCAAGTGTACCTGGGAGTGTGAGAGGTGTGCCTTTAGGAGTGTCAGAGGGTACCTGGGAGTGTCTGAGGTGTACCTGGGAGTGTAGGGAGTGTACCTGGGAAGTGTCAGAGGTGTACCTGGGAGTGTGAGAGGTGTGCCTGGGAGTGTCAGGGGTGTACCTGGGAGTGTCCAGGGTGTACCTGGGAATGTCTGGGGGTTTACCTGGGAGTGTCTGGGGTGTACCTGGGAGTATCAGAGGAAGTACCTGGGAGTGTCAGAGGTACCTGGTGCCTGGGGTGTACCTGGGAGTGACAGAGGAGTACCTGAGGGGTGTATGGGGTGTGCCTGGGAGTGTGGGTGTGCCTGGGAAGTGTCTGAGGTGTGCCTGGGGTGTCTGAGGTGTACCTGGGAGTGTCTGGGTGTGCCTGGGAGAGTCAGAGAAAGAACCAGGGAGGTGTGACAGGAGTATGTGGGGTGTGAGAGGTGTACCTGGGAGTGTCGGAGGGTGTACCTGTGAGTGTCGGAGGTGTACCTGGAAGTGTCGGAGGTATTGTACCTGGGAGTGTCGGAGGTTGTACTTGCAGGAGTGTAGGAGGTGTACCTGGGTGTTTCTGAGGTGTACTTGGGAGTATCTGAGGTGTAGCTTTGTGAGTATGCAAGGTGTACCTGGGAGTGTCAGAGGTACCAGGGGTGTCAGAGGTGGCGCACAAGTGTCAGGGGTTGGCACAGGGTGTCAGAGGGTGCACCTGGGAGTGTCAGAGGTGTACCTGCAAGTGTGTGGTGCACCTGGGAGTGTCAGTGGTGTACCTGGGAGTGTCAGTTGTATACCTGCAGGAGTGTCTGAGGTGTACCTGGCAGTGTCAGTGGTGTACCTGGGAGTGTCAGGGTGTGCCTGGGAGTTTAAAGTTGCACCTGGGAGTGTGTCAGTGATGGCCGCACCAGGAGTGTCGGGGTTGTATACAAGGAGTGTGCAGAGTGCTTGCAGGCAGTGTCCAGTGGTGTACCTGGGAGTGTCTGAGAGTGCACCAAAGTGTCTGGAGGTGCTTAGCTGGGTGTCACCAGGGTGGCGCACTGGGGCCTCACAGGTGTACCTGCAAGTGTCTGAAATTGGCCGCACCAGGAAGTGTCAGAGGTGTTGACACCTGAGAGTGTCAGAGGTGTACTGAGTGTCGGAGGGTGTACCTGGAAGTGTCGGAGGTGTACCTGGGGTGTCTGAGGTGTACCTGGGAGTGTCTGAGGGTGTACCTGGGGAGCCTCTGAGTGTTCCTGGGAGTGTCTGAGGTGTGCACCAGGAGTGTCCAGAGGAGTGCAGAGGTGTCAGAGGTGTGCCTGGGGTGTCAGAGGTGTGGCTGTGAGTGTCAGGGGTGTGCCTGTGAGTGTCTGAGGTGTTGCAAGAGTGTCTGAGGTGTACCTATAGTTTGTCAGAGGAGGGAACCGGGGGTGTCGGTGTGCCTGGGGTGTCAGGTGTGCCTGGGAGTGTGAGGTGTACCTGGGAGTATAGGAAGTGTACCTGTCAGTGTCTGAGGTGTATCTGGGAGTGTGGCTTGTGTACCTGGGTGTGTCAGAGGAGTGCCTGGGGAGTGTCAGAGGAGTACCTGGGAGTGTCAGGGGTGTACCTGGGAGTGTCAGAGGTGATGTGCCTGGGAATGTCCCAGCGGTGTACTGCCCAGGTATCAGAAGTGTACCTGGGAATTGTCGGAGGTGTACCTGGGAGTGTCACAGGTGCACCTGGGAGTGTCTGAGGTGCACCTGGGGTGTCTGAGGTGCACCTGGGGTGTCTGAGGTGCACCTGGGAGTGTCTGAGGTGCACCTGGGGTGTCTGAGGAATTGCACCTGGGAGTGTCTGAGGTGTACCTGGGAGTGTGCAGGGTGTGCTTGGGAGTGTCAGGGGGTGTACGCAGGAGTGTCTGAGAGTTGTACCTGGGAGTGTCTGAGGTGTACCTGGGAGAGTCTGAGGTGTACCTGGGAGTGTCCTTAGGTGTTCTGGGAGTGTGTGGGAATTGTACCTGGGAAGTGTCAGAAGTGTGCCTGGGAGTGTCCAGCTGTATACCTGGGAGTGTCTGAGGTGTACCTGGCAGTGTCAGGGGTGTACCTGCAAGTGGGGTGTACCTAGGGTGTCAGAGGTATACCTGGGAGTATGGGAGGTGTACCTGTCAGTGTCTGAGTGAACCTGGCAGTGTCAGAGGTGTAACTGGGAGTGTCACCAGGAATTGTGGTGGGGTGTCAGAGGTATACCTGGGGTATCAGAAGAGGAGGTGTACTTGGGAGTGTGAGAGGTGTGTATCTTGCAGAGTGTCGGAGGTGTGCCTGGGAGTGTCTGAGGTGTACCTGGGGTGTCAGAGGTATTGGCTTGCCTGGGAGTGTCTGAGGGTGTGTACCTGGGAGTGTCAGAGGTGTACCTGGGGAGTGTCAGAGGTGCACCTGGGGTGTCAGAGGTGTACCTGGGAGTGTCAGAGGTGTGCACAAGAGGTGTCAGAGGTGTACCTGAGTGTCGGAGGTGTACCTGGGGGTGGCCAGGGAGGGTGTACAGGAGTGTCTGAGGTGTACCTGAAGTGTCTGAGAATTGTACCTGGGAGTGTCTGAGGTGTACACCAGAATTGTCAGAGGAGTACCCGGGAGTGTCAGAGGTTACCTGGGAGTGTCAAGAGGTGTAACTGTGAGTGTCAGGGTGTACCTGTGAGTGTCTGAAAGGTGTTCCTGGGAGTGTCACAGAGGTGTACCTAGTGTGGCAGAGGTACGAAGTGTCAGTGGAGTACCTGGAGTGTCAGAATTGTACCTGGGAGTGTGAGAGGTGTACCTGGGAGTATAGGAAGTGTACCTGTCAGTGTCTGAGGTGTATCTGGGAGTGTCAGCGGTAATACCTGGGTGTGTCAGAAGGAGTACCTGGGAGTGTCAGAGGGTACCTGGGAGTGTCAGGGGTGTGCCTGGGGTGTCCAGGGTGTACCTGGGAGTGTCGGAGAGTGCACCTGGGAGTGGCCTCTGAGGTGCACCTGGGAGTGTGCAGAGGTGCACCTGGGAGTGTCTGAGGTGCACATGGGAGTGTCTGAGGTGCACCTGGGGTATACGAGGTGCACCTGGGAGTGTCTGAGGTGTACCTGGGGTGTCTGTAGCCGAGGAATTGTGCCCGGGAGTGTCAGGGGTGTACCTGGGGTGTCTGAGGTGTACCTGGGAGTGTCTGAGGGTGTACATGGGAAGTCTGGGGTGTGCCTGGGAGTGTCATGGGTGTTCCTGGGAGTGTCGGGGTGTACCTGGAAGTGTCAGAGGTGTACCTGGGAGTGTCAGCTGTATACCTGGGAGTGTCCAAGGGTGTACCTGGCAGTGTCAAGGGGTGTACCTGGGAATGTCAGTGGTGTGCCTGGGAGTGTCAGAGGTGTACCTGGGGGTGTCAGAGAGGTGCACCTGGGAGTGTCAGAGGTGCACCTGGGAGTGTCTGGTGCCTGGGGTGTCATGAGGTGCACCTGGGGTGTTTAGAGGTGCACCTGGGTGTCGGGGGTGCACCTGGGAGCGTCAGAGGTGTACCTGGGAGTGTCCGAGGTGCACCTGGGAGTGTCAGGGGTGCACGTGGGTGTGCAGGTTGTACCTGGGAGTGTCCAGAGTTGTACCTGGGTGTCAGAGTTGTACCTGGGAGTGTCAGAGGGCACCTGGGAGTGTCAAGGTGCACCTGGGAGTGTCAGAGGTGCACCTGGGAGTGTCAGTGGTGTACCTGGGAGTGTCAGTTGTATACTTGGGAGTGACTGAGGTGTACCTGGCAGTGTCAGAGGTGTACGTGGGAGTGTCAGTGGTGACCTGAGGAGTGTCGGAGGTGCACCTGGGGTGTCAGTGAACCCCGGAGTGTCTGAGGGTGTACCCGGGAGTGTCTACGTGCACTTGGGAGTGTCAGAGGTGTACCTGAGAGTGTCAGGGGTGTACCTGAGAGTGTCGGAGGTGTACCTGGAAGGTGTCAGAGGTGTACCTGGGAGTGTCTGAGAGGTGTACCTGGGAGTTTCTGAGGTGTACCTGGGAGTGTCTGAGGTGTACCTTGGCGTGTCAGAGGAGTACCAGGTAGTGTCAGAGGTGCACCTAAGAGTGTCAGAGGTGTATCTGTGAGTGTCAGATGTGTACCTGTGAGTGTCTGAGGTGTTCTGGGAGTGGCAGAGGTGTACCTGGGACTGTGAGAGGTGAGGGTGGGAATATCGGAAGTGTACCTGTCAGCGTCTGAGGTGTATCTGGGAGTGTCAGCGGTGTACCTGGGTGTGTCAGAGGAGTACCTGGGAGTGTCAGAGGTACCTGGGAGTGTCGAGGTGTACCTGGGAGTGTCAGAGGTGTACCTGGGAGTGTCAGCGGTGTACCGTGGAGTATCAGAGGTGTACCTGGGAGTATCAGGGTGTACCTGGGAATGTCGGAGGTGTACCTGGGAGTGTCGAGGGGGTACCTGGGAGTGTCGGAGGTGTACCGAGTGTCAGGTACCTGGAAGTGTCAGAGGTGTACCCGGGAGTGTCTGAGATGTGCCTGGGGTGTCAGGAGTTGTACCTGGGAGTGTCAGAGGTGTACCTGGGAGTGTCAGAGGTGTACCTGGGAGTGTCTGAGGTACAGTGTGGGAGGTGTACCTGGGAGTGTCTGGGTGTACCTGGGAGTGTTGGGGAGTACCTGGGAGTGTCAGAGGTGTACCGGGAGTGTCAGAGGTACCTGGGGTGTCGAGGTGTACCTGGGAGTGTGAGAGGTGTACCTGGGGTATCGGAGGTGTACCTGTCAGTGTCTGAGGTGAACCTGGCAGTGTCAGACGTGTACCTGGGAGTGGCAGCGGTGTACCTAGGAGTGTCAGAGGTATACCTGGGAGTATCAGAGGTGTACCTGAGGGTGTGAAGGATGTACCTTGGAGTGTCAGAGGTGTACCTGGGAGTGTCTGAGGTGCACCAGAAGTCAGAGGTGTACATGGGAGTGTCAGAGGTGTACCTGGGAGTGTCAGAGGTGTGCCTGGGAGTGTCAGAGGTGTACCTGGGAGTGTCAGAGGCATACCTGGGAGTATCAGAGGTGTACCTGGGAGTGTAGAGAGGTGTGTCTTGGGCGTGTCAGAGGTGTACCTGGGTGTCTGAGGTGTGCCTGGGTGTCAGAGGTGTACCTGGGAGTGTCAGACGTGTACCTGGGAGTGTCAGAGGTGTACCTGGGAGTGTCAGAGATGTACCTGAGAGTGTCAGAGGTGTACCTGGAGAGTGTCGGAGGTGTACCTGGAAGTGTCGGAGGTGTACCTGGGAGTGTCTGAGGTGTACCTGGGAGTGTCTGAGGTGACCTGGGAGTGTCAGAGGAGTACCGAGTGTCAGAGGTTTACCTGGGAGTGTCAGAGGTGTAACTGTGAGTGTCAGAGGTGTACCTGTGGTGTCTGAGGTGTTCCTGGGAGTGTCTGAGGGTACCTGAGTGTGTCAGAGTACCGGGGAGTGTCAGTGGAGTACCTGGGTGTCAGAGGTGTACCTGGGAGTGTGAGAGGTGTACCTGGGAGTAGCAAGGAAGTGTACCTGTCAGTGTCTGAGGTGTATCCTGGGAGTGTCAGCGGTGTACCTGGGTGTGTCAGAGGTACACCGGGAGTGTCAGGGTGTACCTGGGAATGTCAGTGTGTACCTGGGAGTGTCAGAGTGTACCTGGGAGTGTCAGAGCACCTGGGAGTGTCAGAGGTGCACCTGGGAGTGTCTGAGGTACCTGGGAGTGTCTGAGGTGCACCTGGGAGTGTTTGAGTGCACCTGGGGTGTCAAGTGGTGAGTGGGAGTGTCTGAGGTGTACCTGAGAGTGTTAGAAATGTGCCTGGGAGTGTCTGGGGTGTGCCTGGGAGTGTCAGGGGTGTACCTCGGAATTTCAAAGGTGTACCTGGGAATGTCAGAGGTATACCTGGGAGTATCGGGGTGTACCTGAGTGTCAGGAGGTATACCTGGGAGTGTCAGGTGTACCTGGGAGTGTCCGGGGTGTACCTGGGGTGTCTGGGGTGCGCACAGGTGTCTGAGGTGTACCTGGGGTGTCTGAGGCGTACCTGGGGTGTCAGGGTTGTACCTGGGAGTATCAGAGTGTACCTGGGAGTGTCAGAGGTGTACCTGGGAGTGTCTGAGGTGTACCCAGTGTCGGAGGTGTATCTGGAGTGTCAGAGGTGTACCGGAGTGGCGTGGGCACTGGGAGTGTCTGAGGTGTACCTTGGGGTGTCAGAGGAGTACCTGGGAGTGTCTGGGGTGTACCTGGTGTTAGAGTACCCGGGAGTGTCAGAGGTGTACCAGGGGTAAGTCAGAATACCTGGGAGTGTCAGGGGTGTACCTGGGAGTGTGAGAGGTGGCCGGGAGTGTGAGAGGTGTTCCTGGGAGTGTAGAGGTGTACCTGGGGTGTCAGAGGTGTACCTGGGAGTGTCAGAGGTGTACCTAGGGTGTCAGAGGCATACCTGGGAGTATCAGAGGTGTACCTGGGAGTGTGAGAGGTGTACCTTGGGAGTGTCAGAGGTGTACCTGGGAGTGTCAGAGGTGTGCAGTGTCAGAGGTATACCTGGGAGTATCAAGTGTACCTGGGAGTGTGAGAGGTGTGCCTGGGAGTGTCAGAGGTGTACCTGGGAGTGTCTGAGGTGTACCTGGGAGTGTAGGGAGTGTACCTGGGAGTGTCAGAGGTGTACCTGGGAGTGTCAGAGGTGTACCTGGGAGTGTCAGAGGTGTACCTGGGAGTGTCAGGGTGTACCTGGGAATGTCTGGGGTTTACCTGGGAGTGTCTGGGGTGTACCTGGGAGTATCAGAGAAGTACCTGGGAGTGTCAGAGGTACCTGGTGCCTGGGGTGTACCTGGGAGTGACAGAGGAGTACCTGGGGTGTATGGGGTGTGCCTGGGAGTGTAGGTGTGCCTGGAAGTGTCTGAGGTGTACCTGGGGTGTCTGAGGTGTACCTGGGAGTGTCTGGGTGTACCTGGGAGAGTCAGAGAAGAACCAGGGAGGTGTGACAGGAGTATGTGGGGTGTGAGAGGTGTACCTGGGAGTGTCGGAGGTGTACCTGAGAGTGTCGGAGGTGTACCTGGAAGTGTCGGAGGTGTACCTGGGAGTGTCGGAGGTGTACTTGGGAGTGTCGGAGGTGTACCTGGGTGTTTCTGAGGTGTACTTGGGAGTATCTGAGGTGTAACTTGTGAGTGTGTGAGGTGTACCTGGGAGTGTCAGAGGAGTACCAGGGGTGTCAGAGGTGGCCCACGAGTGTCAGGAGTTGGACCTGGGTGTCAGAGGTGCACCTGGGAGTGTCAGAGGTGTACCTGGGAGTGTGTGGTGCACCTGGGAGTGTCAGTGGTGTACCTGGGAGTGTCAGTTGTATACCTGGGAGTGTCTGAGGTGTACCTGGCAGTGTCAGTGGTGTACCTGGGAGTGTCAGGGT
>NW_024714935.1:0-25203 GCF_018991925.1 Homarus americanus
ACATATAGCAGAGTCTAGGACTGCTTTTATTGTCCTGGTGGCCCAGTGGTAGCGTTCCCCGGTCACAATTAGAAGATCGTGGGTTCGAATCCTGGTGGGGTGAGGTGTTGATTATATGTAGAAGCAGCGTGCTTTATTGGGCAAATGAAATATATATGGATCCTCGTGTTTTGAAACTGCATTTGGTAAAGCGTTGCTCTGATCACCTAAGCGGCACGGGTGGTCCCCTATAGTGGTTCACAGCGCCATAATCTCGTCTACAGGCTTTGTGTGAAATATAGTAGAGTCTAGGAGTGCTTTTATTGTCCTGGTTGCCCAGCGGTAGCATACCCCGGTCACAATTATAAGATTGTGGGTTTAAATCCTGGTGGGTGAGGTGTTGATTATATATAGAAGTCCGAGTGCTTTATTGGGCATATGAAATATATATGGATCCTCGTGTTTTGAAGCCGCATTTGGTAAAACGTTGCTCTGATCACCTAAGCGGCACGGGTGGTCCCCATTAGCGGTTCACGGCGCCATAAGCTCGTTGAACAGGCTTTGTGTGAAATATAGCAGAGTCTAGGACTGCTTTTATTATCATGGTGGCCCAGAGGTAGCGTTCCCCGGTCACAATTATAAGATCGGGTCAAAACCTGGTAAGTGGGAGTAAAGATTATATGGTAGTCTCAAGGCTTTATTGGGCTAATGAAATATATATGGATCCTCGTGTTTCGATGCCGGATTTGGTTTAACGTTGCTCTGATCACTTAAGCAGCACGGGTGGTCCCCTATAGTGGTTCCCAGCGCCATAAGCTCGTTGAACCAGGCTTTGTGTGAAATATAGCAGAATCTAGGACTGCTTTTATTGTCCTGGTGGCTCAGAGGTAGCGCTCCCCGGTCACAATTATAAGATCGTGGGTTCAAATCCTGGTGGGGTGAGGTGTTGATTATATGTAGAAGTCTGCTTGCTTTATTGGGCCAATGAAATATTTATGGATCCTCCTTGTTTCGAAGCCGCATTTGGTAAAACGTTGCTCTGATCACCTAAGCGGCACGGGTGGTCCCCATTAGAGGTTCACGGTGCCATAAGCCCGTTGAACAGGCTTTGTGTGAAATATAGCAGAGTCTAGGACTGCTTTTATTGTCCTGGTGGCCCAGAGGTAGCATTCCCCGGTCACAATTATAAGATCGTGGGTTTGAAATCCTGTGTTGAGGAAAAAGATTGAAAGGAAGTCTCGAGTGCTTTATTGGGCTAATGAAACATATATATGATCTCTCGTGTTTCGTCGCATTTGCAAACGTTGCTCTGATCACCTAAACAGCACGGGTGGTCCCCATTCGAGGTTCACGGCGCCAAAAGCTCGTTGAACAGGCTTTGTGTGAAATATAGCAGAGTCTAGGACTGCTTTTAGTGTCCTGGTGGCCCAGAGGTAGCGTTCCCCGGTCACAATTAGAAAATCGTGGGTTCGAATTCTGATGGGGTGAGGTCTTGATTATATGTAGAAGTCCGCGTGCTTTCTTGGGCTAATGAAATATATATGGATCCTCATGTTATGAAGCCGCATTTGGTATAACGTTGCTCTGATCACCTAAGGGGCGCGGGTGGTCCCCAATAGTGGTTCACAGCCCCATAAGCTCGTTGAACAGGCTTTGTGTGAAATATAACAGAGTCTAGGACTGCTTATAGTGTCCTGGTGGCCCATAGGTAGCGTTCCTCGGTCACAAATATAAGATCGTGGGTTCGAATCCTGGTGGAGTGAGGTGTTGATTATATGTAGAAGTCCGCGTGCTTTATTGGGTTAATGAAATATATATAGATCCTCGTGTTTCGAAGCCGGATTTGGTAAAACGTTGCTCTGATCACCTAAGCGGCACGGATGGTCCCCACTAGAGGTTCACAGCGCCATAAGCTCGTAGAACAGGCTTTGTGTGAAATATAGCAGAGTCTAGGATTGCTATTATTGTCCTGGTGGCCCAGAGGTAGCGTTCCCCGGTCACAATTAGAAGATCGTGGGTTCGAATCCTGGTGGGGTGAGGTGTTGATTATATGTAGAAGCCACGTGCTTTATTGGGCAAATGAAATATATATGGATCCTCGTGTTTTGAAGCGGCATTTGGTAAAACGTCGCTCTGATCACCTAAGCAGCACGGGTGGTCTCCATTAGAGGTTCATAGCGCCATAAGCTCGTTGAACAGGCGTTGTGTGAAATATAGTAGATTCTAGGACTGCTTTTATTGTCCTGGTGGCCCAGAGGTAGCATACCGCGGTCACAATTATAAGATTGTGGGTTTGAATCCTGGTGGGGTGAGGTGTTGATTATATGTAGAAGTCCAAGTACTTTATTGGGCTAATGAAATATATATGGATCCTCGTGTTTCAAGCCGGATTTGGTAAAACGTTGCTCTGATCACCTAAGCGGCACGGATGGTCCCCATTAAAGGTTCACGGCGCCATAAGCTCGTTGAACAGGCTTTGTGTGAAATATAGCAGAGTCTAGGACTGCTTTTTTTGTCCTGGTGGCCCAGAGGTAGCGTTCCCCGGTCACAATTATAAGATCGTGGGTTCAAATCCTGGTGGGGTGAGGTGTTGATTATATGTAGAAGTCCGCGTGCTTTATTGGGCAAATGAAATATATATGGATCCTCGTGTTTTGAAGGCGCATTTGGTAAAACGTTGCTCTGATCACCTAAGCGGCACGGGTGGTCACCATTAGAGGTTCACGGCGCCAAAAGCTCGTTGAACAGGCTTTGTGTGAAATATAGCAGAGTCTAGGACTGCTTTTATTATCCTGGTGGCCCAGAGATAGCGTTCCCCGGTCACAATTATAAAATCGTGGGTTTAAATCCTGGTGGAGTGAGGTGTTGATTATATGTAGAAGTCCGCGTGCTTTATTGGGTTAATGAAATATATGTGGGTCCTCGTGTTTCGAAGCCGCATTTGGTAAAATGTTACTTTGATCACCTAAGCGGCACTGGTGGTCCCCATGAGAGGTTCACGGCGCCATAAGCTCGTTGAACAGGCTTTGTTTGAAATATAGTAGAGTCTAGGACTGCTTTTATTGTCCTGGTGGCCCAGAGGTAGCGTTCCCCGGTCACAATTATAAGATCGTGGCTCAAATCCTGGTGGGGTGAGGCGTTGATTATATGTAGAAGTCCGCGTGCTTTATTGGGCTATTGAAATATATATGGATCCTCGTGTTTCCAAGCCGGATTTGGTAAAACGTTGCTCTGATCACCTAACCGGCACAGGTGGTCCCCATTAGAGGTTCATGGCGCCATAAGGTCGTTGAACATGCTTTGTGTGAAATATAGTAGAGTCTAGGACTGCTTTTATTGTCCTGGTGGCCCAGAGTTAGCGTTCCCCGGTCACAATTAGAAGATCGTGGGTTCGAATCCTGGAGGGGTGAGGTGTTGATTATATGTAGAAGCCGCTTGCTTTATTGGGCAAATGAAATATATATGGATCCTCGTGTTTCGAAGCCGCATTTGGTAAAACGTTGCTCTGATCACCTAAGCGGCACGGGTGGTCCTCTATAGTGGTTCACAGCGCCATAAGCTCGTTGAACAGGCTTTGTGTGGAATATAACAGAGTCTAGGACTGCTTATAGTGTCCTGGTGGCCCAGAGGTAGCGTTCCCCGGTCACAATTAGAAGATCGTGGGTTCGAATCCTGAAGGGGTGAGGTGTTGATTATATGTAGAAGCCGCTTGCTTTATTGGGCAAATGAAATATATATGGATCCTCGTGTTTCGAAGCCGCATTTGGTAAAACGTTGCCCTGATCACCTAAGCGGCACGGGTGGTCCCCATTAGAGGTAAACGGCGCCATAAGCTCGTTGAACAGGCTTTGTGTGAAATATAGCAGAGTCTAGGACTGCTTTTATTGTCCTGGTGGCCCAGAGGTAGCGCTCCCCGGTTACAATTATAAGATCGTGGCTTCAAATCCTGGTGGGGTGAGGTGTTGATTATATGTAGAAGTACGCGTGCTTTATTGGGCTAATGAAATATATATGGATCCTAGTGTTTCGAAGCCGCATTTGGTAAAACGTTGCTCTGATCACCTAAGCAGCACGGGTGGTCCCCTATAGTGGTTCACAGCGCCATAAGCTCATTGAACAGGCTTTGTGTGAAATATAACAGAGTCTAGGACTGCTTATAGTGTCCTGGTGGCCCATAGGTAGCGTTCCTCGGTCACAATTATAAGATCGTGGGTGCGAATCCTGGTGGAGTGAGGTGTTGATTATATGTAGAAGCTGCGTGCTTTATTGGGCAAATGAAATATATATGGATCCTCGTGTTTTGAAACTGCATTTGGTAAAGCGTTGCTCTGATCACCTAAGCGGCACGGGTGGTCCCCTATAGTGGTTCACAGCGCCATAATCTCGTCTACAGGCTTTGTGTGAAATATAGTAGAGTCTAGGACTGCTTTTATTGTCCTGGTTGCCCAGAGGTAGCATACCCCGGTCACAATTATAAGATTGTGGGTTTAAATCCTGGTGGGTGAGGTGTTGATTATATATAGAAGTCCGAGTGCTTTATTGGGCATATGAAATATATATGGATCCTCGTGTTTTGAAGCCGCATTTGGTAAAACGTTGCTCTGATCACCTAAGCGGCACGGGTGGTCCCCATTAGCGGTTCACGGCGCCATAAGCTCGTTGAACAGGCTTTGTGTGAAATATAGCAGAGTCTAGGACTGCTTTTATTATCCTGGTGGCCCAGAGGTAGCGTTCCCCGGTCACAATTATAAGATCGTGGGTTTAAATCCTGGTGGGGTGAGGTGTTGATTATATGTAGAAGTCCGCGTGCTTTATTGGGCTAATGAAATATATATGGATCCTAGTGTTTCGAAGCCGCATTTGGTTAAACTTTGCTCTGATCACCTAAGCGGCACGGGTGGTCCCCTATAGTGGTTCACAGCGCCATAAGCTCGTTGAACAGGCTTTGTGTGAAAAATAACAGAGTCTAGGACTGCTTATAGTGTCCTGGTGGCCCATAGGTAGCGTTCCTCGGTCACAATTATAAGATCGTGGGTTCGAATACTGGTGGAGTGAGGTGTTGATTATATGTAGAAGTCCGCGTGCTCTATTGGGCTAATGAAATATATATGGATCCTTGTGTTTGAAGCCGGATTTGGTAAAACTTTGCTCTGATCACCTAAGCGGCACGGATGGTCCCCATTAGAGGTTCACAGCGCCATAAGCTCGTTGAACAGGCTTTGTGTGAAATATAGCAGAGTCTAGGACAGCTTTTATTGTCCTGGTGGCCCAGAGGTAGCGTTCCCCGGTCACAATTAGAAGATCGTGGGTTCGAATCCTGGTGGGGTGAGGTGTTGATTATATGTAGAAGCCGCTTGCTTTATTGGGCAAATGAAATTTATATGGATCCTCGTGTTTCGAAGCCGCATTTGGTAAAACGTTGCTCTGATCACCTAAGCGGCACGGGTGGTCCCCATTAGAGGTTCACGGCGCCATAAGCTCGTTGAACAGGCTTTGTGTGAAATATAGCAGAGTCTAAGACTGCTTTTATTGTCCTGGTGGCCCAGAGGTAGCGTTCCCCGGTCACAATTATAAGATCGTGGCTTCAAATGCTTGTGGGGTGAGGTGTTGATTATATGTAGAAGCTGCGTGCTTTATTGGGCTAATGAAATATATATGGATCCTCGTGTTTCGAAGCCGCATTTGGTAAAACGTTGCTCTGATCACCTAAGCGGCACTGGTGGTCCCCATGAGAGGTTCACGGCGCCATAAGGTCGTTGAACTGGCTTTGTGTGAAATATAGTAGAGTCTAGGACTGCTTTTATTATCCTGGTGGCCCAGAGGTAGCGTTCGCCGGTCACAATTATAAGATCGTGGGTTCAAATCCTGGTGGGGTGAGGTGTTGATTATATGTAGAAGTCCGCGTGCTTTATTGGGCTAATGAAATATATATGGATTCTCGAGTTTCCAGGCCGGATTTGGTAAAACGTTGCTCTGATCACCTAAGCGGCACGGGTCGTCACCTATAGTGGTTTACGGCGCCATAATCTTGCTGAACAGGCTTTGTGTGAAGTATAACAGAGTCTAGGACTGCTTATAGTGTCCTGGTGGCCCATAAGTAGCGTTCCCCGTCACAATTATAAGATCGTGGGTTCAAATCCTGGTGGGGTGAGGTGTTGATTATATGTAGAAGTCCGCCTGCTTTATTGGGCTAATGAAATATATATGGATCCTAGTGTTTCGAAGCAGCATTTGGTAAAACGTTGCTCTGGTCACCTAAGCGGCACGGGTGGTCCCCTAGAGTGGTTCACAGCGCCATAAGCTCGTTGAACAGGCTTTGTGTGAAATATAAAAGAGTCTAGGACTGCTTATAGTGTCCTGGTGGCCCATAGGTAGCGTTCCTCGGTCACAATTATAAGATCGTGGGTTTGAATCCTAGTGGGCGTGAGGTGTTGATTATATGTAGAAGTCCGCGTCCTTTATTGGGCTAATGAAATATATATGGATCCTCGTGTTTCGTAGCCGGATTTGGTAAAACGTTGCTCTGATCACCTAAGCGGCACAGGTGGTACCCATTAGAGGTTCACGGTGCCATAAGCCCGTTGAACAGGCTTTGTGTGAAATATAGCAGAGTCTAGGAATGCTTTTATTGTCCTGGTGGCCCAGAGGTAGCGTCCCCCGGTCACAATTATAAGATCGTGGGTTCAAATCCTGGTGGGGTGAGTTGTTGATTATATGTAGAAGTCCGCGTGCTTTATTGGGCTAATGAAATATATATGGATCCTCGTGTTTCGAAGCCGCATTCGGTAAAACGATGCTCTGATCACCTAAGCGGCACGGGTGGTCCCTATTAGAGGTTCCCGGCGCCATAAGCTCGTTGAACAGGCTTTGTGTGAAATATAGCAGAGTCTAGGACTGCTTTTATTGTCCTAGTGGCCCAGAGGTAGCGTTCCCCGGTCACAATTATAAGATCGTGGGTTCAAATCCTGATGGGGTGAGGTGTTGATTATATGTAGAAGTAAGCGTGCTTTATTGGGCTAATGAAATATATATTGATCCTCGTGTTTAGAAGCCGGATTTGGTAAAACGTTGCTCTGATCACCTAAGCGGCACAGGTGGTCCCCATTAGAGGTTCATGGCGCCATAAGGTCGTTGAACAGGCTTTGTGTGAAATATAGCAGAGTCTAGGACTGCTTTTATTGTCCTGGTGGCCCAGAGGTAGCATACCCTGGTCACAATTATAAGATCGTGGGTTTGAATCCTGGTGGCGTGAGGTGTTGATTATATGTAGAAGTCCGAGTGCTTTATTGGGCTAATGAAATATATATGGATCCTCGTGTTTCCAAGCCGGATCTGGTAAAACGTTGCTCTGATCACCTTAGCGGCACAGGTGGTCCCCATTAGAGGTTCACGGCGCCATAAGCTCGTTGAACAGGCTTTGTGTGAAATATAGCAGAGTCTAGGACTGCTTTTAGTGACCTGGTGGCCCAGAGGTAGCGTTCCCCGGTCACAATTAGAAAATCGTGGGTTCGAATTCTGATGGGGTGAGGTGTTGATTATATGTAGAAGTCCGCGTGCTTTCTTGGGCTAATGAAATATATATGGATCCTCATGTTATGAAGCCGCATTTGGTAAAACGTTGCTCTCATCACCTAAGGGGCGCGGGTGGTCCCCAATAGTGGTTCACAGCCCCATAAGCTCGTTGAACAGGCTTTGTGTGAAATATAACAGAGTCTAGGACTGCTTATAGTGTCCTGGTGGCCCATAGGTAGCGTTCCTCGGTCACAAATATAAGATCGTGGGTTCGAATCCTGGTGGAGTGAGGTGTTGATTATATGTAGAAGTCCGCGTGCTTTATTGGGTTAATGAAATATATATAGATCCTCGTGTTTCGAAGCCGGATTTGGTAAAACGTTGCTCTGATCACCTAAGCGGCACGGATGGTCCCCACTAGAGGTTCACAGCGCCATAAGCTCGTAGAACAGGCTTTGTGTGAAATATAGCAGAGTCTAGGACTGCTTTTATTGTCCTGGTGGCCCAGAGGTAGCGTTCCCCGGTCACAATTAGAAGATCGTGGGTTCGAATCCTGGTGGGGTGAGGTGTTGATTATATGTAGAAGCCACGTGCTTTATTGGGCAAATGAAATATATATGGATCCTCGTGTTTTGAAGCGGCATTTGGTAAAACGTTGCTCTGATCACCTAAGCAGCACGGGTGGTCTCCATTAGAGGTTCATAGCGCCATAAGCTCGTTGAACAGGCGTTGTGTGAAATATAGTAGAGTCTAGGACTGCTTTTATTGTCCTGGTGGCCCAGAGGTAGCATACCGCGGTCACAATTATAAGATTGTGGGTTTGAATCCTGGTGGGGTGAGGTGTTGATTATATGTAGAAGTCCAAGTACTTTATTGGGCTAATGAAATATATATGGATCCTCGTGTTTCCAAGCCGGATCTGGTAAACCTTGCTCTGATCACCTAAGCGGTACGGTGGTCCCCATTAGAGGTTCATGGCGCCATAAGGTCGTTGAACAGGCTTTGTGTGAAATACAGTAGAGTCTAGGACTGCTTATAGTGTCCTGGGGGCCCATAGGTAGCGTTCCTCGGTCACAATTATAAGATCGTGGGTTCGAATCCTGGTGGAGTGAGGTGTTGATTATATGTAGAAGTCCGCGTGCTCTATTGGGCTTATGAAATATATATGGATCCTTGTGTTTCGAAGCCGGATTTAGTAAAACGTTGCTCTGATCACCTAAGTGGCACGGATGGTCCCCATTAGAGGTTCACAGCGCCATAAGCTCGTTGAACAGGCTTTGTGTGAAATATAGCAGAGTCTAGGACTGCTTTTATTGTCCTGGTGGCCCAGAGGTAGCGTTCCCCGGTCACAATTAGAAGATCATGGGTTCGAATCCTGGTGGGGTGAGGTGTTGATTATATGTAGAAGCTGCGTGCTTTATTGGGGAATGAAATATATATGGATCCTCGTGTTTTGAAGCCGCATTTGGTAAAACGTTGCTCTGATCACCTAAGCAGCACGGGTGGTCTCCATTAGAGGTTCACCGCGCCATAAGGTCGTTGAACAGGCTTTTTCTGTGAAATATAGTAGAGTCTACGAATGCTTTTATTGTCCTGTTGGCCCAGAGGTAGCGTTCCCCAGTCACAATTATAAGATCGTGGCTTCAAATCCTGGTGGGGTGAGGCGTTGATTATATGTAGAAGTCCGCGTGCTTTATTGGGCTAATGAAATATATATGGATCCTCGTGTTTCAAAACCGCATTTGGTAAAGCGTTGCTCTTATCACCTAAGCGGCACGGGTGGTCTCTATAGTGGTTCACAGCGCCATGCTTTCCGTTTGAACAGGCTTTGTGTGAAATATAGCAGAGTCTAGACTGCTTTTATTGTCCTGGTGGCCCAGAGGTAGCATACCCCGGTCACAATTATAAGATTGTGGGTTTGAATCCTGGTGGGGTGAGGTGTTGATTATATGTAGAAGTCCGAGTGCTTTATTGGGCTAATGAAATATATATGGATCGACGTGTTTCCAAGCCGGATTTGGTAAAACGTTGCTCTGATCACATAAGCGGCACGGGTGGTCCCCATTAGAGGTTCACTGTGCCATAAGCTCGTTGAACAGGATTTGTGTGAAATATAGCAGAGTCTAGGACTGCTTTTAGTGTCCTGGTGGCCCAGAGGTAGCATACCGCGGTCACAATTATAAGATTGTGGGTTTGAATCCTGGTGGGGTGAGGTGTTGATTATATGTAGAAGTCCAAGTACTTTATTGGGCTAATGAAATATATATGGATCCTCGTGTTTCCAAGCCGGATTTGGTAAAACGTTGCTCTGATCACCTAAGCGGCACGGATGGTCCCCATTAAAGGTTCACAGCGCCATAAGCTCGTTGAACAGGCTTTTTGTGAAATATAGCAGAGTCTAGGACTGCTTTTTTTGTCCTGGTGGCCCAGAGGTAGCGTTCCCCGGTCACAATTAGAAGATCGTGGGTTCGAATCCTGGTGGGGAGAGGTGTTGATTATATGTAGAAGTCCGCGTGCTTTATTGGGCAAATGAAATATATATGGATCCTCGTGTTTTGAAGCCGCATTTGGTAAAACGTTGCTCTGATCACCTAAGCGGCACGGGTGGTCACCATTAGAGGTTCACGGCGCCAAAAGCTCGTTGAACAGGCTTTGTGTGAAATATAGCAGAGTCTAGGACTGCTTTTATTATCCTGGTGGCCCAGAGATAGCGTTCCCCGGTCACAATTATAAGATCGTGGGTTTAAATCCTGGTGGGGTGAGGTGTTGATTATATGTAGAGGTCCGCGTGCTTTATTGGGCTAATGAAATATATATGGATCCTCGTATTTCGAAGCCGCATTTGGTAAAACGTTGCTCTGATCACCTATGCGGCACGGATGGTCCCAATGAGAGGTTCACGGCGCCATATGCTCGTTGAACAGGCTTTGTTTGAAATATAGCAGAGTCTAGGACTGCTTTTATTGTCCTGGTGGCCCAGAGGTAGCGTTCCTCGGTCACAATTATAAGATCGTGGCTTCAAATCCTGGTGGGGTGAGGCGTTGATTATATGTAGAAGTCCGCTTGCTCTATTGGGCTAATGAAATATATATGGATCCTCGTGTTTCCAAGCCGGATCTGGTAAACCTTGCTCTGATCACCTAAGCGGTACGGTGGTCCCCATTAGAGGTTCATAGCGCCATAAGGTCGTAGAACAGGCTTTGTGTGAAATACAGTAGAGTCTAGGACTGCTTATAGTGTCCTGGGGGCCCATAGGTAGCGTTCCTCGGTCACAATTATAAGATCGTGGGTTCGAATCCTGGTGGAGTGAGGTGTTGATTATATGTAGAAGTCCGCGTGCTCTATTGGGCTTATGAAATATATATGGATCCTTGTGTTTCGAAGCCGGATTTAGTAAAACGTTGCTCTGATCACCTAAGTGGCACGGATGGTCCCCATTAGAGGTTCACAGCGCCATAAGCTCGTTGAACAGGCTTTGTGTGAAATATAGCAGAGTCTAGGACTGCTTTTATTGTCCTGGTGGCCCAGAGGTAGCGTTCCCCGGTCACAATTAGAAGATCATGGGTTCGAATCCTGGTGGGGTGAGGTGTTGATTATATGTAGAAGCCGCGTGCTTTATTGGGGAATGAAATATATATGGATCCTCGTGTTTTGAAGCCGCATTTGGTAAAACGCTGCTCTGATCACCTAAGCAGCATGGGTGGTCCCCATTAGAGGTTCACGGCGCCATAAGGTCGTTGAACAGGCTTTGTGTGAAATATAGTAGAGTCTACGAATGCTTTTATTGTCCTGTTGGCCCAGAGGTAGCGTTCCCCAGTCACAATTATAAGATCGTGGCTTCAAATCCTGGTGGGGTGAGGCATTGATTATATGTAGAATTCCGCGTGCTTTATTGGGCTAATGAAATATATATGGATCCTCGTGGTTTCGACATCAAGACGGTAAAGCGTTGCCTGATCACCTAAGCCGCACGGGTGGTCCCCTCATAGTGGTTCGCTGTTTGCCAAGCTCTTTTAACAGGCTTTGTGTGATATATGGCAGAGTCTAGGACTGCTTTATTGTCCCGGTATTCAGAAGACAACGGTCACAACTAGGTCGAACCCGGTGGGTGAGGTGTTGATTATATGTAGAAGTCCCAGTGCTTTATTGGCCAATGAAATATATATGGATCCTCGTGTTTCCTGCCGGATTTGGTAAAACGTTGCTCTGATCACATAAGCGGCACGGGTGGTCCCCATTAGAGGTTCACTGCGCCATAAACTCGTTGAACAGGATTTGTGTGAAATATAGCAGAGTCTAGGACTGCTTTTAGTGTCCTGGTGGCCCAGAGGTAGTATACCCCGGTCACAATTATAAGATCGTGGGTTTGAATCCTGGTAGGGTGAGGTGTTGATTATATGTAGAAGTCCAAGTGATTTATTGGGCTAATGAAATATATATGGATCCTCGTGTTTCCAAGCCGGATTTGGTAAAACGTTGCTCTGATCACCTAAGCGGCACAGGTGGTCCCCATTATAGGTTCATGGTGCCATAAGGTCGTTGAACAGTCTTTGTGTGAAATATAGTAGAGTGTAGGACTGCTTTTATTGTCCTGGTGGCCCAGAGGTAACATACCCCGGTCACAATTATAAGATCGTGGGTTTGAATCCTGGTAGGGTGAGGTGTTGATTATATGTAGAAGTCCAAGTGATTTATTGGGCTAATGAAATATATATGGATCCTCGTATTTCGTAGCCGGATTTGGTAAAACGTTGCTCTGATCACCTAAGCGGCACGGGTGGTCCCCATTAGAGGTTCACGGTGCCATAAGCCCGTTGAACAGGCTTTGTGTGAAATATAGCAGAGTCTAGGAATGCTTTTTTTGTCCTGGTGGCCCAGAGGTAGCGTCCCCCGGTCACAATTATAAGATCGTGGGTTCAAATCCTGGTGGGGTGAGTTGTTGATTATATGTAGAAGTCCGCGTGCTTTATTGGGCTAATGAAATATATCTGGATCCTCATGTTTCGAAGCCGCATTCGGTAAAACGTTGCTCTGATCACCTAAGCGGCACGGGTGGTCCCCATTAGAGGTTCACGGTGCCATAAGCCTGTTGAACAGGCTTTGTGTGAAATATAGCAGAGTCTAGGAATGCTTTTATTGTCCTGGTGGCTCAGAGGTAGCGTCCCCCGGTCACAATTATAAGATCGTGGCTTCAAATCCTGGTGGGGTGAGGCGTTGATTATATGTAGAAGTCTGTGTGCGTTATTGGGCTAATGAAATATATCTGGATCCTCGTGTTTCGAAGCCGCATTTGGGTAAACGTTGTTATGATCACCTAAGCGGCACGGATGGTCCCCATTAGAGGTTCACGGTGCCATAAGCCCGTTGAACAGGCTTTGTGTGAAATATAGCAGAGTCTAGGAATGCTTTTATTGTCCTGGTGGCCCAGAGGTAGCGTCCCCCGGTCACAATTATAAGATCGTGGCTTCAAATCCTGGTGCGGTGAGGCGTTGATTATATGTAGAAGTCTGCGTGCTTTATTGGGCTAATGAAATATATATGGATCCTCGGGTTTCGAAGCCGCATTTGGTTAAACGTGCTCTGATCACCTAAGCGGCACTGGTGGTCCCTTATAGTGGTTCACAGCGCCATAAGCTCGTTGAACAGGCATTGTGTGAAATATAGTAGAGTCTAGGACTGCTTTTATTGTCCTAGTGGCCCAGAGGTAGCGTTCCCCGGTGACAATTATAAGATTGTGGGTTCGAATCCTGGTGGGGTGAGGTGTTGATTATATGTAGAAGCTGCGTGCTTTATTGGGGAATGAAATATATATGGATCCTCGTGTTTTGAAGCCGCATTTGGTAAAACGTTGCTCTGATCACCTAAGCAGCACGGGTGGTCCCCATTAGAGGTTCACGGCGTCATAAGGTTGTTGAACAGGCTTTGTGTGAAATATAGTAGAGTCTACGAATGCTTTTATTGTCCTGTTGGCCCAGAGGTAGCGTTCCCCAGTCACAATTATAAGATCGTGGCTTCAAATCCTGGTGGGGTGAGGCGTTGATTATATGTAAAAGTCCGCGTGCTTTATTGGGCTAATGAAATATATATGGATCCTCGTGTTTCGATACCGCATTTGGTAAAGCGTTGCTCTGATCACCTAAGCGGCACGGGTGGTCCTCTATAGTGGTTCACAGCGCCATAAGCTCGTTTAACAGGCTTTGTGTGATATATAGTAGAGTCTAGGACTGCTTTTATTGTCCTGGTGGCCTAGAGGTAGCATACCCCGGTCACAATTATAAGATTGTGGGTTTGAATCCTGGTGGGGTGAGGTGTTGATTATATGTAGAAGCCGAGTGCTTTATTGGGCTAATGAAATATATATGGATCCTCGTGTTTCCAAGCCGGATTTGGTAAAACGTTGCTCTGATCACATAAGCGGCACGGGTGGTCCCCATTAGAGGTTCACTGCGCCATAAACTCGTTGAACAGGATTTGTGTGAAATATAGCAGAGTCTAGGACTGCTTTTAGTGTCCTGGTGGCCCAGAGGTAGCATACCCCGGTCACAATTATAAGATCGTGGGTTTGAATCCTGGTAGGGTGAGGTGTTGATTATATGTAGAAGTCCAAGTGATATATTGGGCTAATGAAATATATATGGATCCTCGTGTTTCCAAGCCGGATTTGGTAAAACGTTGCTCTGATCACCTAAGCGGCACAGGTGGTCCCCATTATAGGTTCATGGCGCCATAAGGTCGTTGAACAGTCTTTGTGCGAAATATAGTAGAGTGTAGGACTGCTTTTATTGTCCTGGTGGCCCAGAGGTAACATACCCCGGTCACAATTATAAGATCGTGAGTTTAGAATCCTAGTGGGGTGAGGTGTTGATTATATGTAGAAGTCAGCGTGCTTTTGTTGTGGGCTAATAAGAAATATATATGGATCCTCGTATTTAAATGGCAGTTTGTTAAAACAATTTATATACAAATCACCTAAAAGCGGCACAGGTGGTCCCCATTAGAGGTTCACGGTGCCATAAGCCCGTTGAACAGGCTTTGTGTGAAATATAGCAGAGTCTAGGAATGCTTTTATTGTCCTGGTGGCCCAGAGGTAGCGTCCCCAGGTCACAATTATAAGATCGTGGGTTCAAATCCTTGTGGGGTGAGTTGTTGATTATATGTAGAAGTCCGCGTGCTTTATTGGGCTAATGAAATATATATGGATCCTCGTGTTTCGAAGCCGCATTCGGTAAAACGTTGCTCTGATCACGTAAGCGGCACGGGTGGTCCCTATTAGAGGTTCCCGGCGCCATAAGCTCGTTGAACAGGCTTTGTGTGAAATATAGCAGAGTCTAGGACTGCTTTTATTGTCCTGGTGGCCCAGAAGTAGCGTTCCCCGGTCACAATTATAAGATCGTGGCTTCAAATCCTGGTGGGGTGAGGCGTTGATTATATGTAGAAGTCTGTGTGAGTTATTGGGCTAATGAAATATATCTGGATCCTCGTGTTTCGAAGCCGCATTTGGGTAAACGTTGTTATGATCACCTAAGCGGCACGGATGGTCCCCATTAGAGGTTCACGGTGCCATAAGCCCGTTGAACAGGCTTTGTGTGAAATATAGCAGAGTCTAGGAATGCTTTTATTGTCCTGGTGGCCCAGAGGTAGCGTCCCCCGGTCACAATTATAAGATCGTGGCTTCAAATCCTGGTGGGGTGAGGCGTTGATTATATGTAGAAGTCTGCGTGCTTTATTGGGCTAATGATATATATATGGATCCTCGGGTTTCGAAGCCGCATTTGGTTAAACGTTGCTCTGATCACCTATGCGGCACGGGTGGTCCCCTATAGTGGTTCACAGCGCCATAAGCTCGTTGAACAGGCATTGTGTGAAATATAGTAGAGTCTAGGACTGCTTTTATTGTCCTAGTGGCCCAGAGGTAGCGTTCCCCGGTGACAATTATAAGATTATGGGTTCGAATCCTGGTGGGGTGAGGTGTTGATTATATGTAGAAGCCACGTGCTTTATTGGGCAAATGAAATATATATGGATCCTCGTGTTTTGAAGCCGCATTTGGTAAAACGTTGCTCTGATCACCTAAGCAGCACGGGTGGTCTCCATTAGAGGTGCATAGCGCCATAAGCTCGTTGAACAGGCGTTGTGTGGAATATAGTAGAGTCTAGGACTGCTTTTATTGTCCTGGTGGCCCAGAGGTAGCATACCGCGGTCACAATTATAAGATTGTGGTTTTGAATCCTGGTGGGGTGAGGTGTTGATTATATGTAGAAGTCCAAGTACTTTATTGGGCTAATGAAATATATATGGATCCTCGTGTTTCCAAGCCGGATTTGGTAAAACGTTGCTCTGATCACCTAAGCGGCACGGATGGTCCGCATTAAAGGTTCACAGCGCCATAAGCTCGTTGAACAGGCTTTTTGTGAAATATAGCAGAGTCTAAGACTGCTTTTTTTGTCCTGGTGGCCCAGAGGTAGCGTTCCCCGGTCACAATTAGAAGATCGTGGGTTCGAATCCTGGTGGGGTGAGGTGTTGATTATATGTAGAAGTCCGCGTGCTTTATTGGGCAAATGAAATATATATGGATCCTCGTGTTTTGAAGCCGCATTTGGTAAAACGTTGCTCTGATCACCTAAGCGGCACGGGTGGTCACCATTAGAGGTTCACGGCGCCAAAAGCTCGTTGAACAGGCTTTGTGTGAAATATAGCAGAGTCTAGGACTGCTTTTATTATCCTGGTGGCCCAGAGATAGCGTTCCCCGGTCACAATTATAAGATCGTGGGTTTAAATCCTGGTGGGGTGAGGTGTTGATTATATGTAGAGGTCCGCGTGCTTTATTGGGCTAATGAAATATATATGGATCCTCGTATTTCGAAGCCGCATTTGGTAAAACGTTGCTCTGATCACCTATGCGGCACGGATGGTCCCAATGAGAGGTTCACGGCGCCATATGCTCGTTGAACAGGCTTTGTTTAAAATATAGCAGAGTCTAGGACTGCTTTTATTGTCCTGGTGGCCCAGAGGTAGCGTTCCTCGGTCACAATTATAAGATCGTGGCTTCAAATCCTGGTGGGGTGAGGCGTTGATTATATGTAGAAGTCCGCTTGCTCTATTGGGCTAATGAAATATATATGGATCCTCGTGTTTCCAAGCCGGATCTGGTAAACCTTGCTCTGATCACCTAAGCGGTACGGTGGTCCCCATTAGAGGTTCATGGCGCCATAAGGTCGTTGAACAGGCTTTGTGTGAAATACAGTAGAGTCTAGGACTGCTTATAGTGTCCTGGGGGCCCATAGGTAGCGTTCCTCGGTCACAATTATAAGATCGTGGGTTCGAATCCTGGTGGAGTGAGGTGTTGATTATATGTAGAAGTCCACGTGCTCTATTGGGCTTATGAAATATATATGGATCCTTGTGTTTCGAAGCCGGATTTAGTAAAACGTTGCTCTGATCACCTAAGTGGCACGGATGGTCCCCATTAGAGGTTCACAGCGCCATAAGCTCGTTGAACAGGCTTTGTGTGAAATATAGCAGAGTCTAGGACTGCTTTTATTGTCCTGGTGGCCCAGAGGTAGCGTTCCCCGGTCACAATTAGAAGATCATGGGTTCGAATCCTGGTGGGGTGAGGTGTTGATTATATGTAGAAGCTGCGTGCTTTATTGGGGAATGAAATATATATGGATCCTCGTGTTTTGAAGCCGCATTTGGTAAAACGTTGCTCTGATCACCTAAGCAGCACGGGTGGTCCCCATTAGAGGTTCACGGCGTCATAAGGTCGTTGAACAGGCTTTGTGTGAAATATAGTAGAGTCTACGAATGCTTTTATTGTCCTGTTGGCCCAGAGGTAGCGTTCCCCAGTCACAATTATAAGATCGTGGCTTCAAATCCTGGTGGGGTGAGGCGTTGATTATATGTAGAAGTCGGCGTGCTTTATTGGGCTAATGAAATATATATGGATCCTCGTGTTTCGATACCGCATTTGGTAAAGCGTTGCTCTGATCACCTAAGCGGCACGGGTGGTCCCCTATAGTGGTTCACAGCGCCATAAGCTCGTTTAACAGGCTTTGTGTGAAATATAGTAGAGTCTAGGACTGCTTTTATTGTCCTGGTGGCCCAGAAGTAGCATACCCCGGTCACAATTATAAGATTGTGGGTTTGAATCCTGGTGGGGTGAGGTGTTTGTTATATATAGAAGTCCGACTGCTTTATTGGGCTAATGAAATATATATACTTGGATCCTCGTGTTTCAAGCGGATTTGGTAAAACGTTGCTCTGATCACATAAGCGGCTTGGTGGTCCCCATTAGTTACTCGCCATAAACTTCGTTGAACAAGTTTAATGTGAAATATAGTAGAGTCTAGGACTGCTTTTATTGTCCTGGTGGCCCAGAGGTAGCATACCCGGTCACAATTATAAGATCGTGGGTTTGAATCCTGGTGGGGTGAGGTGTTGATTATATTTAGAAGTCCGAGTGCTTTATTGGGCTAATGAAATATATATGGATACTCGTGTTTCCAAGCCGGATATGGTAAAACGTTGCTCTGATCACCTAAGTGGCACGGGTGGTCCCCATTATAGGTTCATGGCGCCATAAGGTCGTTGAACAGGCTTTGTGTGAAATATAGTAGAGTGCATGGGACTGCTTTTATTGTCCTGGTGGCCCAGAGTAACATACCCAGTCACAATTATAAGATCGATGAGTTTGAATCCTAGTGGGGTGAGGTGTTGATTATATGTAGAAGTCCGCGTGCTTTATTGGGCTAATGAAATATATATGGATCCTCGTGTTTCGTAGCCGGATTTGGTAAAACGTTGCTCTGATCACCTAAGCGGCACGGGTGGTCCCCATTAGAGGTTCACGGTGCCATAAGCCCGTTGAACAGGCTTTGTGTGAAATATAGCAGTGTCTAGGAATGCTTTTTTTGTCCTGGTGGCCCAGAGGTAGCGTCCCCCGGTCACAATTATAAGATCGTGGGTTCAAATCCTGGTGGGGTGAGTTGTTGATTATATGTAGAAGTCCGCGTGCTTTATTGGGCTAATGAAATATATCTGGATCCTCGTGTTTCGAAGCCGCATTCGGTAAAACGTTGCTCTGATCACCTAAGCGGCACGGGTGGTCCCCATTAGAGGTTCACGGTGCCATAAGCCTGTTGAACAGGCTTTGTGTGAAATATAGCAGAGTCTAGGAATGCTTTTATTGTCCTGGTGGCTCAGAGGTAGCGTCCCCCGGTCACAATTATAAGATCGTGGCTTCAAATCCTGGTGGGGTGAGGCGTTGATTATATGTAGAAGTCTGTGTGCGTTATTGGGCTAATGAAATATATCTGGATCCTCTTGTTTCGAAGCCGCATTTGGGTAAACGTTGTTATGATCACCTAAGCGGCACGGATGGTCCCCATTAGAGGTACACGGTGCCATAAGCCCGTTGAACAGGCTTTGTGTGAAATATAGCAGAGTCTAGGAATGCTTTTATTGTCCTGGTGGCCCAGAGGTAGCGTCCCCCGGTCACAATTATAAGATCGTGGCTTCAAATCCTGGTGCGGTGAGGCGTTGATTATATGTAGAAGTCTGCGTGCTTTATTGGGCTAATGAAATATATATGGATCCACGGGTTTCGAAGCCGCATTTGGTTAAACGTTGCTCTGATCACCTAAGTGGCACGGGTGGTCCCCTATAGTGGTTCACAGCGCCATAAGCTCGTTGAACAGGCATTGTGTGAAATATAGTAGAGTCTAGGACTGCTTTTATTGTCCTAGTGGCCCAGAGGTAGCGTTCCCCGGTGACAATTATAAGATTATGGGTTCGAATCCTGGTGGGGTGAGGTGTTGATTATATGTAGAAGCTGCGTGCTTTATTGGGGAATGAAATATATATGGATCCTCGTGTTTTGAAGCCGCATTTGGTAAAACGTTGCTCTGATCACCTAAGCAGCACGGGTGGTCCCCATTAGAGGTTCACGGCGTCATAAGGTCGTTGAACAGGCTTTGTGTGAAATATAGTAGAGTCTACGAATGCTTTTATTGTCCTGTTGGGCCAGAGGTAGCGTTCCCCAGTCACAATTATAAGATCGTGGCTTCAAATCCTGGTGGGGTGAGGCGTTGATTATATGTAGAAGTCCGCGTGCTTTATTGGGCTAATGAAATATATATGGATCCTCGTGTTCGATACGCATTTGATAGCGGTTGCTCTGATCACCCTGGCGGCAAGGTGGTCCCCTATAGTGGTTCTGGCGCCATGGCTCGTTTAACAGGCTTTATTGTGATATATAGTGATCTAGGACTGCTTTTTATTGTCCTGGTGGCCCCAGAAGTGGCATACCCAGTCACAATTATAAGATCGTGGGTTTGAATCCTGGTAGGGTGAGGTGTTGATTATATGTAGAAGTCCAAGTGATTTATTGGGCTAATGAAATATATATGGATCCTCGTGTTTCCAAGCCGGATTTGGTAAAACGTTGCTCTGATCACCTAAGCGGCACAGGTGGTCCCCATTATAGGTTCATGGCGCCATAAGGTCGTTGAACAGTCTTTGTGTGAAATATAGTAGAGTGTAGGACTTCTTTTATTGTCCTGGTGGCCCAGAGGTAACATACCCCGGTCACAATTATAAGATCGTGGGTTTGAATCCTAGTGGGGTGAGGTGTTGATTATATGTAGAAGTCCGCGTGCTTTATTGGGCTAATGAAATATATATGGATCCTCGTATTTCGTAGCCGGATTTGGTAAAACGTTGCTCTGATCACCTAAGCGGCACGGGTGGTCCCCATTAGAGGTTCACGGTGCCATAAGCCCGTTGAACAGGCTTTGTGTGAAATATAGCAGAGTCTAGGAATGCTTTTTTTGTCCTGGTGGCCCAGAGGTAGCGTCCCCCGGTCACAATTATAAGATCGTGGGTTCAAATCCTGGTGGGGTGAGTTGTTGATTATATGTAAAAGTCCGCGTGCTTTATTGGGCTAATGAAATATATCTGGATCCTCGTGTTTCGAAGCTGCATTCGGTAAAACGTTGCTCTGATCACCTAAGCGGCACGGGTGGTCCCCATTAGAGGTTCACGGTGCCATAAGCCTGTTGAACAGGCTTTGTGTGAAATATAGCAGAGTCTAGGAATGCTTTTATTGTCCTGGTGGCTCAGAGGTAGCGTCCCCCGGTCACAATTATAAGATCGTGGCTTCAAATCCTGGTGGGGTGAGGCGTTGATTATATGTAGAAGTCTGCGTGCTTTATTGGGCTAATGAAATATATATGGATCCTCGGGTTTCGAAGCCGCATTTGGTTAAACGTTCCTCTGATCACCTAAGCGGCGCGGGTGGTCCCCTATAGTGGTTCACAGCGTCATAAGCTCGTTGAACAGGCTTTGTGTGAAATATAGTAGAGTCTAGGACTGCTTTTATTGTCCTGGTGGCCCAGAGGTAGCGTCCCCCGGTCACAATTATAAGATCCTGGCTTCAAATCCTGGTGCGGTGAGGCGTTGATTATATGTAGAAGTCTGCGTGCTTCATTGGGCTAATGAAATATATATGGATCCACGGGTTTCGAAGCCGCATTTGGTTAAACGTTGCTCTGATCACCTAAGTGGCACGGGTGGTCCCCTATAGTGGTTCACAGCGCCATAAGCTCGTTGAACAGGCATTGTGTGAAATATAGTAGAGTCTAGGACTGCTTTTATTGTCCTAGTGGCCCAGAGGTAGCGTTCCCCGGTGACAATTATAAGATTGTGGGTTCAAATCCTGGTGGGGTGAGGTGTTGATTATATGTAGAAGTCCGCGTGCTTTATTGGGCTAATGAAATATATCTGGATCCTCGTGTTTCGAAGCCGCATTCGGTAAAACGTTGCTCTGATCACCTAAGCGGCACGGGTGGTCCCCATTAAAGGTTCGCGGTGCCATAAGCCCGTTGAACAGGCTTTGTGTGAAATATAGCAATGTCTAGGAATGCTTTTATTGTCCTGGTGGCCCAGAGGTAGCATCCCTCGGTCACAATTATAAGATCGTGGCTTCAAATCCTGGTGGGGCGTGGCGTTGATAATATGTAGAAGTCTGCGTGCTTTATTGGGCTAATGAAATATATATGGATCCTCGGGTTTCGAAGCCGCATTTGGTTAAACGTTGCTCTGATCACCTAAGCGGCACGGGTGGTCCCCTATAGTGGTTCACAGCGTCATAAGCTCGTTGAATAGGCTTTGTGTGAAATATAGTAGAGTCTAGGACTGCTTCTATTGTCCTGGTGGCCCAGAGGTAGCGTCCCCCGGTCACAATTATAAGATCGTGGCTTCAAATCCTGGTGCAGTGAGGCGTTGATTATATGTAGAAGTCTGCGTGCTTTATTGGGCTAATGAAATATATATGGATCCTCGGGTTTCGAAGCCGCATTTGGTTAAACGTTGCTCTGATCACCTAAGTGGCACGGGTGGTCCCCTATAGTGGTTCACAGCGCCATAAGCTCGTTGAACAGGCATTGTGTGAAATATAGTAGAGTCTAGGACTGCTTTTATTGTCCTAGTGGCCCAGAGGTAGCGTTCCCCGGTGACAATTATAAGATTGTGGGTTCAAATCCTGGTTTGGTGAGGTGTTGATTATATGTAGAAGTCCGCGTGCTTTATTGGGCTAATGAAATATATATGGATTCTCCTGTTTCGAAGCCGCATTTGGTAAAACGTTGCTCTGATCACCTAAGTGGCACGGGTGGTCCCCATTGGAGGTTCACGACGCCATAAGCTCGTTGAACAGGCTTTGTGTGAAATATAGCAGAGTCTAGGACTGCTTTTTGGCTGGCTCCTGCCATTGGCCCCAGAGGTAGCATACTGGTCTGATTATAAGATTGTGGGTTTGAATCCTGGTGGGGTGAGGGTGTTGATTGCTGCAAGAAGTCTGGAGTGCTTTATTGGGCTAATGAAATATATATGGATCCTCGTGTTTCGAAGGCGGATTTGGTAAAACGTTGCTCTGATCACATAAGCGGCACGGGTGGTCCCCATTAGAGGTTCACTGCGCCATAAGCTCGTTGAAAAGGATTTGTGTGAAATATAGCAGAGTCTAGGACTGCTTTTAGTGTCCTGGTGGCCCAGAGGTAGCATACCCCGGTCACAATTATAAAATCGTGGGTTTGAATCCTAGTGGGGTGAGGTGTTGATTATATGTAGAAGTCCGCGTGCTTTATTGGGCTAATGAGATATATATGGACCCTCGTGTTTTGAAGCCGCATTTGGTAAAACGTTGCTCTGATCACCTAAGCGGCACGGGTGGTCCCCATTAGAGGTTCACGGCGCCATAAGCTCGCTGAACAGGCTTTGTGTGAAATATAGCAGAGTCTAGGACTGTTTTTCTTTCCTGGTGGCCCAGAGGTAGCATTCCCCGGTCACAAATATAAGATCTTGGGTTTAAATCCTGGTGGGGTGAGGTGTTGATAATATGTAGAAGTCCGCGTGCTTTATTGGGCTAATGAAATATATATGGATTCTCCTGTTTCGAAGCCGCATTTGGTAAAACGTTGCTCTGATCACCTAAGTGGCACGGGTGGTCTCCATTAGAGGTTCACGACGCCATAAGCTCGTTGAACAGGCTTTGTGTGAAATATAGCAGAGTCTAGGACTGCTTTTATTGTCCTGGTTGCCCAGAGGTAGCGTTACCCGGTCACAATTATAGGATCGTGGCTTCAAATCCTGGTGGGGTGAGGCGTTGATTATATGTAGAAGTCTGTGTGCGTTATTGGGCTAATGAAATATATATGGATCCTCGGGTTTTGAAGCCGCATTTGGGGTATGATTGTTGCGATACTGGCGGATCAGTTCCCAAATGGGGTTCACGGTGCATAAGCCCGTTGAACAGAAAACTTTGTGTGAAATATAAGAATAAGATGCTTTTATTGTCTCGTGGCCGGTGGCGTCAGTCCTGGCGTTACAAGATAAAGTATTTAAAATCTGGTGGGGCGGTGTTGATTATATGTGTGAAGTCTCGCGTGCTGTTGGGCTAATGAAATATATATGGATCCTCGTGTTTGGCTTGCATTCGGTAAAAACGTTGCTCTGATCACCCTGGCGGCCGCGGGTGGTCCCATTAGGGTTCACGGCGCCATAAGCTCGTTAAACAGGCTTTGTGTGAAATATAGTAGAGTCTAGGACTGCTTTTATTGTCCTGGTGGCCCAGAGGTAGCATACCCCGGTCACAGTTATAAGATTGTGGGTTTGAATCCTGGTGGGGTGTGGTGTTGATTATATATAGAAGTCTGAGTGCTTTATTGGGCTAATGAAATATATATGGATCCTCGTGTTTCCAAGGCGGATTTGGTAAAACGTTGCTCTGATCACATAAGCGGCACGGGTGGTCCCCATTAGAGGTTCACTGCGCCATAAGCTCGTTGAAAAGGATTTGTGTGAAATATAGCAGAGTCTAGGACTGCTTTTAGTGTCCTGGTGGCCCAGAGGTAGCATACCCCGGTCACAATTATAAAATCGTGGCTTTGAATCCTAGTGGGGTGAGGTGTTGATTATATGTAGAAGTCCGCGTGTTTTATTGGGCTAATGAAATATATATGAACCCTAGTGTTTTGAAGCCGCATTTGGTAAAACGTTGCTCTGATCACCTAAGCGGCACGGGTGGTCCCCATTAGAGGTTCACGGCGCCATAAGCTCGCTGAACAGGCTTTGTGTGAAATATAGCAGAGTCTAGGACTGCTTTTCTTTCCTGGTGGCCCAGAGGTAGCATTCCCCGGTCACAAATATAAGATCTTGGGTTTAAATCCTGGTGGGGTGAGGTGTTGATAATATGTAGAAGTCCGAGTGCTTTATTGGGCTAATGAAATATATATGGATTCTCCTGTTTCGAAGCCGCATTTGGTAAAACGTTGCTCTGATCACCTAAGTGGCACGGGTGGTCTCCATTAGAGGTTCACGACGCCATAAGCTCGTTGAACAGGCTTTGTGTGAAATATAGCAGAGTCTAGGACTGCTTTTATTGTCCTGGTTGCCCAGAGGTAGCGTTCCCCGGTCACAATTATAAGATCGTGGGTTAAAATACTGGTGGGGTGAGGTGTTGATTATATGTAGAAGTAAGCGTGATTTATTGGGCTATTGAAATATATATTGATCCTCGTGTTTCGAAGCCGGATTTGGTAAAACGTTGCTCCGATCACCTAAGCGGCACAGGTGGTCCCCATTAGAGGTTCATGGCGCCATAAGGTCGTTGAACAGGCTTTGTGTGAAATATAGTAGAGTCTAGGACTGCTTTTATTGTCCTGGTTGCCCAGAGGTAGCGTTCCCCGGTCACAATTATAAGATCATTGGTTCAAATCCTGGTGGGGTGAGGTGTTGATTATATGTAGAAGTCCGCGTGCTTTTTTGGGCTAATGAAATATATATGGATCCTCGGGTTTCCAAGCCGGATTTGGTAAAACATTGCTCTTATCACCTAAGCGGCACGGGTGGTCCCCTGTAGTGGTTCACGATGCCATAAGCTCATTGAACAGGCTTTGTGTGAAATATAACAGAGTTTAGGACTGCTTATAGTGTCCTCGTGGCCCATAGGTAGCATTCCTCGGTCATAATTATAAGATTGTGGGTTCGAATCCTGGTGGGGTGAGGTGTTGATTATATGTAGAAGTCCGGGTGCTTTATTGGGCTAATGAAATATATATGGATCCTCGTGTTTCCAAGCCGGATTTGGTAAAACGTTGCTCTGATCACCTAAGCGGCACGGATGGTCCCCATTAGAGGTTCACGACGCCATAAGCT
>NW_024714936.1:0-37297 GCF_018991925.1 Homarus americanus
AGATGTAGTCTCCCCATGGCAGGTACTGGTCCTTTTGTACACGGCAGAAAGTGGTAGTTTCCTTCTTCTTCTTGTTGTTTTGGGTCTTGTTGTTTTGGGTCTTAGTGTGTTTTGTGGTCTGCGGTTTGTTAGATCGGGGGCCCTTCTCCTTCATCTGGCAAGGCTTCACCTCCACCTTAGTCACCTTCGATACAGTGCGTCGGAACACCATTGTGATGTACTGACACTAACAGCTCTCTCACTGAGGTCAAATCAAAATTTGACCATACAGAAAGAATTACGGTTTAATAAGGTTGGAATTTAAAGAAATTGACAACAAAATAAAGCTCTGTTTATCACTATAGTAAAGAGGGATGGTGTTTGTAAAGATGATGGATGGTGGTATAATATGTAGTGATGATGGATGGTGTTATATGTAGTGATGAAGGATGGCGTTATATTGTAGTAATGATGGATGGTGTTATATGTAGTGATGATAAGAGGGTAATATATGTAGTGATGATGGATGGTGTTATATATATTGATGATGCATGATGTTATATGTAGTGATGATGGTTGGTGTTATATGTAGTGATGCTGGATGGTGTTATATGTAGTGATGATGGATAGAGTTATATGTAGTGATGATGGATGATGTTATATGTAGTGATGATGGGTGGTGTTATATGTAGTGATGTTGGATGGTGTTATATGTAGTGATGATGGATGATATTATATGTAGTGATGATAGGATGGTTCTATATGTAGTGATGATGGATGGTGTTATATGTAGTGATGATGGATGATGTTATATGTAGTGATGATGGGTTGGTTTTATATGTAGTGATGATGGATGGTGTTATATGTAGTGATGATGGATGGAGTTATATGTAGTGATGATGAATGATGTTATATGTAGTGATGATGGTTGGTGTTATATGTAATGATGTCGGATGGTGTTATATGTCGTGATGGATGGTTCTATATGTAGTGATGGTGGATGGTGTTATATGTAGTGATGATGGATCGTGTTATATGTAGTGATGATGGATAGTATTATATGTAGTGATGATGATGGATGGTGTTATAAGTAGTGATGATGGATGTTATATGTAGTGATGAAGGATGGTGTTAGTGAAGATTGTGAAGTGAGATGTAGTGAAGATTGTGAAGTGAGATGTAGTGAAGATTGTGAAGTCAGATGTGGTGAAGATTGTGAAGTCAGATGTAGTGAAGATTGTGAAGTGAGATGTAGTGAAGATTGTGAAGTGAGATGTAATGAAGATTGTGAAGTGAGATGTAGTGAAGATTGTGAAGTGAGATGTAGTGAAGATTGTGAAGTGAGATGTAGTGAAGATTGTGAAGTGAGATGTAGTGAAGATTGTGAAGTGAGATGTAGTGAAGATTGTGAAGTGAAATGTAGTGAAGATTGTGAAGTGAGATATAGTGAAGATTGTGAAGTGAGATGTAGTGAAGATTGTGAAGTGAGATGTAGTGAAGATTGTGAAGTGAGATGTGGTAAAGATTGTGAAGTGAGATGTGGTGAAGATTGTGAAGTGAGATGTGGTGAAGATTATGAAGTGAGATGTGGTGAAGATTGTGAAGTGAGATATGGTGAAGATTGTGAAGTGAGATGTAGTGAAGATGTGAAGTGAGATGTAGTGAAGATTGTGAAGTGAGATGTAGTGAAGGTTGTGAAGTGAGATGTAGTGAAGTTTGTGTAGTGAGATGTAGTGAAGATTGTGAAGTGAGATGTAGTGAAGATTGTGAAGTGAGATGTAGTGAAGATTGTGAAGTGAGATGTAGTGAAGATTGTGAAGTGAAATGTAGTGAAGATTGTGAGGTGAGATGTAGTAAAGATTGTGAGGTGAGATGGTGAAGGTGTGAAGTGAGATAGTGAAAGATTGTGAGTGAGATGTAGTGAAGATTGTGGAAGTGAGATGTGGAATTGTGTGAAATGAGATGTAGTGAAGATTGGCTGAGAGTGGGATATTGAAGTTTGGATTTGTGAAGTGGGATGTAGTGAAGATTGTATGAAGTGAGATGCTAGTGAAGATTGGCAGAAGTGGGATATAGTGAAGATTGTGAAGTGGGATGTAGTGAAGATGTGAAGTGAGATGTAGTGGAGATTGTGAAGTGGGATGTAGTGAAGATTGTGAAGTGAGATGTAGTGAAGATTGTGAAGTGAGATGTAATGAAGATTGTGAAGTGAGATGTAGTGAAGATTGTGAAGTGAGATGTAGTGAAGATTGTGAAGTGAGATGTAGTGAAGATTGTGAAGTGAGATGTAGTGAAGATTGTGAAGTGAGAAGTAGTAGAGGTGTGAAGTGAGATGTATTGAAGATTGTGAAGTGAGATGTGGTAAAGATTGTGAAGTGAGATATGGTGATGATTGTGAAGTGAGATTTGGTGAAGATTGTGAAGTGAGATGTGGTGAAGATTGTGAAGTGAGATATGGTGAAGATTGTGAAGTGAGATGTAGTGAAGATGTGAAGTGAGATGTAGTGAAGATTGTGAAGTGAGATGTAGTGAAGGTTGTGAAGTGAGATATAGTGAAGATTGTGTAGTGAGATGTAGTGAAGATTGTGAAGTGAGATGTAGTGAAGATTGTGAAGTGAGATGTAGTGAAGATTGTGAGTAGAAATGTGAAAGATTGTGAGGAATTGAGATAGTAAAAGATTGTGGGGTGAACATGGAGACATAAGAACATAAAGAAAGTGGGATACTGCAGAGGCCGACTGGCCCATACAGGAGCAGATCCCTTTCACACCCATCCAGCACTTCCATGTATCCAACTTCTCTTGAAATGGCGTCCCGGTCTCTATAGCACTTTCGGTAGCTATTCACATATCGCTCTGTACCAAGCCAGTGCTTGCCTATATCCTTTCTGAATCGGAATTTTATCTGGTACAAAAAGCCATTTGTTCTAGTTATTTTCGTTATTGCAGGCTTCAAGACATCTTCCATTTACCTTAATCACTTGTGCACACCTCTATCATATCTCCCCTAACTCGCCTCTCTCTAATAGATGTAAGCCTAAAGCTTGCTGGTCTTCTTCCATATGGAAGGTTTCTATCATTATGGATCTTTGTCAATTTATTTAACACTCCTCTCCGAATCTATGTCCATTCTATAATAAGGACACCAGAGCTGAACCGCATAATCCATGTGTGGCCTCACTAATGCTAGGTAAAGTTTCAAGATAACGTCAGCAGTTCTGTTACTCACAGACCTAGATATGAACCCAAGAATCCTGTTTGCCTTGTTGCGAACGCTAATACATTGTTTTCTAGGTTTCAAGTCGTTGCTAACAAATACACCTTGATTTTTTTCACAAACTGAGTTTTCTATTTCCGTGTTACCTTGTTTATCTGTAGTACCTTGCATTTATCACTATTAAAATTCATTTGCCAGTCTACTGACCACTCATGTAAGGTATCTAGATCTCTTTGAAGGTGTTCAAAGTCACTGTCTGAATTTATCACTCTCCCCATTTTGGTATCATCTGCAAATTTACTAATCCTACTAGTTATGCCTAAATCAAGATCATTAATGAATATAACAAACAGCAGAGGGCCTAATACAGATACCTGGGGAACTCCGCTTTTGACCGCACCCCAGTCTGACTTTAATCCATTTATGCTGACTCTTTGTTTCCTACCAGTTAACCATGACCTAATCCATTTTAATACTGATCCACCTATTCCATGTGCTTCTACCTTCCTTATCAATCTCTCATGAGGGACTCTATCGAATGCTTTACTGAAATCTAAATAAATTATATCATATGACTTATCATTATCTACCACTTCAAATACTTCTGAGAAAAAGCTAAGCAAATTTGTGAGACAAGAACGTCCCTGGGTGAACCCGTGCTGAGAAGAATGAATTAAGTTGAATGTTTCAAGGTGGCTTCTGATTTTTGTAGCAATAATTGACTCTAGCAACTTGCCTATGATTGACGTGAGACTAATGGGACGGTAATTTGATGCTATTGATTTATCACCCGTTTTGAAAATCGGAACTACATTTGCAAGTTTCAGAAGCTTCTGGCTTTAAGGCTGATTCTAATGACTTATTAAATGAAGCACACTATTACTCAAAGCTCATCTCTACATTCTTGTGGTACCGGCATGCTTTTCAATTATGGGATGGGCGATTTATGAGGCTTCAGTTTGTTAATTACTTTAAGCACATAGATTGCACTAGTAATATTGATATTCATCAACATATTTTTCTATACTGTCGTTTCATACCTTATAGACTTCTGGAAACTGTGCTGGGTTTTCATTTGTAATGTCTGGGCAAAATGACTGTTAACATTACTACATTTCTAACTCATCATCAGTCATTTCTCCTGTCGTAGTTTTAAGGGGACCTATTGTATCTCTAACCTTTGATTTATACAGTTGATAAAAAGCTTTGGGGGTATATTTCGATTCGTTTGCTACCTTGATTTCATAATTTCTCTTTGCTTTCCTAATTTCTGTTTATACCTGTCTTGTTAGGTTCTGATAGTAACCAAGTAAGTGATTTTCGCCTTTCTTAACTTTTCTATATACTCCTTTCTTTTTTCCTAGAAGATCTAAGAGTCTATTATTCATCCATTTTGGTTGGTTCCGTATCGATCTGAATTTTCTTTTAGGGATGTGTTTATTTTGGGCATTATTGATTGTCGCAATAAATTGTTCATAAGTAGCTGCTAAATTAAATTCGGGGTTATCCCGTCCTAAGTTGACAGTTTCCGGAGGTGTGGGGGGGATTAATCTTTTGACCATAGGGTCATCCCTTAGGTCTCTCCTTATGCTACCGTAATTAGCATTCCTAAAATCCGGGATCAAGGCCGAATTTTCCTTCTTCCTGCCATCCCATATTATGTTAAAATATATGGCTTTATGATCACTGTTTCCTAGTTCGTCTCCAATCCCAACATCTTTTACTAGATTTTCATTATTACTGAGAACTAAATCGAGGATATTATTTCCTCTAGTGGGCAAGTTTATAAATTTATATATAAAACTATCCTGTACTACTTCTATAAAATCTTCAGATTCATTATCGCTAAGTTGATTTTTCCAATCTATGCCTGAAAAGTTGAAATCGCCTAGAATACATACATTGTTTCTATCAGATGCCTTCTTTATTTCCTCCCATAGCAATTTACCATCGTTCCTACTCAAATTAGGTAGTCTATATATAACACCAATGACTACGGATTCACTGCCCTCACCAATCTCTACCCAAATACTTTCATTGTTGCTATTTGTTTTAATGTTTGATTTATTGCAGCCTTTTAATGACACCCTGATATACACTGCTACACCGCCACCTCTCCTTCCTACTCTATCAAATTTAAATAGGTTATATCCTGGAATATGAAATTCTGCTAAAAAATGCTTGCTGTTTGAATTTATCCATGTTTCCGTTATTGCAATTATATCTATGTTCTCTTTACTAACAATGGCCCTGAGCTGGTCCATTTTGTTACACAGGCTTCTACTATTAGTATAATAAACACTCAATATATTTCTTTCGTTTCTATCTGTTTTACATTTATTACTTTGATGTTTGTTATTATGACTAACTATATTTTCAGCATTATCTACTTCTGTTTCACTACTTCCCAGGACCTGCTTGTTTTTTGACTCCCATTTTCCCCGACCCCTCTCTACTGGCGAAACCCCCCCTTCGGAGTGACAAATTCACGCTCCAGGGATGCAGACAACGTCTTTACCCCCTCACGAGACAAGTGTACTCCGTCGCGACAGTACAGGTAGTCGTTGCCATAAAATCATTGCCCGTCATCAATGAATGCCCAACCATTGTTTGCACAATGTTTTTCCAGTCGGCAATTAATAGCAATTGCCCTGGACAGCCATTCACGACCAACCCCTCTTCTAGGCAAGACACCACATACTATAGGGACCCCTCCCCTATCTCTAATCTTCCCCAGCGCCTCCCTATACCTCTTGAAAAGTTCCTCACTCCTAACCTTGCCTATGTCGTTTCCCCCCACACTAAGACACACTACTGGATTGGTACCCTCCCCTGACAAAACTCTGTCTAACCTCTCGGCTACATGCCCTATCCCAGCCCCAGGAAAACATACCCTAGTCCTACGTTTCCTATCTCTCGCACAAAAAGCCCGATCCATAAACCTCACCTGGCTGAAGATTGTGAAGTGAGATGCAGTGAAGATTGTGAAGCGAGATGTAGTGAAGATTGTGAAATAAGATTATAAAGTAAACTGTAGTAATTGAGGTTAAACGAACGCTGGTTATTCTGTAGTGTATCCGTGTCTTGTTAACGTGGAACCAACATGGCGGTGGTTATCAATATAGATACGTTATTTTGCCGGGAATTTCTGTCAAAACAAAATATGAATCAACCATATTTAGCCTAAATTAACCTAATGACTTTATTATATATTCTAAGTTTTTTAAGTTGGATAGATCAGATCAGGTTAGGTTAAGTCAGGTTGGGTTAGGTTAGGTTAGTTTTGTTAATTTTGCCACTTAGAGGCTAGTTTATTGTGCCCCCATACTCATCCTGTCAGCTGTAGCACAGAGAGATTACAAAGTGGTGTTAGATGAGGTAGGTGGTTAAGTTAAGTTTCAATAGGTTAGGTTAGATTATGTCAGGTTGGGTTAAGTTAGGTTAGGTAGGTAATAAGTAGATAGGTTATGTTAGGTAGGTGGGAAAGTTAGGTTTGATTAGGTTAGCTTATGTCAGACGGGGAGGTTAGGTTAGATTATGTCAGGTTAGGTTAGATTATGTCGGGTTAGGTCAGATTACGTCAGGTTAGGTTAGATTATGTCAGGTTAGGTTAGATTATGTCAGGTTAGGTTAGATTATGTCAGGTTAGGTTAGATTACGTCAGGTTAGGTTAGATTATGTCAGGTTAGGTCAGATTACGTCAGGTTAGGTTAGATTATGTCAGGTTAGGTCAGATTACGTCAGGTTAGGTTAGATTATGTCAGGTTAGGTTAGATTATGTCAGGTTAGGTTAGATTATGTCAGGTTAGGTTAGATTATGTCAGGTTAGGTTAGATTATGTCAGGTTAGGTCAGATTACGTCAGGTTAGGTTAGATTATGTCAGGTTAGGTAAGTAGGTAGAGGTGGGTAAAAAAGGTTAGGTTAGGTCGGCAGGTTTTAGTGTAGGAGCTTAAGTAATCCCGTAAAAATTTCATGTTAATTTTTGACACCATACATTATAATAATCCTTATAAACTATGTTAAGGAACTGTGGTGTCTTTTTTTCTGAACGGTTTATTATAAGTTTTATGCCTTTAAAGAAGTTTTATTAAAGAGCGGCGTAATGAACCACAGATGTATTACCATTAAGTCCTAATTAACTTAAAACATGACTAATAACCTATGATCATGTAGTATTATATGATTACAATTTAACATAATATATCATGAATGCTGTTATAATATCATAAGTGTGTTACAAACATGGCTGCTCATATATGCCATCCTGTCTCTGGCAAAGAAGAGATTGCAGTAAGTAAAATTATTTGCTAAAGACAAATACGGGAAATTAAACATATACATATTACCATTATCTGAAAAGCTTTGAACCACCGTTTTATATTTATTAAAAGTTTGTAGTGTTATACATCATGTGTAAACAAGTCACAAGTTATTATTTACGACATTGCTTCAGTCCTCGTCATCAGAGTCTTCTGTGTACAACAGATTCCTTCACCTTGTTTAGGCATTTCTCATCATCTGCTTGACAGTTACACATCTCGGTGCATGTCATGCTATTCTTTCTGATTCTTTCTGTATGAACATGACAATGATCCACATTTCCTGACGCCACATCCACATTTAGCAAGTTCTGTGATTGCTTCTGGAGCTGGTGGTTGGTCTGATATTACTAGTATGAAACAGTCATTGTCAATCTTCCAGCCATGCTCTAATTGTGAAAGCATTTCACTGTCTGCATCACAAGACCACAGAAAGGCTTACGACCCTTCACTCTCAATATATGATACTTTAGAGTTGCTGCAGTAAGCTGGTAGTTCTCAGCTTCTGCCTGCGCACTGTGAGAAGAGATGCCATCTAAGTTATGACAGTTTAGTGAAAGTCATTCTAAGTGGACAGTGAGCTTAAATACAAATTCCTTTGAACCAATAAACATGTGGGAGGGCATTTGGTCTACTCAGCATCTTGAATGCATCTAGGACTTTTGTGTTAGATTTCATCAAAGTGCTCCAACATGCTTTCTGCACCTTTGCCCAGCAAATTTTCTACCAATGCAGTCAGATCCTGTGAAGGCATGGAAATGTAAAAGACTCTCTGCCCAATGTCGTCGCAGCTCACTTGATTCCTGTTTTTTCATACTTGTGTATTTTCTCCAAGTTGAGGCTGCTTTAATATGCCAAACACATCGGTGTCTGGTGACTTGATATGTACAGTGCTGCCCTTCTGTGATGCATATACTGTATGTCCTGCTTAAGTTCTATAACTTGTGATCGCAATTTGATGGTTGAGGTCTTATTTGCTGCTTTCTACGACAGATGATTAACCTTGGACATCTTTTCCCAGATGCTCAATGGACCACCAATACGTTCCTTGACAAAATTTTCATAATTTTGTCTTCCAACTTCATATGCACATAGATTGTCATATTTGGCATTTTCTGGCATTACAGCTCCAGTTACCAAGTTTAAAAGAGCATCATTTTCCTGGGATTACATTCACCAATAACATTGTGTAGCTTCTGTACATCAGCATATTGACGGCTGACAATAGCTGTAGAGAGCTCATGATGTTCTGTTCTTTTGTAATCTTTATGAGTTTGATATTTTATGTAATGAACTTAATTTGAAAAGCCAAATGGTAGTATATGATCTTTTATCACCTTAGACACTCTGTGCGTCATGCCTCTCAAGTGATTTTTTTCCTCTCTTACTTCTCTGGACAAATACGACCTTTATCCCATCAGAAAAAATATCACCATATATTTTCTTAATCTACAGGTGCCAAGGTTTAAAATGACGGATGGTGTTAAAAATTAACCTGAAATTTTTACGTGACCACATATTGTCTTGTTGAGTCTCTGAGAGAACTTCACGGCTAAATAGCGCCTCTGTATTGATAGCCGGTACATGTCGTAATATCCACCGCTCATAGTTAAATCTTTATGTCCGTTTATTTTGTCCTAATTTAAGTATCAAAGAGTGTTTTTATTTTTAAGTATCTTAAGTATCTTTTTTCCTCACTCTTAAGTATCTAAGTATGATGTTTTTTTCATTTTTAAGTAACTAACCATATTTTTGTTTTCATTATAAAATATGATTGATATAGACAACAGAAGTAAATATCAGCTGGAGGTCGTAAACGAAGCTGATGTGAAGTATTTTGACTCACTGTTCCCACGAACTAATTGCTTCTCTGGTTTATACCGAAGAAATAAAACCGTCAACGAACCATCCGATTCAAATGTGTCTTAGGCGATACAGGGTGTTTAGGCGTCATTCTGATACCAAGAATGACTTTGTGTACTGTGGTGAAGCTGGGGGTAGGATAGGGTTTGGTTGGGTTGGGATGGGTTAGGATTACGCATGTGTGGGTATATTCTGTCGCATTTTATAGGTATCTTGCGTCTTTCTCTTTATTCCTTCTTTATCATGAGTATCTGTGCCTATTAATACACCACCTCGCAGGATAGTGGAAGAGGAATGGATAGTAACGAGATAATATTCTTCTTACATATACCTTAGCTTGATTACAGGTAACACCAGGTAGAAGTTACGTGACTCTTAAGAGTTTTCCTCGACTTGGCTGATTCAACTGTAAGACTTGCTGTATTTATCCTTATTAAAATCCTCCACCTGTAAGACCCCTCCACTTGTAAGACTCTCCACCTGTAAGACCCTCCACTTGTAAGACTCTCCACTTGTAAAACCCTTTATGGATTTGAAATACCTTCTCGTCTTGACTCCACTAGTACTGTACACACCCTCTCTAGCCTTAGTTTACAGTAATGTTGAAGTATATAATGAAGATTCACAGCTCATGGGTTAGAAAAACAAAAGATGCTTGTTTTATTTATTTATTTATTTATTTATTTTAAGCTTATTTTAGGTCCCCGAAAGTTAGAACCACAAAATGGCTGGCAGGACTCCTGGCCAGGCGTGTTTACAGTATGGACCAAGAATGAAAACAAATGAAAAAATAAAAATAAATAAATAAATAAGAGGTAGTTGCATTGTTTCTCAGGGGTAATTATAGAAGTACAAATGTTCTCCAGCAGTGGGTAACGATCATAGCCACGTATAGAGCTTCTAACGCAGGTAGATTGATATAGATGCATTACCTGGAGTTAGTGGGTTACAGGGGCCTCCTACACGATAATATTAAAGGTGTTTTTTCCTTCTGTTTGTAGCACTTGAGGTGTTTAGGTTAGGTTTAAGTAAAATGGTTTAGTTATAATAGTTATATTACGATAAGTTAAGTTGAATTTAGAACTTTTGATTTGCATATATCGTGTTTTAGAAGGATTTGTTAGCTAATAAGTTTAATTTGGATAAGTTTAGTTTAATTTAGATCATTTGATTTTACAAGGTCGTATTATAATGACTGGGAACCATATAGAAAACTGTTAGAGAAGTAAATATTTCTACGGCAGTGAATGAGTAAGTCAATAAGTGGTGTATAGAGCTGCTGACGCAACTTAAACGGTATATACTGTACATTATATGTTATCAGAGCTTTCCTGTTGTACGTAACCGCCTCCGTAAAAGTGTCTTACTGGCTCATGTGAAGATTAGCCTCTAGTTTATTTAACCTCAAGATTAACTACACTGGCACTGCCTGACCTGACCTAACCTGACCTACCCTACCCTACCCTACCCTACCCTACCCTACCCTACCCTACCCTAACCTAACCTAACCTAACTTAACTTCCCAAGTAGCGTTAGGTTAATCATTAGTTGAAATAAGCTGGGAGGGTTAATCTTCAGGTAATCTATCTTAATTAGCAATTTTGGTCAGGTGAGGCCTTCCTTACCTTTTCGAGAGCAGGAGGAGGACTTGCTAGCGTCTACAGATCATCGTCAACCCAAGGCAGATGTGAATACCTTTGGTACGCCGTGGCTTAGAACACATCACCAACACCATAAGACTATTCGCCTCAATACAATAATACAGTAATTGATTATTGTATTCTAATAAAATTTACGGTGTATCTTGTGAACCAGATTTATTGTTTGACCTTAGTGAATGAGAAACTGGATGAGGTGTATTGTGGTAAACATCCTTAAGAGCAGCTCTGTGTGTTCTTACGACCTCAAAGTAACACAAAAGGTAGCCAATATCTACCCTTGATCAGTCACTTTATGTAGATGTCAATTGTGTCATTTTCTAGACTTAGTGCCCCCTGGAGGAGAAAGTAAATACAATGTTGATATATTTTGGTCACAACACACACTAGTAGATTATTTTTCCTTTTTAACTAAATAATTAACACTATGAAGCTAACTAATTATATAACTCAAAGATGGTAACCAATATGGCGTCGATATTGTTCACATACTCTATGATAAATAGATGTATTGTCTGTTTAATTCTAGGGAAGAATTTAATTTATAAACTTTTGAGAATCTGGATACAGGAGTTTTGTCTTTGTGTGTGTGTGTGTGGTGATGATGGCGCATACTTTCCTCTGCAGTGAAAAAAATATCTTGACATTGCAAAGTTTAACTGTAAGCCGAAGGAACGTTTGTAATGTGACTTGTTATGTGAAATTGTAACTTGAAATTCTTTGTGAAAAAATATTTCCCTATAAAGTTTGGCAATAAATGAAGTATTACATCAAGGTGCAACTTGTAGTTCCTTGTGGAGTAATTACCTATGTGGACGATACAGCTACTCCAGGGTGTAAGACCTAGAGTAGAAAGTCTTTAGACCTTACCTGAGGTTGAAAGACTCTTATAGTGGAACGTCTTAGGTATTGAAACTTTAATTACAGTAAATAAAATATAATCTACCTAAACATTCCTTCACCTGGCGACAACTAATGATACAGGTGGTGTAATAGCTCTTTAAAATTCCTCCGTTTGATATAATAATGACCACACATGAACTTATAATGTGCAATATCTTGATAACACATTAGCTGCAACATTACACATAGTCCAGTGTATGTGTAGTGAGGGACATCTACCTAAATGAGTTACAGAATGTGGAGTTGAGGCAAAAAAAAGTTGGGACATGTTTGGGATCATCAGTTGAGCCAAACGTTTATACTCAATATTGTTTTAATGGTATTTTAGAGCGACCGAAAAATGTAAACAAAATGGCCGGCTAGGTGACACATACCTTACAAGAAATAAACATGAGAACGAACACACACACACACACACACACACACACCAGTTTTACCCACATTATCACCAGACTATCGGCATACCTGGTCGGTGGACACCTGCCTCCTCCTCCTCCTCCTCACCTTGCTAATATGCTAATATGCTAATATGCTCTGGTATGTTCCAGTCTATTTAAGATATGCTCCCATCTATCTTAAAGAGCTTATGCTAGGTTGGCCTGATATGCTCCTCAAAGACTATGCTGATATACTCTTGTCATCTGATATGCCATTATGTTCATATCACTCTAAAGGATATACTAATATGTTCTGATATGTTGGTATGGTTCTGTCTCTCAGAGGGTGTGCTGATGTACTATAAGAGCATATGGGGTATGCTGATATACTTGGTTATGTAGCTAGGCTCATATCTCTCTTACAGGAGTACAACTGTATACACAATTATGCTTACATCTATCTCTGGCTGTACTGGTTGGCTGTAGCCGAGAGCACCAAGAGATATGCTGGTATGCTTCTAAGAATATGTTAACACATACTCTGTGTAGGTAGAAGCTAGAGGTTATACCTTAGATTCAGGGGATATACTGATATGATATGAATTAACCTAGAAGTATACTGATATGTTCTCAAGGCATTCAGGGGATCTGTTAGTATGCTTCGACATACTTTCGGAACAAGGTAAACTGGACCTTCAGAAGATAGGGTGATATGCTAACATATTCTGATGGATCTAAGAGAGAGTGGAAGACTATGAGAGCTAGTTAATATACTCAGGTATGTTGATATCCCTTCATGGCACTTGGGATATATGGTAATATACTCCGATGTGTCTCTTTGGATATACTGATATGCCACTAATGGGTCCCCAGAAAGCAGGAGACAAGTTGATCTGCTTCGAGGACACTAATCTGTATAATGATTTTTTCCCTGACTGTTAAGAAGTATACTGGTATATTTCAAATGTTGCTTAGTATTATAGTATACTTTGGGCTGTTCTGAACATATTTCACAGCTGATTTTAAGAAATATATGCTGCTGTCACTGGCTTGTTTATTCCGGAGACATTGATTATACTTTGAGTATGTTGATATGCTTTGTTACCAGTCAAGGAATATGCTGATATGTTCTGACACTTCTCAGTGATTACCCTGATATACTTAGATACCTGACAGTATTTATTGGAGTATAGTGTCCTATACTCTGAGGTCATTCTAGTGATATGCTGATGAGCTGACATACCGCTTTATGTAACTGTGATATATTGAATCATATACATCCATTCCTCACGCTTAATATATATGATATTCTAAACAATGCTGATATTATTTATGTTATACCCTGATTATATACTAACATACTACAGTGTCATTTATAGTGTATGATATTAAACATTCGGGGGTATACTTTGAGGTTATTTAGAGAATATGATGGCAAACGGTGATATACTCTGTTGCCATATTTGGTATACACAGATATATTGATATAATTTATATAATATACCGATAGATATAACTAAATATCTGTGAAGTAAATCCTGTACTTTTTGATATACCATTCAGGGTGGAGGTATGCTAATATACCACGATAGCACCCGTCTCTCAGCGCTAATGTACCCTGATGGCACACTTAACATCCTGGCGCCGGTCGTGGGGTATACTGATATGCTAAAGTCTTCTTCATCTTCTAATATCTCGACTTCAGCTTCGTAAACTGTGATTACTTAAACGTATTTAACGCTCGTTTACGTAACTTTTTTGTAGAATAAATGAATGTATATCCAGGGTTCTTCTGTTTCTTTGTCCATCTGATGTTTGCGTCCATGTTGAGGAGAACCACTTAGCAGGGCTCGCATTTTCCCATAATGTGTTACCTCAAGTTCCATAATTTGCACTTAGTGAAGCCACGATATCCCGCGTTATGTTGCCCGTCTTACTTCCTTCTGGGTTATGTGTCTTAAGTTGGTGAAAAAATTAAATTAGGGCTGAATTATTGTTAAATGTTAAGGTATTATAGTACTTGTCTGTCGTGTTGTTAATATAACATAGTTTCACCAGCAGTATGTACTCAAGAGCTTATTAACATCGTTGACGAGTCAGAGCCGCAACACTGAACCAATCTATATGAACATTAACACAAAAAATAAATTGTTACATTACATCGACTATCAAGACATAAATTTCAATACAAATTAATAAATAATTGTACCAGGCAGATAAAAATATTAGTTACAAAAAATTATGAAAATAGTCTTAATGTTCACGCCAGAACTTACCCCATAACAAAAGCCATACAACATTTTCCCAGTTAAGACTTCGTTAAATACAATCTCAAACTCCTTCTCAGAAACTGTGTGTTGGTGGTGTGCCACGTGGTGTGTGTGTGTGTGTGTGTGTGTGTGTGTGTGTGTGACAGCACCTTTGATTTATACAAATATTCACCCAAATGAATAACACCAAGTAATTCACCATGTTATTCACGACTCTTAGATCACTTGGCTTGCGTCTCTCAAAAGGTCGAGCCAGGGTCAGCTGATTCAGTAAACACCGCTCACATTAATAGGGACCGGCCACACTTTGCCATAAACAGATAAATTGTACCGGGAATTTTCCCCCCACACACTCATCATTGTCACTTTATGTAACTTGCTGACAAAACCCATGACCCTTCAGGCCTTTTACGCCCTTAATGCATGAGTCATAAAGGCAAGCATGAACTCCGCATGCTTCCCAGTTGGGCACTGTAAACGCTTCTGCTGCACCTCGCACAGGATGTAAGGGGGTGCCCAATAAACTAGCCCCCTCGTGGGCAATCTGTAATCACTACCACTGTCTCGCGGCCCAGAGTAGTAGTTGGACATATCACTAGACAGGGAAATTCACACTTAACACAAGTGTTATCTCAAGGTCATATTCACAACACTTCCCTGGACAGAATTCATAATTTATTTTCTCATATTACATCTGTGTGTATACCTGCTACTAGATAAACAGAAAATGCCAAGAAGTGTTTACATCAAGCGCTGCCACTTAAGAGTTCCAAGAACTAAATTAAAACAATTAGTGTGTGTGTGTGCATGGTGTGAGTGTGCATGGTGTGTGTGTGTGTGAGTGTGCATGGTGTGTGTGTGTGCATTGTGTGTGTGTGTGTATGTGTATATGGTGTGTGTTTGTTTGTTTGTATGGTGTGTGCATGGTGTGTGTGTGTGTGTGTGTGTGTATGTGTGTATGGTGTGTGTATGTGTATGGTGTGTGTATGTATGGTGTGTGTTTGTGTGTATGGTGTGTGCATGTATGGTGTGTGTATGGGTGTGTGTATGGTGAGTGTATGTATGGTGTGTGTGATTGTGCATGGTGAGTGTGTGACTGTGTATGGGGTGTGTGTGTGTGTGTGTGTGTGTGTGTTTCCAATGCCATGAGGATAACATACAATTCTTAAAGCAGTGGTCACATGGGCACATTTTTTTTTAGCAATTTCTTGCCGGAAAGTTATTTCGAGCAATTTTCGAGAAATTCGAGCAAGTTTTTGAAGCATTTTTATTGACAATCGTGATAGTCAATTTCTTGACTATTTCGAGCAAGATTATTGGGTCAAAACCCGGTTAATACTATATTTAATGACACGAAGCTTATTTATCGAGTATTTACCTTGGCTATATATAACATAGATCAATAACATTATGTATAAAATGCACAAACAGTTTTTTACGACACATTGAGTTTATTATTTGGGTGGTGTTTTGGCGTGTTTGTTTACAAAACACAAGCCCATACAGCCGGTCATTCTCCACACACTAACAACCCTCCCTACTGTAACTACGATAGTTGAACCAGTCTATATTAAACACTTGTTCTTCCTCCTCGCCAGCCACATACGAGTCCCCAATAGTTTTTCTTCGCTTTCTCTCATTTCTTTTTAATAATAACAATAATACCAAGGATAGCTGCTGCGTCGTCTGCATTGTTGTTGTGATGTTCCGTCTCCCTTCTACTCGCACAGCAGCGTTAACTTTTTTTTCTTGCTGTAGTAACTGAACCAAGAGCCACTCGTGTGACCACATTTGGAAGAAATTACTCGTAATTTCTTGCTCCAAATTAATTGCTCATCAAAGGGATCGTGTGACCGTAACTTAAGTCACCCTTTAAGAAAAACTGTAAATACTGATTCACAAAACTTAAGGATAATTTCTGACTTGGAACCATCGGTGTAATGCAGAAAACAGTTATTGTATTCTAAAACCTACCCAAGAAATCTTTTACCCACTTACGATATAATTCTTTTCTATTCCATCAATAGATTTTATTTTACTTTTTTATACGTATTTTTATTTTAGTAATTTATAAACTATTTTCTTTATATACTTCATTACCTTTTAGTGTAATGAAGAGAATGAATTACAGAAGGTTTTTATAATTATATTGCGAACAATATTTTTCCTCGCAATAAATAAACAATGACGATGATCTTGTTTACAATATGGAGCTTGATGTCTTACTCCATGTTCGTTTATTACATTTTCTGCCATACCCGACTGTTCTTTTCTTTCTTGTGGTGAAGGTTTTTGACAATTGATATATATATAAAGTTGAGTTAAGAATAATGACTCTGATATTATAGCCATTAGGTCCTGAATAATAAGTGGTGTCTAAGTGAACAAATGTATGATGTCTTCAATTACCAGCGTAGTGTTGGGTAACAGTGGGGGTAGAAGCGAAGGGTAGGAGTGAAGGGTGGGAGTAAGGCGTGGGAGTAAGGGGTGGGAGTAAGGGGTGGGAGTAAGGGGTGGGAGTAAGGCGTGGGAGTAAGGGTGGGAGTAAGGGGTGGGAGTAAGGGGTAGGAGTAAGGGGTGGGAGTAAGGGGTGGGAGTAAGGGATGGGAGTAATGGGTGGGAGTAAGGGGGTGGGGTAAGGCGTGGGGAGTAAAGAGGTAAGGAGTAGGGCGTGGGGTAGGGGTGGGAGTAAGGGGGTGGGAGTAAGGCGTGGGAGTAAGGCATTAAGGAGTAAGGGGTGGGAGTAAGGGTGGGAGTAAGGGGTGGGAGTAAGGGTGGGAGTAAGGGGTGGGAGTAAGGGGTAGGAGTAAGGGGTAGGAGTAAGGGGTGGGAGTAAGGGGGTGGGAGTAAGTGGTGGGAGTAAGGGGTGGGAGTAAGGCATGGGAGTAAGGCGTGGGAGTAAGGGTGGGAGTTAGGGGTGTGAGTAAGGGGTGGGAGTAAGGGGTGGTGGGAGTAAGGGGTGGGAAGTAGGGGGTGGGAGTAGAGGGTGGGAGTAGAGGTGGGAGTAAAGGCGTGGGGAGTAAGGGTGGGAGTAAAAGGGGGTGGGAGTAAGGGGGGTCTTGCGAGTAAGGGGGGTACAGGAGTAGGGGTGGGGTAAGGGGTGGGAGTAAGGGGTGGGAGTAAGGCGTGGAAGTAAGGGTGGGATTAAGGGGTGGGATTAAGGGGTCGGAGTAAGGGGTAGGAGTAAGGGGTGGGAGTAAGGGGTGGCAGTAAGGGGTGGCAGTAAGGGGTAGGAGTAAGGGTTGGGAGCAAGGGGTACGAGTAAGAGGGTGGAAGCAAGGGGTGGAAGCAAGGGGTGGGAGTAAGGGGTATGAGTAAGTGGTAGGAGTAAGTGGTAGGAGTAAGGGGTAGAAGTAAGGGGTAGAAGTAAGGGGTAGGAGTAAGGGGTAGAAGTAAGGGGTAGAAGGAAGGGGTGGGAGCAAGGGGTGGGAATAAGGGGTGGGAATAAGGGGAGGGATTAAGGGGTGGGAGTAAGGGGTAGGAGTAAGGGGTAGGAGTGACGAGTAAGAATGTGGGACAAGAGGGAGGGGTAGCAGTGGGGGGTAGGGTTAGGTTACAAACTTCTATTTACTTCATCATCTGTATCCTGCTGGTGATGTTCTCTCTTTAAACAATTTGTAAAATAAATAAATAAATGGTCAGGTGTAAATGGTAAGAATTTAACAGAGTAATACTGAGGTATTAGAAGAAAGAACTAAAAACTGTCCACTGTGTGTATCAACATTTTATAAAAGTATTTGTGAAGCTGTAAAATACTTAGATATAAACTTTTAATTCAACTCTGTAATAAAAATAATTGCAATAATGAATCTAAACAAGAAATGAACTGGGTGAAAAAAATCTACAAAATACTAAAAATATAAAAAAGAAAATTACAGTAAAACCTGAATCATTGTAATAAACATTATTAAACTTTTCGTTGTTATGACCTAAAACAAACAAGGAAGACTCGTCTAGATTTTCGCTCTGTGAATTAACTCCTTGGATCGCTTTTGGGCAAGAGGGGAGTTACTCCGACTTATTCTGTGAAAATATTCCCAACTGTCCATAGAATCCGTTACAGTTTCCTTTATAGTAAGTGACTCACAAATGATTAATATTCCCATTCACCAATACTTTATTATATCAGAGAACAGTGCAGAGATAAGCTGGCCAATGAGCGATGGTCAAAGATAATACAGATTTAATACTGGATTGATAAGTACAGCTATAGTGATTTGTTTCATGTTACAGTAATAATAAACTTTATCAAATGTTATAACTACCAAAGTGTTATTTTCGTGATCGAAACCCTGCTGCCAGGATTATAACATAGTTTAAAAGTTCAGTAAAAATATCATGCAGATTAAAACCTAACCTAGTGTATCGTAACCTAACTTAGCCTTTCCTAAGCTAACTTAGACTATCCTAAACTAGCCTAACCTATCCTAATCACACCAAACCTAACCTATCCTAAATTTATATATCATCAACAGATATATAGATATGTTGGAGAAATAATTATCAAAAGTTTGTTGTCTCTGCAAATGTATTTTTAAAAAAAGAAAATGAAATTAAAACTTTCTAGAGAACTCAATTGTGTCATGAGCGTTGCGGCTTGGTTCGGTTAGGTAACATTAGGTTAGGTTAGATAAGGTAAGGTAAGATTAGGTAGGGTGAGGTAGTGTTAGGGTTAAATACATTTTACTAATTTTGCATCAAAATAATCACGACTGAAGGTATCGGATAAAAACCTCTGAATATAATTCTTTTTCTGAGAAAAAAATTTCTTTACCACTTATTTTTTGCCCCACTTTTTTTATTAAGTTTGATGAACTTAGATTAGATTAGGTATTATTTAACTCTGAGTCATGGGTACTTATTGGATACTTGGCAGAATAACTTGTTATAACTTGGTCCTAACAAAGGCGGAGTCTAAGCAAAAATGTTCACTTGACCTCATATTTGGATTTCATTACTGAAGGATATTTACAGCTATACCACATTAATAAGGTCTATCTGCAAGTTTATTCAGTCATAAAAAAAAATATACCCTAAATGTGGACAATAAAATCTTCTATTTTGGTACAAATTACTTGAAAAGTTGTAAGAAGACAAAAGCTGCATCTCTTCCATAAAGCGAGAAATAGAACAGCCAAGCCTCTTCTTGTCGTAAAAAAAAACTAATATTGTATTTTAGTATGTTGATGTACAAAACATTTTCTTCATTATTCTATGATAAAACAAGTCTAACAAGCATTATTAAAACATATATTATTAATTTTTTTTCATGCAATCCGGAAATAGCGACTACTATATCCAGGTTGATCGTGTTAAGGTCCTGTAAGTTACAGGCTAGATTACGAGCTCACTTACGGAGTTCGATGCCAAATATTTGTTTTGAGAATCCCGATCGGAGACTGTAATCCAGTTACTTGGTAAACAAGTAGATACAGTGAAATAAACTGCTGTACCTAAATATTATGTAACTCAAAATATATTCCCAAAACAGCACGTTTACAGATGAAAATAAAAAAAGCATAAATAATACAAACAAAATCAATTAATATGTTTTTATTACAGTATTTTTAAATATCAGAAGCGTAGGTTCAGCGCTTCTTTTGTGTCTTTTTCCCGGTGAAGATGTAGTCTCCCATGGCAGGTACTGGTCCTTTTGTAAACGGCAGAAAGTGGTAGTTTCCTTCTTCTTCTTGTTGTTTTGGGTCTTGTTGTTTTGGGTCTTAGTGTGTTTTGTGGTCTGCAGTTTGTTAGATCGGGGGCCCTTCTCCTTCATCTGGCAAGGCTTCACCTTCACCTTAGTCACCTTCGATACAGTGCGTCGGAACACCATTGTGATGTACTGACACTAACAGCTCTCTCACTGAGGTCAAGTCAAAATTTGACCATACAGAAAGAATTACGGTTTAATAAGGTTGGAATTTAAAGAAATTGACAACAAAATGAAGCTCTGTTTATCACTATAGTGTTGAGGACTGGTGTTTGTAGAGATGATGGATGGTGTTATAATATGTAGTGATGATGGATGGTGTTATATGTAGTGATGAAGGATGGCGTTATATTGTAGTAATGATGGATGGTGTTATATGTAGTGATGATAAGAGGGTAATATATGTAGTGATGATAAGAGGGTAATATATGTAGTGATGATGGATGGTGTTATATATATATATTGATGATGCATGATGTTATATGTAGTGATGATGGTTGGTGTTATATGTAGTGATGCTGGATGGTGTTATATGTAGTGATGATGGATAGAGTTATATGTAGTGATGATGGATGATGTTATATGTAGTGATGATGGGTGGAGTTATATGTAGTGATGTTGGATGGTGTTATATGTAGTGATGATGGATGATATTATATGTATTGATGATAGGATGGTTCTATATGTAGTGATGGATGGTGTTATATGTAGTGATGATGGATGATGTTATATGTAGTGATGATAGGATGGTTTTATATGTAGTGATGATGGATGGTGTTATATGTAGTGATGATGGATGATGTTATATGTAGTGATGATAGGTTGGTTATATATGAAGTGATGATGGATGGTGTTATATGTAGTGATGATGGATGATGTTATATTTAGTGATGATGGTTGGTGTTATATGTAATGATGTCGGATGGTGTTATATGTCGTGATGATGGATCGTGTTATATGTAGTGATGATGGATAGTATTATATGTAGTGATGATGATGGATGGTGTTATAAGTAGTGATGATGGATGTTATATGTAGTGATGAAGGATGGTGTTAGTGAAGATTGTGAAGTGAGATGTAGTGAAGATTATGAAGTGAGATGTAGTGAAGATTGTGAAGTCAGATGTGGTGAAGATTGTGAAGTGAGATGTAGTGAAGATTGTGAAGTGAGATGTAGTGAAGATTGTGAAGTGAGATGTAATGAAGATTGTGAAGTGAGATGTAGTGAAGATTGTGAAGTGAGATGTAGTGAAGATTGTGAAGTGAGATGTAGTGAAGATTGTGAAGTGAGATGTAGTGAAGATTGTGAAGTGAGATGTAGTGAAGATTGTGAAGTGAGATGTAGTGAAGATTGTGAAGTGAGATGTAGTGAAGATTGTGAAGTGAGATGTGGTAAAGATTGTGAAGTGAGATGTGGTGAAGATTGTGAAGTGAGATGTGCTGAAGATTGTGAAGTGAGATGTGGTGAAGATTGTGAAGTGAGATATGGTGAAGATTGTGAAGTGAGATGTAGTGAAGATGAGAAGTGAGATGTAGTGAAGATTGTGAAGTGAGATGTAGTGAAGGTTGTGAAGTGAGATGTAGTGAAGATTGTGTAGTGAGATGTAGTGAAGATTGTGAAGTGAGAGGTAGTGAAGATTGTGAAGTGAGATGTAGTGAAGATTGTGAAGTGAGATGTAGTGAAGATTGTGAAGTGAGATGTAGTGAAGATTGTGAAGTGAGATGTAGTGAAGATTGTGAAGTGAGATGTAGTAAAGATTGTGAAGTGAGATATGGTGAAGATTGTGAAGTGAGATGTAGTGAAAGATTGTGAAGTGAGATGTAGTGAAGATTGTGAAGTGAGATGTATTGAAGATTGTGAAGTGAGATGTAGTGAAGATTGTGAAGTGAGATGTAGTGAAGTTTGTGAAGTGGGATGTAGTGAAGATTGTGAAGTGAGATGTAGTGAAGATTGTGAAGTGGGATGTAGTGAAGATTGTGAAGTGAGATGTAGTGAAGATTGTGAAGTGAGATGTAATGAAGATTGTGAAGTGAGATGTAGTGAAGATTGTGAAGTGAGATATAGTGAAGATTGTGAAGTGAGACGTAGTGAAGATTGTGAAGTGAGATGTAGTGAAGATTGTGAATTGAGAAGTAGTGAAGATTGTGAAGTGGTATGTAGTGAAGATTGTGAAGTGAGATGTAGTGAAGATTGTGAAGTGAGATGTAGTGAAGATTGTGAAGTGAGATGTAGTGAAGATTGTGAAGTGAGATGTAGTGAAGATTGTGAAGTGAGATGTAGTGAAGATTGTGAAGTGAGATGTAGTGAAGATTGTGAAGTGAGATGTGGTAAAGATTGTGAAGTGAGATGTGGTGAAGATTGTGAAGTGAGATTTGGTGAAGATTGTGAAGTGAGATGTGGTGAAGATTGTGAGAGTGAGATATGGTGAAGATTGTGAAGTGAGATGTAGTGAAGATGTGAAGTGAGATGTAGTGAAGATTGTGAAGTGAGATGTAGTGAAGGTTGTGAAGTTAGATGTAGTGAAGATTGTATAGTGAGATGTAGTGAAGATTGTGAAGTGAGATGTAGTGAAGATTGTGAAGTGAGATGTAGTGAAGATTGTGAAGTGAGATGTAGTGAAGATTGTGAAGTGAAATGTAGTGAAGATTGTGAGGTGAGATGTAGTAAAGATTGTGAGGTGAACATAAGAACATAAGAACATAAGAAAGTGGGATACTGCAGGAGGCCGACTGGCCCATACAGGGCAGATCCCTTTCACACCTATCCCAGCACTTCCATGTGCCTATCCAACTTCTTCTTGAAGCTCCCTAGCGTCCCCGATCCTACTATAGCACTCGGTAGCCTATTCCACATATCCACAACTCTATTACCAAACCAGTGCTTGCCTATATCCTTTCTGAATCGGAATTTATCTAATTTAAAGCCATTTGTTCTAGTTATTTCGTTATTACTGAGCTTCAGAACATCTTCCATTTTACCCCTTGTTAATCCCACTTACCCCACTTGTACACCTCTATCATATCTCCCCTAACTCTACACCTCTCTAATAGATAGAAGCCCTAAGCTTTCAGTCTTTCTTCATATGGAAGGTTTCTAATATTATGGATCATTTTTGTCATTCTTCTTTGTACTCTCTCCGAATCTATGTCCATTCTATAATAAGGACACCAGAACTGAACCGCATAATCCATGTGTAGCCTCACTAATGCTAGGTAAAGTTTCAAGATAACGTCAGCAGTTCTGTTACTCACAGACCTAGATATGAACCCAAGAATCCTGTTTGCCTTGTTGCGAACGCTAATACATTGTTTTCTAGGTTTCAAGTCGTTGCTAACAAATACACCTTGATTTTTTTCACAAACTGAGTTTTCTATTTCCGTGTTACCTAGTTTATACTTAACGTTTGTATTCGTCTGCCCTATCTGTAGTACCTTGCATTTATCACTATTAAAATTCATTTGCCAGTCTACTGACCACTCATGTAAGGTATCTAGATCTCTTTGAAGGTGTTCAAAGTCACTGTCTGAATTTATCACTCTCCCCATTTTGGTATCATCTGCAAATTTACTAATCCTACTAGTTATGCCTAAATCAAGATCATTAATGAATATAACAAACAGCAGAGGGCCTAATACAGATCCCTGGGGAACTCAGCTTTTGACCGCACCCCAGTCTGACTTAAATCCATTTATGCTGACTCTTTGTTTCCTACCAGTTAACCATGACCTAATCCATTTTAATAATGATCCACCTATTCCATGTGCTTCTACCTTCCTTATCAATCTCTCATGAGGGACTCTATCGAATGCTTTACTGAAATCTAAGTAAATTATATCATATGACTTATCATTATCTCTACTTCAAATAACTACGAAAAAGCTAAGCAAATTTGTGAGACAGAGCGTCCCTGGAACCGTGCTGAGAAAGAATGAATTAAGTTGTGAATGTTTCAAAGGTGGCTTCTGATTTTTGTAGCAATAATTGACTCACAACAACTTGCCTGAGTTGGCTGATGAGACTAATGGGGATGATAATTTGATGCTATTGATTTATCACCTTTTTTGAAAATCGGAACTACATTTGCAAGTTTCCAAGCTTCTGGCACTAGGCCCGATTCTAATGACTTATTAAATAAAACTGCTAATGGATTACTCAACTCATCTCTACATTCTTTTAATATTCTAGCATATACCTCGTCTGGACCAGGCGATTTATGAGGCTTCAGTTTGTTAATTACTTTAAGCACATCGTTACTAGTAATATTGATGTTCATCAACATATTTTCTATACTGTCGTTATATACCTTATGAACTTCTGGAAACTGTGCTGGGTTTTCATTTTGTAGTCTGTGGTAATGACTATTTAGCATTACTACACATTTCTAACTCATCATCCACAGTCATTTCTCATATGCGTAGTTTTAAGGGGACCTATTGTATCTCTAACCTTTGATTTATACAGTTGATAAAAGCTTTGGGGAGTATATTTAGATTAGTTTGCTACCTTGATTTCATAATTTCTCTTTGCTTTCCTAATTTCTGTTTATACCTGTCTTGTTAGGTTCTGTTAGTAACCAAGTAAGTGATTTTCGCCTTTCTTAACTTTTCTATATACTCCTTTCTTTTTCCCTAGAAGATCTAAGAGTCTATTATTCATCCATTTTGGTTGGTTCCGTATCGATCTGAATTTTCTTTTAGGGATGTGTTTATTTTGGGCATTATTGATTGTCGCAATAAATTGTTCATAAGTAGCTGCTAAATTAAATTCGGGGTTATCCCGTCCTAAGTTGACAGTTTCCGGAGGTGTGGGGGGGATTAATCTTTTGACCATAGGGTCATCCCTTAGGTCTCTCCTTATGCTACCGTAATTAGCATTCCTAAAATCCGGGATCAAGGCGAATTTTCCTTCTTCCTGCCATCCCATATTATGTTAAAATATATGGCTTTATGATCACTGTTTCCTAGTTCGTCTCCAATCCCAACATCTTTTACTAGATTTTCATTATTACTGAGAACTAAATCGAGGATATTATTTCCTCTAGTGAGCGAGTTTATGAATTGATATAAAAAACTATCCTGTACTACTTCTAGAAAATCTTCAGATTCATTATCGCTAAGTTGATTTTTCCAATCTATGCCTGAAAAGTTGAAATCGCCTAGAATACATACATTGTTTCTATCAGATGCCTTCTTTATTTCACTCCCATAACAATTTACCATCGTTCCTATAAATTAGGTAAGTATATATATAACACCAATGACTCACAGTTCACTGCCCTCACCAATCTCTACCCAAATACTTTCATTGTCGCTATTTGTTTTAATGTTTTGATTTATTGCAGCCTTTAATGACACCCTGATATACACTGCTACACACGCCACCTCTCCTTCCTACTCCTGTCAAATTTAAATAGGTTATATCCTGGAATATGAAATTCTGCTAAAATGCTTGCTGTTTGAATTTATCCATGTTTCCGTTATTGCAATTATATCTATGTTCTCTTTACTAACAATGGCCTAGGCTGGTCCATTTTGTTACAGATTTCTACTATTAGTATAATAAACACTCAATATATTTCTTCTTGTTCTATCTGTTTTACATTTATTACTTTGATGTTTGTTATTATGACTAACTATATTTTCAGCATTATCTACTTCTGTTTCACTACTTCCCAGGACCTGCTTGTTTTTGACTCCCATTTTCCCAGACCCCTCTCTACTGGCGAAACCCCCCCTTCGGAGTGACAATTTCACGCTCCACGGATGCAGACAACGTCTTTACCCCCTCACGAGACAAGTGTACTCCGTCGCGACAGTACAGGTAGTCGTTGCCATAAAATCGTTGCCCGTCATCAATGAATGCCCAACCATTGTTTGCACAATGTTTTTCCAGTCGGCAATTAATAGCAATTGCCCTGGACAGCCATTCACGACCAACCCCTCTTCTAGGCAAGACACCACATACTATCGGGACCCCTCCCCTATCTCTAATCTTCCCCAGCGCCTCCCTATACCTCTTGAAAAGTTCCTCACTCCTAACCTTACCTATGTCGTTTCCCCCCACACTAACACACACTACTGGATTGGTACCCTCCCTGACAAAGGCTCTATTACAACCTCCTAGGCTACATGCCCTATCCCAGCCCCAGGAAGAAAACTTATACCTAGTCCTCACGGAACACTATCTCTGCTACAAAGAGCTAGATCCATAAACTCACCTGTGGCTGAAGATTGTGAAGTGAGATGCAGTGAAGATTGTGAAGCGAGATGTAGTGAAGATTGTGAAATAAGATTATAAAGTAAACTGTAGTAATTGAGGTTAAACGAACGCGGGTTATTCTGTAGTGTATCCGTGTCTTGTTAACATGGAACCAACATGGCGGTGGTTCTCAATATAGATACGTTATTTTGCCGGGAATTTCTGTCAAAACAAAATATGAATCAACCATATTTAGCCTAAATTAACCTAACGGCTTTATTATATATTCTAAGTTTTTTAAGTTGGATAGATCAGATCAGGTTAGGTTAAGTCAGGTTGGGTTAGGTTAGGTTAGTTTTGTTAATTTTGCCACTTAGAGGCTAGTTTATTGTGCCCCCCATTCTCATCCTGTCAGCTGTAGCACAGAGAGATTACAAAGTGGTGTTAGATGAGGTAGGTGGTTAAGTTAAGTTTCAATAGGTTAGGTTAGATTATGTCAGGTTGGGTTAAGTTAGGTTAGGTAGGTAATAAGTAGATAGGTTATGTTAGGTAGGTGGGAAAGTTAGGTTTGATTAGGTTAGCTTATGTCAGACGGGGAGGTTAGGTTAGATTATGTCAGGTTAGGTTAGATTATGTCAGGTTAGGTCAGATTACGTCAGGTTAGGTTAGATTATGTCAGGTAGGTTAGATTATGTCAGGTTAGGTTAGATTATGTCAGGTTAGGTTAGATTACGTCAGGTTAGGTTAGATTATGTCAGGTTAGGTCAGATTACGTCAGGTTAGGTTAGATTATGTCAGGTTAGGTCAGATTACGTCAGGTTAGGTTAGATTATGTCAGGTTAGGTTAGATTATGTCAGGTTAGGTTAGATTATGTCAGGTTAGGTCAGATTACGTCAGGTTAGGTTAGATTATGTCAGGTTAGGTAAGTAGGTAGAGGTGGGTAAAAAAGGTTAGGTTAGGTCGGCAGGTTTTAGTGTAGGAGCTTAAGTAATCCCGTAAAAATTTCATGTTAATTTTTTGACACCATACATTATAATAATCCTTATAAACTATGTTAAGGAACTGTGGTGTCATTTTTTCTGAACGGTTTATTATAAGTTTTATGCCTTTAAAGAAGTTTTATTAAAGAGTGGCGTAATGAACCACAGATGTATTACCATTAAGTCCTAATTAACTTAAAACATGACTAATAACCTATGAACATGTAGTATTATATGATTACAATTTAACATAATATATCATGAATGCTGTTATAATATCATAAGTGTGTTACAAACATGGCTGCTCATATATGCCATCCTGTCTCTGGCAAAGAAGAGATTGCAGTAAGTAAAATTATTTGCTAAGACAAATACTGGAAATTAAACATATACATATTACCATTATCTGAAAAGCTTAGAACCACCGTTTTATATTTATTAAAAAGGATTTGAAGGTGTTACGCCATCATGTGTAAAACAAGTCACAAGTTATTATTTACGACATTGCTTCCAGTCCTGCGTCATCAGAGTCTTCTGTGTACAACAGATTCCTTCACCCTTGTTTAGGCATTTCTCATCATCTGCTTGACAGTTACACACATCTGATTGCATGTCATGCTATTCTTTGCGATTCTTTTCTGTAGACATGACAATGATCCATTTCCTGACGCCACATCCATTTAACAAGTTCTGTGATTGCTTCTGGAGCTGGTGGTTGGTCTGATATTACTAGTATGAAACAGTCATTGTCAATCTTCCAGCCATGCTCTAATTGTGAAAGCATTTCACTGTCTGCATCACAAGACCACAGAAGAGCTTGATACCTTCTTCTCAATATATGATACTTTAGAGTTGCTGCAGTCGCTGGTAGTTCTCCAGCTTCTGCCTGCGTTTCTTGAAGAGATGCCATCTAAGTTATGACAGATTAGTGAAAGTCATTCGTGGACAGTAGAGCTTAAATACAAATTCCTTTAGACCAATAAACATGTCTGCTGGAGGGCATTTGGTCTACTCAGCATCTTGAATGCATCTAGGACTTTTGTGTTAGATTTCATCAAAGTGCACCAACATGCTTTCTTTCCTTTGCCAACAAATTTTCCAATGCAGTCAGATCCTGTGAAGGCATGGAAACCTGTAAGGCTCTCTGCCCAATGTGTCGTCGCTCACCAGTTCCTGTTTTCATACTTGTATTTTCTCCAAGTTGAGGCTGCTTTAATATCCCAAACACATCAGTGTCTGGTGACTTGATATGTACAGTGCTGCCCTTCTGTGATGCATATACTGTATGTCCTGCTTAAGTTCTATAACTTGTGATAGCAATTTGATGGTTGAAGTCTTATTTGCTGCTTTCCACGACAGAAGATTAACCTTGGACATCTTTTCCCAAATGCTCAATGGACCAACAATACGTTTCTTGACAAAATTTTCATAATTTTGTCTTCCAACTTCATATGCACATAGATTGTCATATTTGGCATTTTCTGGCATTACAGCTCCAGTTACCAAGTTTAAAAGAGCATCATTTTCCTGGGATTACAGTCACCAATAACATTGTGTAGCTTCTGTACATCAGCATATTGACGGCTGACAATAGCTGTAGAGAGCTCATGATGTTCTGTTCTTTTGTAATCTTTATGAGTTTGATATTTTATGTAATGAACTTAATTTGAAAACCCAAATGGTAGTATATGATCTTTTATCACCTTAGACACTCTGTGCGTCATGCCTCTCAAGTGATTTTTTTCCTCTCTTACTTCTCTGGACAAATACGACCTTTATCCCATCAGAAAAATATCACCATATATTTTCTTAATCTACAGGTGCCAAGGTTTAAAATGACGGATGGTGTTAAAAATTAACCTGAAATTTTTACGTGACCACATATTGTCTTGTTGAGTTTCTGAGAGAACTTCACGGCTAAATAGCGCCTCTGTATTGATAGCCGGTACATGTCATAATATCCACCGCTCATAGTTAAATCTTTATGTCCGTTTATTTTGTCCTAATTTAAGTATCAAAGAGTGTTTTTATTTTTAAGTATCTTAAGTATCTTTTTTCCTCACTCTTAAGTATCTAAGTATGATGTTTTTTCATTTTTAAGTAACTAACCATATTTTTGTTTTCATTATAAAATGTGATTGATATAGACAACAGAAGTAAATATCAGCTGGAGGTCGTAAACGAAGCTGATGTGAAGTATTTTGACTCACTGTTCCCACGAACTAATTGCTTCTCTGGTTTATACCGAAGAAATAAAACCGTCAACGAACCATCCGATTCAAATGTGTCTTAGGCAATACAGGGTGTTTAGGCGTCATTCTGATACCAAGAATGACTTTGTGCACTGTGGTGAAGCTGAGGGTAGGATAGGGTTGGGTTGGGTTGGGTTGGGATGGGTTGGGATGGGTGAGGATTACGCATGTGTGGGTATATTCTGTTGCATTTTATAGGTATCTTGCGTCTTTCTCATTATTCCTTCTTTATCATGAGTATCTGTGCCTATTAATACACCACCTCGCAGGATAGTGGAAGAGGAATGGATAGTAACGAGATAATATTCTTTTTGCATATACCTTAGCTTGATTACAGGTAACACCAGGTAGAGTTGTGACTCTTAAGAGTTTTCCTCGACTTGTTGGATTCAAACTGTAAGACTTGCTGTATTTATCCTTGTGAAATCTCACCTGTAAGACCCTCCACTTGTAAGGGCTCTCCACTGTGGAGCCCTCCATGGGGCTCTCACTTGTAAGAAACCCTTTATGGTTTGAAATACCTTCTCGTCTTGACTCCACTAGTACTGTACACACCCTCTCTAGCCTTAGTTTACAGTAATGTTGAAGTATATAATGAAGACTCACAGCTCATGGGTTAGAAAACAAAAGATGTTTGTTTTATTTATTTATTTATTTATTTATTTATTTATTTATAGCTTATTTTAGAATCCCCGAAAGTTAGAACAAAATGGCTGACGGGACTCACAAGCGGGCGATGTTTACAGTATGGACCAAGAATAAAAAAATAAATGAAAAATACAATAAATAAATCGTAAATTGGTGCATTGTTTCTCCAGGGGTAATTATAGAAGTACAAATGTTCTCCAGCAGTGGGTAACGATCATAGCCACGTATAGAGCTTCTAACGCAGGTAGATTGATATAGATGCATTACCTGGAGTTAGTGGGTTACAGGGGCCTCCTACACGATAATATTAGAGGTGTTTTTTCCTTCTGTTAGTGGCACTTGAGGTGTTTAGGTTAGGTTTAATTAAAATGGTTTAGTTATAATAGTTATATTACGATAAGTTAAGTTGAATTTAGAACTTTTGATTTGGTATGACATTTTAAATGATTGTACTGCTGGATGTTGGACCACGATCACACTGCATGGCCCACCAAACCATAGAAACTGTTAGGAGAAGTAAATATATCTACGGCAGTGAATGCAAGCTAACAATGGTGTATAGAGTTGCTGACGCAACTTAAACGGTATATACTGTACATTATATGTTATCAGAGCTTTCTCATTGTACGTAACCGCCTGTCAAAAGTGTCTTACTGGCTCATGTGAAGATTAGCCTCTAGTATATTTAACCTCAAGATTAACTACACTGGCACTGCCTGACCTGACCTGACCTGACCTACCCTACCCTACCCTACCCTACCCTACCCTACCCTACCCTACCCTAACCTAACCTAACCTAACTTAACTTCCCAAGTAGCGTTAGGTTAATCATTAGTTGAAATAAGCTGGGAGGGTTAATCTTCAGGTAATCTATCTTAATTAACAATTTGGTCAGGTGAGGCCTTCCTTACCTTACTCGAGAGCAGGAGGAGGAGGACTTACATCGCCTTACAGATCATCGTCAACCAAGGCAGATATTTATTAACACCTTTGTTTACCTTCGGCTTACACATCTTAACACCATAAGACTATTACCACAATAATACAAATTGGATTATTGTATTCAATAAAATTTACGGTGTATCTTGTGAACCAGATTTATTGTTTGACCTTAGTGAATGAGAAACTGGTGGAGGTGTATTGTGGTAAACATCCTTAAGAGCAGCTCTGTGTGTTCTTACGACCTCAAAGTAACACAAAAGGTAGCCAATATCTACCCTTGATCAGTCACTTTATGTAGATGTCAATTGTGTCATTTTTCTAGACTTAGTGCCCCCTGGAGGAGAAAGTAAATACAATGTTGATATATTTTGGTCACAACACACACTAGTAGATTATTTTTCCTTTTTAACTAAATAATTAACACTATGAAGGTAACTAATTATATAACTCAAAGATGGTAACCAATATGGCGTCGATATTGTTCACATACTCTATGATAAATAGATGTATTGTCTGTTTAATTTTAGGAAAGAATTTAATTTATAAACTTTTGAGAATCTGGATACAGGAGTTTTGTCTTTGTGTGTGTGTGTGTGTGGTGATGATGACGCATACTTTCCTCTGCAGTGAAAAAAATATCTTGACATTGCAAAGTTTAACTGTAAGCCGAAGGAACGTTTGTAATGTGACTTGTTATGTGAAATTGTAACTTGAAATTCTTTGTGAAAAAATATTTCCTTATAAAGTTTGGCAATAAATGAAGTATTACATCAAGGTGTAACTTGTAGTTCCTTGTGGAGTAATTACCTATGTGGACGATACAGCTACTCCAGGGTGTAAGACCTAGAGTAGAAAGTCTTTAGACCTTACCTGAGGTTGAAAGACTCTTATAGTGGAACGTCTTAGGTATTGAAACTTTAATTACAGTAAATAAAATATAATCTACCTAAACATTCTTCACCTGGCGACAACTAATGATACACGTGGTGTAATAGCTCTTTAAAATTCCTCCGTTTGATATAATAATGACCACACATGAACTTATAATGTGCAATATCTTGATAACACATTAGCTGCAACATTACACATAGTCCAGTGTATGTGTAGTGAGGGACATCTACCTAAATGAGTTACAGAATGTGGAGTTGAGGCAAAAAAAAGTTGGGACATGTTTGAGATCATCAGTTGAGCCAAACGTTTATACTCAATATTGTTTTAATGGTATTTTAGAGCGACCGAAAAATGTAAACAAAATGGCCGGCTAGGTGACACATACCTTACAAGAAATAAACATGAGAACGAACACACACACACACACACACACACACACACACACCAGTTTTACCCACATTATCACCAGACTATCGGCATACCTGGTCGGTGGACACCTGCCTCCTCCTCCTCCTCCTCACCTTGCTAATATGCTAATATGCTAATATGCTAATATGCTAATATGCTCTGGTATGTTCCAGTCTATTTAAGATATGCTCCCATCTATCTTAAAGAGCTTATGCTAGGTTGGTCTGATATGCTCCTCAAAGACTATGCTGATATACTCTTGTCATCTGATATGCCATTATGTTCATATCACTCTAAAGGATATACTAATATGTTCTGATATGTTGGTATGGTTCTGTCTCTCAGAGGGTGTGCTGATGTACTATAAGAGCATATGGGGTATGCTGATATACTTGGTTATGTAGCTAGGCTCATATCTCTCTTACAGGGTATGCTAATATACCCTGATATGCTTGCATCTACCTCTGAGCGTATACTGGTTGACTATAATGACATAAGAGATATGCTGGTATGCTTCTAAGGGAATATGTTAACATACTCTAATAATAATTTGAAATGAGGTTAGCTATACCTTAGATTCAGGGGATATACTGATATGATATGAATTAACCTAGAAATATACTGATATGTTCTCAAGGCATTCAGGGGATCTGTTAGTATGCTTCGACATACTTTCGGAACAAGGTAAACTGGACCTTCAGAAGATAGGGTGATATGCTGACATATTCTGATGGATCTAAGAGAGAGTGGAAGACTATGAGAGCTAGTTAATATACTCAGGTATGTTGATATCCCTTCATGGCACTTGGGATATATGGTAATATACTCCGATATGTCTCTTTGGATATACTGATATGCCACTAATGGGTCCCCAGAAAGCAGGAGACAAGTTGATCTGCTTCGAGGACACTAATCTGTATAATGATTTTTTCCCTGACTGTTAAGAAGTATACTGGTATATTTCAAATGCTGCTTAGTATTATAGTATACTTTGGGCTGTTCTGAACATATTTCACAGCTGATTTTCAGAAATATATGCTGCTGTCACTGGCTTGTATATTCCGGAGACATTGATTATACTTTGATTATGTTGATATGCTTTGTTACCAGTCAAGGAATATGCTGATATGTTCTGACACTTCTCAGTGATTACCCTGATATACTTAGATACCTGACAGTATTTATTGGAGTATAGTGTCCTATACTCTGATGTCATTCTAGTGATATGCTGATGAGCTGACATACCGCTTTATGTAACTGTGATATATTGAATCATATACATCCATTCCTCACGCTTAATATATATGATATTCTAAGCAATGCTGATATTATTTATGTTATACCCTGATTATATACTAACATACTACAGTGTCATTTATAGTGTATGATATTAAACATTCGGGGGTATACTTTGAGGTTATTTAGAGAATATGATGGCAAACGGTGATATACTCTGATGCCATATTTGGTATACACAGATATATTGATATAATTTATATAATATACCGATAGATATAACTAAATATCTGTGAAGTAAATCCTGTACTTTTTGATATACCATTCAGGGTGAAGGTATGGTAATATACCACGATAGCACCCGTCTCTCAGCGCTAATATACCCTGATGGCACACTTAACATCCTGGCGCCGGTCGTGGGGTATACTGATATGCTAAAGTCTTCTTCATCTTCTAATATCTCGACTTCAGCTTCGTAAACTGTGATTACTTAAACGTATTTAACGCTCATTTACGTAACTTTTTTGTAGAATAAATGAATGTATATCCGGGGTTCTTCTGTTTCTTTGTCCATCTGATGTTTGCGTCCATGTTGAGGAGAACCACTTAGCAGGGCTCGTATTTTCCCATAATGTGTTACCTCAAGTTCCATAATTTGCACTTAGTGAAGCCACGATATCCCGCGTTATGTTGCCCGTCTTACTTCCTTCTGGGTTATGTGTCTTAAGTTGGTGAAAAAATTAAATTAAGGCTGAATTATTGTTAAATGTTAAGGTATTATAGTACATGTCTGTCGTGTTGTTAATATAACATAGTTTCACCAGCAGTATGTACTCAAGAGCTTATTAACATCGTTGACGAGTCAGAGCCGCAACACTGAACCAATCTATATGAACATTAACACAAAAAATAAATTGTTACATTACATCGACTATCAAGACATAACTTACAATACAAATTAATAAATAATTGTACCAGGCAGACAAAAATATTAGTTGCAAAAAATTATGAAAATAGTCTTAATGTTCACGCCAGAACTTACCCCATAACAAAAGCCATACAACATTTTCCCAGTTAAGACTTCGTTAAATACAATCTCAAACTCCTTCTCAGAAACTGTGTGTTGGTGGTGTGCCACGTGTGGTGTATGTGTGTGTGTGTGTGTGTGTGACAGCACCTTTGATTTATACAAATATTCACCCAAATGAATAACACCAAGTAATTCACCATGTTATTCACGACTCTTAGATCACTTGGCTTGCGTCTCTCAAAAGGTCGAGCCAGGGTCAGCTGATTCAGTAAACACCGCTCACATTAATAGGGACCTGCCACACTTTGCCATAAACAGATAAATTGTACCGGGAATTTTCCCCCCACACACTCATCATTGTCACTTTATGTAACTTGCTGACAAAACCCACGACCCTTCAGGCCTTTTACGCCCTTAATGCATGAGTCATAAAGGCAAGCATGAACTCCGCATGCTTCCCAGTTGGGCACTGTAAACGCTTCTGCGCTTCACCTTGCACAGGATGTAAGGGGGTGCCCAATAAACTAGCCCCCTCGTGGACAATCTGTAATCACTACCACAAGTGTTATCTCAAGGTCATATTCACAACACTTCCCTGGACAGAATTCATAATTTATTTTCTCATATTACATCTGTGTGTATACCTGCTACTAGATAAACAGAAAATGCCAAGAAGTGTTTACATCAAGCGCTGCCACTTAAGAGTTCCAAGAACTAAATTAAAACAATTAGTGTGTGTGTGTGCATGGTGTGAGTGTGCATGGTGTGTGTGTGTGTGCATGGTGTGTGTGTGTGCATTGTGTGTGTGTGTGTGTGTGTGTATATGGTGTGTGTTTGTTTGTTTGTATGGTGTGTGCATGGTGTGTGTGTGTGTGTGTGTGTATGTGTGTATGGTGTGTGTATGTGTATGGTGTGTGTATGTATGGTGTGTGTGTGTGTGTGTGTGTGTGTGTATGTGTGTGTATGGTTAGTGCATGTACGGTGTGTGTATGGGTGTGTGTGATTGTGCATGGTGAGTGTGTGACTGTGTATGGGGTGAGTGTGTGTGTGTGTGTGTGTTTCCATTGCCATGAGGATATCATACAATTCTTAAAGCACTGGTCACATGGGCGCATTTTTTTTTAGCAATTTCTTGCCGGAAAGTTATTTCGAGCAATTTTCGAGAAATTCGAGCAAGTTTTTGAAGCATTTTTATTGACAATCGTGATAGTCAATTTCTTGACTATTTCGAGCAAGATTATCGGTTCAAAACCCGGTTAATACCATATTTAATGACATGAAGCTTATTTATCGAGTATTTACCTTGGCTATATATAACATAGATCAATAACATTATGTATAAAATGCACAAACAGTTTTTTACGACACACTGAGTTTATTATTTGGGTGGTGCTTTGGCGTGTTTGTTTACAAAACACAAGCCCATACAGCCGGTCATTCTCCACACACTAACAACCCTCCCTACTGTAACTACGATAGTTGAACCAGTCTATATTAAACACTCGTTCCTCCTCCTCGCCAGCCACTTACGAGTCCCCAATAGTTTTTCTTCGCTTTCTCTCATTTCTTTTTAATAATAACAATAATACCATGGATAGCTGCTGCGTCGTCTGCATTGTTGTTGTGATGTTCCGTCTCCCTTCTACTCGCACAGCGGCGTTAACTTTTTTTTCTTGCTGTAGTAACTGAACCAAGAGCCACTCGTGTGACCACATTTGGAAGAAATTACTCGTAATTTCTTGCTCCAAATTAATTGCTCATCAAAGGGATCGTGTGACCGTAACTTAAGTCACCCTTTAAGAAAAACTGTAAATACTGATTCACAAAACTTATGGATAATTTCTGACTTGGAACCATCGGTGTAATGCAGAAAACAGTTATTGTATTCTAAAACCTACCCAAGAAATCTTTTACCCACTTACTATATAATTCTTTTCTATTCCATCAATAGATGTTATTCTACTTTTTTATACGTATTTTTATTTTAGAAATTTATAAACTATTTTCTTTATATACTTCATTACCTTTTAGTGTAATGAAGAGAATGAATTACAGAAGGTTTTTATAAATATATTGCGAACAATATTTTTCCTCGCAATAAATAAACAATGACGATGATCTTGTTTACAATATGGAGCTTGATGTCTTACTCCATGTTCGTTTATTACATTTTCTGCCATACCCGACTGTTTTTTTCTTTCTTGTGGTGAAGGTTTTTGACAATTGATATATATATAAAGTTGAGTTAAGAATAATGACTCTGATATTATAGCCATTAGGTCCTGAATAATAAGTGGTGTCTAAGTGAACAAATGTATGATGTCTTCAATTACCAGCGTAGTGTGGGGTAACAGTGGGGGTAGAAGCGAAGGGTAGGAGTGAAGGGTGGGAGTAAGGCGTGGGAGTAAGGGTGGGAG
>NW_024714937.1:0-15985 GCF_018991925.1 Homarus americanus
ATTAGACACATTTAGTTACTTAGCGAGTGGGTTAACGCTTTTGGACTGCACAATGGTTCAGCTGAAGTCATTGTCAAGATATTTTTGCTGGAGAAAACCTTTTGTGGAGAAGGTATTGATAAATTAGCAGCTCACAGATTGTCTAGTGTGGCTTGTATCGACTGTCAGGGAGATCAGGAAGGTTGGGTTAGGTCAGGTTAGGTTACGATAGGTTATAGGCTGTCAGGGAAACTAGTGGTTAGGATAGGTTAGGATAGGTTAGGTTTGGTTAGATTAGGTTAGGTTAGGTGTGGTTTGATTTGATCGAGTTAGGTGTACTGTAGGTGGTGGAGATGTGTATAGAAGTTGTAGCAATGTGTAGCTGTGTAGTGCAAGTGTTGGAATGTGTAGAAAATAGAAAGTTATAGAAAATATAGGTATGTGTATAAATGTAGGAATGTATACAAGATATAAGAGTGTGTTGAAAGTGAAGATAAGTGTGTAAAGTATAGACATGTATTGAAAATCCAGAAATATACAAACAATTCTGAATTTTACAAATAAAGATAAACAAAATCATGAAAATCTAGAAAACGTAAAAACACAGAAAAACACAAAAAAATAATGAAAAAGTGTAAAAGGTTCACCAAAAACATAAATAAAGCCAAAAAAAAAAAAGAAACAATAATGATATATTTTATAAAAGTTTTCCCTGCACCAGAATCTCCAAGAAAACGCAGAAAAGTAAAAAAGAAAACGACCCTTAAATAACTGGTGAAAAATACGTACAAAACGTCTCTAATGATTCCCAGGGTTTTGGTGCGCTGTGAGAGTGGGTGTTGTGAGTATGGTGTGGGTGTTGTGAGTGTGGGTGTTGTGAGTATGGTGTGGGTGTTGTGAGTATGGTGTGGGTGTTGTGAGTATGGTGTTGTGGAGTGGATGTTGTGGGTGTGGGGTGTTGTGGGAGTATGGTGTTGTAGCGTGGTACAGGGAGGTGGTGCTGGGTGAGTGGATGCCAGAGGGAAGCTAGGGAGATGGGTTGGGGAGTGTGTGGGGATGTTGTGGAGGGTAAGTCAGTGTGAGTGTGGGTAAGCTGTGGAGTATGGTGTTGAGTATGAAAAGGAGTGTGATGTTGTGTGGGAGTTTTGGGTGTTGGGGGAGTATGGTATGGTGGGAGTGGGAAGCTGGGAGTGTGTGGGTACAGAGTGTGGGTAAGCAGAGGGGGTGATCTTGTGAGCATGGATGTTAAAGGTGAGGTAAAAGTGAGTATGGTGTTGTGAGTGTGGATGTTGTGAGTGTGGGTGTTGTGAGTGTGGGTGTTGTGAGTATGGTGTTGTGAGTGTGGGTGTTGTGAGTGTGGGTGTTGTGAGTGTGGATCTTGTGAGTATGGATGTTGTGAGTGTGGGTGTTGTGAGTGTGGGTGTTGTGAGTATGGTGTTTTGAGTGTGGATGTTGTGAGTGTGGGTGTTGTGAGTATGGTGTTGTGAGTGTGGGTGTTGTGAGTGTGGGTGTTGTGAGTGTAATTGTCGTGAGAGTGAGTGCACTTAACCTGCTCACTTAACTATCAAGAACACACTTAACTTTGCCTCATAAAATCAAAGATGGATTCTCAAAAGTTCACATGTTAAAAATCTTCCCCACACATCCTATTAAATATTATAAGAAACTCGTATGTTAAAATATTTCCCCAACTGTAAATATCAAGACACATCTATCTTACTTACTTAATATTACTTAGAAAAATATATCTATACAAAATTAGGTTTAGAAAAGTATGACACAACGGACGAAGGATTTTGACATCCCCACCGAGACAACAGGAGTCGTAGTATTCGTTCTGGAATTCATTGATCACCCTAAGTAGAGATACTTTTTTTGAGTGACTGTACGTTAAATTCACCCGGGTTGAGGCAAGGGTAAAAATGGCGACAAAGTTGAACTGAAACTGTAGTCTTACTTAGAATCCTCCTATTATATTATTTATTTTGTAATAATATTTTTTTTTTACATCTAGTTAAAGGTAACATTCTAATCACGTCTAGTTAAGGTCAAAAATTTAGTCATGTGTCTACTTAAGGGCAAAAATTTAACCACGTCTCTAGTTTAGGGCAAAAATTTTACCCCGTGTCTAGTTAATTTAAAAAAATTAACCCCATCTCTAGTTAAGTTTAAAAAAAATTAACCCCGTGTCTACTTAAAGGTAAAAATTTAACCCCGTGTCCTTTAAGAATTCATTTTTTTGTCTTAGCCTGAAAGAGCCAGATAGATTCGTTCTCACATCTTCAGTTAAGGGAAAAATCTTGATGTACGACCGTGTGAGACTGCAGGTTGTGTGTGTGGGGGAGAATGATGGCGGGAGAGAGTGAGGAAGATTGCGGACCTTGAGTAGGAAATACTGGAGGTGAGATAAATGTGGTGCTCTCCTTCTGGTAACACTGTGGTGATGATGGCACTGTGTGTGTGTGTGTGTGTGTGTGTGTGTGTGTGCGCGCGCGCGCGCGCGCGTCGGACCATTATAACTGACAACGATTTTCTTTGATTCGCAACTTAAATAATTTAATAAAGATAAAAAATATACAATAAAAACGTATCTAACTCGCCCATTTAATCTACAATACCACAAGTCTTCAATCCTCACACGATACAAATTCTCTCTACCTTACCCAACAAATGTTCTTAGGATAAATTTTCTCTATTAAGTGAGTGAATAACAAGACATCTGATTGGTTCACTTCAGTTACGACAGCCATTTCCAGTCCTCCCACAGACAGTGTTAAGAGAGCCGTCAGTGTAGAGGGTCTGTTTGATGTTCTTTTCAGTCTGCAGGTTAATGTACAGTATGTGTTCAAGAGCTCTCAGTTTGGCAGTGTGTTGGAGATAAGGATTATGTGTAGTCAGTCGTTCAGGCGAGTACGTGGGTGTTGTCATATCGCAGGGAACCGCTTATAAAAAGATGGATTCTCAATTATTCATATTTTAAGTTTCCTTCCTACTGATGATTTGAGGACAACTTCTGTTTGTTCAATTAGTGTTTTAACATCAGACAACACCTGTTAAAACTCATCATCTATAACATTAGTATTTTAACATCACACAACACCTGTTACCATAAAACAATGATAATTAGTATGTTTCTCAGGTGAGCATAACGTTAAATTTATTCAACAGGTGGTAAGTCCTGGACGCTGATGTGTGGAGTAACTTAGGTGTCAGCATGCGTCTCAGGTGTGTGTCTCTCTCTCTCTCTCTCTCTCTCTCTCTCTCTCTCTCTCTCTCTCTCTCTCTCTCTCTCTCCCTCCCTCCCTCCTCACTGCTTGCCTCACCTTACTGACCTCCTTTGACCAATTTCTATCACTTCTTTCAATTTCTTTCCCCTGAGTCATGTGCGGTCACTCAGACTCTGGTGACCTGGAGGGGAGGACTAAAAGCTTCATTCATTCCTTCTTTTTTCACCAAATTTCTCGGGTTTTGACCTTAAAAGAAATTGGAGATGGATTGTAATTCCCTGTTGGGTTTAATGGGTTTAGTGGGTTTAATGGGTTTGATGTGTGTGTGTGTGTTTTAAAGTATGTACATAATACATTAAAAGTTATGACTCGTTTCTGAAGAAGTTGCACCAGTTCATAAACCTTTGGTAGTCATTTGCCCCAGCTCATGAAATAACCTAACCTAACCTAACCTAACCTAACCTAACCTAGCCTAGCCTAGCCTAGCCTAGCCTAGCCTAACCTAACTCAACCTAACTTAAACTAACTTGACCCAGCTAACTTAGGTTGTGTTAGGCTAGATTGAATTACGTTAAGTTAGGTCATTTTGCCTAGTTGTTTAATGGGCTCCTAATCAGACCTAGGTTAAGTTAGTTGGGCTTAGGTTAGGTTAAGTTTGGTTATACATACAGTACATATATACCCCCTTATACACTGACATTAAAACCCATCATATAAAAAAACGGGAGGCAGGTAAAAATATTAACAGAAAACTTGAATTTAAGGCGAAACTCTTCTAAAAAGATTTATTTCACCAACGTTAAATATAAGTGGACTCTAATTTTCCGATGTGTGTGTGTCTGTGTTTGTGTCTGTGCCTGTTTGTGTCTGTCTGTGTGTTTTCCACTGATCCAATCTCGTCCCGTCGTTGCTAAATTTCGAATTAATTGTGTTGGAGAAAAAACTTGAGTTTAGCGAGAAAAAAAAACCGCTTGAATTTTCTCCTGAATTTTGGTGCTGCCTCGTCTGTATCGGTGTTTGTATGTTGCTGTTTGTTTGTTTGTGTTATGTTGTGTTGTGTGTTTGTATTGAGGAAGTGATGTGGTTGGGTATTTGTGTTAGTGCATTGAGGAGTGGTGTGTGTGTGTGTGTGTGTGTGTGTGTGTACTCTCTCGGTAAAAATCTTCCCCCCCACACAGTCTTAACAGCTAAACGAAGGCCCCCCCCCCCCGAAAAAAACCTTCCTGGATTACAACTTCAATATACAGTAAATTGTCCGGGCCCACTTTTGTCCAGTAAGCTGCCAGCTGACCCATCATCTCTTTTAATTGTTTCTCCCGCCCCCATCACCTTATTGTCTTCAAGGTTTGGGTTTTGTCCGGGTTTTGTCCAGGTTTTGTCCAATGTTTTGTTTACGTATTCTTCAGGATTATGTCACCTTTTGTCTTTAAGGTTTTGTTTTTGTCCAGGTTTTGTCCAATGTTTTGTTCAGGTTGCTCAGGATTTTGTCACCCTGTTGTCTTGAGGTTTTGTTTTTGTCCAGGATTTTGTTCTGTTTATAATAAGTTCGATAATAATAATAATAATACCGGCCTTATACATAATTAAACACACACACACACACACACACACACACACACACACACACACACACACACACACAACACAACACAACACAGCACAACATATACAACTCACACAACGTAACTCACACAACACATAGCAAGACACACTCACACAATACACACACACACACACACACACACACACACACACACACACACACACACAACACAACACAACACAATATTTCACGGTCTAATTCCCTCTTGGTTTCTGCTGCTGAGTTGACATTTCCGAATTTCGTAAAAAGAATAAAACATTAAAAAATTAATGACGTCGACAGATATTAATGATGTGAGGTTTGTTTTATTAGAAGGCTCTAGTATCCAGAACAACGCGAAATTAAAACCCTGTGATTGTTTTATGGTTGATGGAGCATCTAATTCATCGTGAAATTAAAACGCTGTGAATTTTTGTTCTTTGGTGAAAAATCTTAAACAACGCGAGTTTAAAAAGCTGTGATTTTTTTTGAGGGAATAACTTAAGGAAAGCGAAAATAAATTGCTGTGAATTTTTGCATTGGAGTTCCCTTACCAGCGCAATATTTACAAACTGTGAATATTTTTTTGTTGGTGTAGTGAGTATCTTAAACAATGCGATATTAAAACGCTGTGAATTTTTGGATGATGAAGTATCTTGGATGAGGCGAAATTAAAAGTATAACTATTTGGGTTATGGAAGATGTCAGACAATGCGAAATTAAAATTGTGCATTTATTTTTATTTTTATTATTACTTAAGTTGTAATAAGTGGGTTTTAAGTAAGTTAATACATAAACAGAACTCATGAGTGTCTCAGAAGTAAAAAAAAATAAAGTGCTGCAAAAAGTTAACTTAATTTTAAATGAGGAAATAAATAAATAAAAGCCAGAGAGCCAAGTAAATACGATGTAAATATGTCAACAGGAAATTATATAAATGAATGATTAATTTGGCCAATAAGCGTGAAATTTATAAGTAACTTCAATTATTATCCTCATAGACCATCTTCTCTTCCTTACGCTCCCATCATAGAAAACGGAGAATATGGAAGGATCATGTGGTAGTACTCTCGTCTGCCTGTCTGTCTCGATGAGCGAAGTATACTGTCCATGCGATAACTTGAGGGAAACTTCACCTATTTTAATAAAACTTAGTGTACTGTTTCACATCATTAATATCTTGGTTAAGTTCGATAATCAGCTCCTTTTATTGTTATTTACCAGAGTTATGGCATCATGTTGGTCTGTGAGTTAAATATGGGCTGAGAGGGAGCAAACTTCACCTTAATTGGTACTTTACAGGTTATAACTTCCACCTTAATTAGTACTTTACAGGTTATAACTTCACCTTAATTAGTACTTTACAGGTTATAACTTCACCTTAATTAGTACTTTACAGGTTATAACTTTACCTTAATTAGTACTTTACAGGTTATAAGTTCACCTTAATTAGTACTTTACAGGTTATAACTTCACCTTAATTAGTACTTTACAGGTTATAACTTCACCTTAATTAGTACTTTACAGGTAATTTTGTTTGTTTTTTGTTTATTTTATTCTGGTATACATAAAAAATACCAATAGTGTTTTTGTTTCATAATTCATACCCCTAAAATTCATCTTAATTGGTCTTGTGTTTGTTAATAGCATAGGTTACAGGTTACAGTATTATTTATTTGCAGTTAATGGTTACAAATTAGTTAATAGTCTTGTTGTAGTTAGTGTTTGTAGTTTACAGGTAATTGTTCTATAGAAGACGCATAGTTAATAGTAGTTGTTATAATTAACGATACAAGTTGTAGTGAATAATACTAGTGAAAATCAATAATACTAGTGAAAGTCAATAATACTAGTGAAAGTCAATAATACTAGTTTAAGAATACGAGTCCTCCTAGTTCATAAAAGACCCAGGTAAAAATTTCTAGCAGGTAAGGTGTGTGAATCAAGCAAGCAGGACACTTCTCTGAAATTTACGAGGAACATCTGTTAGTAAGTCAGCACTGGTGGGGGGGCCAGAGAGATTACAGGGTGTCACAGCACTTGAGACATGAGTTGATATACGGTGCTGGAGTCTGGGGGTCAGCTATTAGAGGTCCGGAGGTGGGGGAGGGGGAAGGAGAGGAGGTTAGAGGAGGTTGGGAAGAAGGTTAGAGGAGGTGGGGGGAGGGGAGGTTAGAGGAGGGGGGAGGGAGGTTGGGAAGAAGGTTTGAGGAGGTGGGGGGAGGGGAGGTTAGAGGAGGGAGGAGAAGGAGGTTATGTTGGTAGGAAAGTTTATGGGAGGGAGGGGAGGTTGGTGGAAGGTTAGAGGAGGTGGGAGGGGAGGTTAGAAGAGGGTGAAGAAGTTGGTTATGCTGGGAGGAATGCTTATGGGAGGTGGAGGTTGGAGGGGGAATGTGGTGGTCAAGTTGTGGAGGGAGGAGGTCATGTTTGGGTCAAAAGTAAGAGTATGGTGTTTAGTAAGCTGACCTGTAACGTCATAGAATTTAGTGACGTTGTACACATTGGTGACGTCATGTATCAACCCCACATACACATTGGTGACGTCATGTTTCCTCTATTAAAAGGGGAAAAATAGGATGGCGTAGTTGCGTCACGTGTCATCCTCTGCCGTAGGATATTGTGCAGGATACCATTTTCCTCCATCAGGACAAGACTGAAGGACTCTCTTGACAAACTTCCTCAACAACGTCCTTTATCAATCTCCTTTCTTTTTAAGCAATCAATTTCAGAGATCATTAGTCAAGGGGGGTACGTAGTGCTAAGCCACACACTGCGATAGGGGCGAGCGTCGGATGTCCTTGGTCTGAACGTTCCGACCTTAATGAGTCTGCTGGTGTACTGCCAGTGGACTCGACCCGGATATTCGTCACCAGGAAGGAGTGATTAGATTAATTGGTGACGGACGGACGGAAAGACGGAAGGAGGTCGGAGGAGGAGTGAAGGAGGAAAAGAAGATCTTGGGGTGAAGAGGAAATTTATTATGGCCCAAGTGTGACTAATATACTGTATAGTGTTATATAATTATACACATACTTATATAGTTATGAATTTATATAGTTATACACTTATACACTTGTATACTTATACCCTTATATAGTTACGAGTATACAGTACATGCCATGGTAGAGAGTGAATGGGTATATAAATCTCCTGTATAGTGAAACAGGTGATAAAAATTAACGTAAAATTTATGGTATAGAATATAATTATGAATGTATTTACTTATATCTCGTTGGGCAGGTGTGTCGTGTGTATTGATCAGGTGTGTCGTGTGTATTGATCAGGTGTGTCGTGTGTATTGATCAGGTGTGTCGTGTGTATTGATCAGGTGTGTCAGGTAAACCAGGTGTTATGTGTATTAGATGTATTAAGTATTGTCATTTCACATATTTCATTATCTCAAAGACAGAAATCAGAGAGACAGACAGACAAACAGACAGACAGAGAGACAAAGACCATCATTAAGGAGATACCAAGCTGAGAAAGACAGTGTTACCACGTCCCTTATAGGCACCAGCAAGTTAGGGAATTGGATTATCATGTTGTTGGTAGAACTTCTGATTGGCAATGATGTCGTTACGATAATTCTTTGGGCTCCGTCAGAACACCGGAATCAGAGACTCGGGAAGTTTTACGTGATTTTATTTTTATTGTACCTTTAGGTTTTTTTTATGATACGTGTTATTTTTCTGACTTAATACGATACGAGAAAATAGTGATAAATTCTTTAATTGTGTTGAGAGTTGGGCGATAATTATGATTTCACTTAATGACTGATGATGATAATAATAATATAAACTTTTCAAAGACAATAAGAGAGAGAGAGAGAGAGAGAGAGAGAGAGAGAGAGAGAGAGAGAGAGAGAGAGAGAGAGAACAATAATAGAGACAGAGGGCCATCATAAGCTCCTCACAGCTCGCCCATAAATCATACATTTCTTCTTTTTAATTACACGCTGCAGGTGAAGATATATTCACCCTCCCTCTCTCTCTCCTCCCTCCTCTTTATCATCCTTCCTCCCCCTCCCCTGATTTACGCTTCGTTGTCTGCAGGCTTGTTTGTTACTGTCTGCTTCTCCCATGTGATTGTCTGCATCCCTGGCGGCTATGTTTACGTCCTGGTTGCGTTGCGTCATTGTCTGAGCTTTAAGTTTTTGTTGTTTGACGTCACTATCTGCGTCTATGATGTCACTGATTACTTGCGTTGCGTCATTGTTTTCGTCCATATTGTTATTGTTTACATGTGTTACGGCATAGTTTACGAACACGAGGGTCATTTTCTGCTTCGATGATGTAATTTGTTTGCATGTGTCATCATTGTTTATATGTGTGACGTCATAAAGTATAGTTCGACATCATCAGTTATACGCGACAGCTGATTACATGTATGACGTCATTATATACATGACGTCATCATTTAGAATTAGACGTCAACAGTTATATGCAACATCATCGCTTCTCTCTGTGGCCCCGCTATATACAGTACATTCTAGATATACCAAATGATTTGTGGCCATACTAGGGCCCCGGGAATTTAATGGGTCTATTGGTAATAAGCCCTGGGACCCTAACTTGTGTAAACACGTCAGGGTCCTCCACGTGACTTTAACAGGGTCCTTAAAGCCCCCATTAACGTAACAAAGAGGTCCTTGGCGTATTTAAGGGCCATATTAATCTTACAAAGAGGTCCTTGCCGTAATTAAGGGCCATATTATCCTTACAAAGAGGTTCCTGACGTATTTAAGGGCCATATTAACCATACAAAGAGGTCCCTGACGTATTTAAGGGCCATATTTACCTGACGAAGAGGTCCCTGACGTATTTAAGGGCCATATTTACCTGACGAAGAGATCCCTGACGTGTTTAGGACTGTTAACGTCACCTGGCTCTAGAAGGAGGCGCAGGCGGGGCGTGAGGCAGGTCGTTTGTACCTCAGTTTATGTTCTACTCTTGAAGGTTCCTTAACAGGTGCACATATTCTTGCTGTTCTGTTCCCCTGTTCTTGATATGTTCTTCTTGAGGGGTGTAACCCAGGTGCCACATATTCTTGCTGTTCTGTTCTCCTTGTTCTTGATATGTTCTTCTTGAGGTGCCAACAGGTGCCACATATTCTCGCTGTTCTGTTCTCCTGTTCTTGATATGTTCTTCTTAAGTTGCCAACAGGTGCCACATAATCTCGCTGTCCTATTCTCCTTGTTCTTGATATGTTCTTCTTGAGGTGCCAACAGGTGCCACATATTCTCGCTGTTCTGTTCTCCTGTTCTTGATATGTTCTTCTTAAGTTGCCAACAGGTGCCACATAATCTCGCTGTCCTATTCTCCTTGTTCTTGATATGTTCTTCTTGAGGTGCCAACAGGTGCCACATATTCTCGCTGTTCTGTTCTCCTGTTCTTGATATGTTCTTCTTAAGTTGCCAACAGGTGCCACATAATCTCGCTGTCCTATTCTCCTTGTTCTTGATATGTTCTTCTTGAGGTGCCAACAGGTGCCACATATTCTCGCTGTTCTGTTCTCCTGTTCTTGATATGTTCTTCTTAAGTTGCCAACAGGTGCCACATAATCTCGCTGTCCTATTCTCCTTGTTCTTGATATGTTCTTCTTGAGGTGCCAACAGGTGCCACATATTCTCGCTGTTCTGTTCTCCTGTTCTTGATATGTTCTTCTTAAGTTGCCAACAGGTGCCACATAATCTCGCTGTCCTATTCTCCTTGTTCTTGATATGTTCTTCTTGAGGTGCCAACAGGTGCCACATATTCTCGCTGTTCTGTTCTCCTTGTTCTTGATATGTTCTTCTTGATGTGCCAATAGGTGCCACATGTTCTCCCTTAGTCCCCTAACCCCCCCCCCCACACCTCCCACCTTTCCCTTAAACGTCTCCCTTCCCTCTCTCTTAATCAGGTCCCTCACCCCTTACCTCTAACCTCTCCCTCACCCCTACCTCTTACCTCTCCCTCACCCCCTACCTCTCCCTCACCCCCCCTACCTCTAACCTCTCCCTCACCCCTACATCTTACCTCTCCCTCACCCCCTACCTCTTACCTCTCCCTCACCCCAACCTCTAACCGCTACCTACCTCTAACCTCTCCCTCACCCCCTACCTCTTACCTCTCCCTCACCCCTTGCCTCTAAACTCTCCCTTACCCTCTCCCTTACTTCTTACCTTTCTCTCGCCACCTCTCTCACTCCCTACTCCCTCCCTCACCCTACTCCCTCACCCCTCCCCCCTACCTCTACCTCTTAAACTAGCAAGCCATCTTTAAAGTAACATGGGCGGGGAGACGGGGAGCCTTTACTGCGCCTCTAGACTCCAGTAACAACATTACAGTGACGCCATAATCTGATTGATCTCTCGGTTTTTTTCCTGAGGCTCGTGGTGGCCCTGATGGTGGTAGTTGTTGTAGTGGTGGTAGTGGTGGTTGTAGTTGTTGTAGTGGCGGAGATGGTTGTAGTTGTAGTGGTGGTGGTGGTGTTGGTGGTGGTAGTTGTTGTAATGGTGGGGGTAGTAGTTGTTGTAGTGGTGCTGGTAGTGGTGGTAGTTCTTGTGGTGGTGATGGTTGTAGTGGTGGTAATGTTGGTGGTGATTCTGATATCTCGCTTAACCTAGACAATATCCAGGAGAACTATTAGCATTCACACACACACACACCCAACTTAACACCTCCTCTTATTAACCCTAAAATCCCTCCTCCTCCTTCTTCACCATCTTTCCTCCTTCTTATCCCCCCCCCCAATTCCTCCTTCTCCTCACTATTCCCCCTCACTCCTGCTCCTTCCCATCTCTCCTCCCCTTTACTCGCTCTTTCCTTCACCATCACCGTGTCCTCCTTCCCTTCCACCCTTTATTATTCTCCCCCCCCCCCTCGTTCGTCCTCCCCCTCTCCACCACACTACCTCCTCCTCCTCCTGTACCCATAGATCCTACAGAAGGAGGCATCACAGTGGTCCTTGACGGTTATGGGGTCATCGTACAAGAGACCTTATTCCAGAATGGCTCTTTACCTGTTCGTACTAAAACATGGACAGGTGAAAGACTCGAATTATTGGTGTATTATTCCCGTGTTTACTTCCTCTAGGGTCCTGGGGTTTGGGGTATTTTCCTCTGGGGTCCTGGGGTTTGGGGTATTTTCCTCTGGGGTCCTGGGGTTTGGGGTATTTTCCTCGGGTCGTGGGGTTTGGGGTATTTTCCTCTGGGTTCCTGGGGTTTGGGGTATTTATTTTTCCTCTGAGATGCTGGGGTTTGGGGTATTTTCCTCTGGGGTCCTGGGGTTTGGGGTATTTTCCTCTGGGGTCCTGGGGTTTGGGGTATTTTCCTCGGGTCGTGGGGTTTGGGGTATTTTCCTCTGGGTTCCTGGGGTTTGGGGTATTTTCCTCTGGGGTCCTGGGGTTTGGGGTGTGCCCTCTGGGGTCCTGGGGTTTGGGGTATTTTCCTCGGTCCTGGGGTTTGGGTATTTTCCTCTGGGTCGTGGGATTTGGTATTTTCCTCTCAGGGGTCGTGGGGTTTGAGGTATTTTCTCTTGGGGTCCTGGGGTTTGGGAATTATTTTCCTCTAGGGTCCTGGGGTTTGGGGTATTTTTCCTCTCTGGGATCCTGGGGTTTGGGGAATTGTATTTTTCCTCTGGGGTCTGGGGTTTGGGAGTATTTTCCTCAGGTCCTGGGGTTTGGGCTATTTTCCTCTGGGGTCCTGGGGTTTGGGGTATTTTCCTCGGGTCGTGGGGTTTGGGGTATTTTCCTCTGGGTTCCTGGGGTTTGGGGTATTTTCCTCTGGGGTCCTGGGGTTTGGGGTATTTTCCTCGGGTCGTGGGGTTTGGGGTATTTTCCTCTGGGGTCCTGGGGTTTGGGGTATTTTCCTCTGGGGTCCTGGGGTTGGGGTATTTTCCTCAGGGGTCCTTTTGTAGGATTTTAGAATGTTGGGTTTTTTTCGTCTTTGGTGTTGAGGCTTTTATGAATTTTAGGTTTTTTTCTGTAAGGTTTTTGTTCATGTATAGTTTTTTTTAAAGAATTTTTAGGGGGTTTGTGTTAAGGGTTTTAAGAATGTAATTGTGTGATTTTTTTTTAAGATTTCTGTTTTTTTTAGTAATTCTATCTTGTTTCATATTTGTTTTTTTATGATTTTGTAGTTTTTTTCGCAACAAGATGAGGATATTATTTTTTTATGCAATTTTAGATGCCATTTTTTCCTATGATTGGAGGTTTTTAATTTTTCTGGCTTTTTTAGGTAAGGTTTTTAACATTTGGAATTTTTTTATGCAAGCTTTTATGAATAGGTTTTTTTCCTGCAAGGTTTTTCAGAATTTGTAGTTTATTGTGTGTCAAGGTTTTAGAGTTTGTGTTTCTCGTGTAAAGCGTTACGGCCTGGAGTCATTTGTGAAGTTATTTTGAAGCCAGAATCGTCAAGGGATTGATTTCATTAAAAATAATACCAAATACCCCAACAAAGTATATTAAACCAAACAAGTTCTGCTGACTTATTCCGAAAATGCTTTCAGTTGAGCGTTAGACTTGTGAAGTAAAGAGTAAACCAACCAATTTAGTTGGCTGCCGATTCAGGTTAGGTGAGATTATCATGGCAGCACCAGAGTAAGTTATCATAACACCGAGAAGGCGACTCAAGAAAGAAGAAAAACATAAAAGTAATTATTATTAACTTAAACAATGATTTATAGACTAACAAACCGTGACCCAAGAATGGTTACGAACTTAACATGTTAACTCGGTAAATATAACTAACAGTACAACACCCGATATAGAACTGGGGCCAAAACTCAACATTAAACACAACACCACATAGGAGTAAGGCCCGACATAATGAGAGTGATACCAGACTAGAAAATAACGTTTTAGTACTCAGTTGGCTGCTCAGGTCCACAACACACCAGTGATGCGACACCCTGGTAGAAACTTCTTTAGTTTTTACTGGCCGTCGACTACAGTGGTCATTACGGCCGTAACATTGGGGATTTTATTATGATGGATTTAACTGGTCTTCTTAATCTCGGTTACACCATTCGGGGTCACCTCCAGCACGACCTGAATGTCTGTCTGTTGTCAGCCAAGCAAACTCTTTACTAGCGTTGAGTCGTGGCAACGACCTGATTGGGTCATCGTCAAACTCCGATTACCAGCAGTGCTTACTCATATCTTGGTTTTTTTGAGTCTGGAGAGCCAATATCTAGTCGATCCTCCCTCCCTCAGAGCTCAAAGGCGACTTTTTACCTCAGAGCTCCAATGTAGACTCAGGTCTCGGGTAAACCAGCCCGTTCTCATTATATAGGGCCAAACACCGGCAAGGGAGCGAAGCTTAAGGTGTAACAAGCGTGATGGTTGTTTAGCTTGTTGAGGAAGAGCAGTTCACAAGGACGGAAGTTTGTACACATGATATTGGCTGGCCCGTCCTTGCAGACTCTCTCTCTCTCTCTCTCTCTCTCTCTCTCTCTCTCTCTCTCTCTCTCTAAAAGCACCAACATGAAATTTTACGGAAAATCCTAAGACGTGTACGCTGTATAGTTTTTCCGACGTACGAGAAAATATGTTAATGGTGGCCTGGAATTTTATAGGCAAGATCAAAATTCACTGTCACTCCTATGTGGGGCAAGGCCATGATGCAGTGCCAGGGCCATGATGCAGTGCCAGAGCCATGATGGAGTGCCAGGACCATTATGCAGTACCAAGGCCATGATGCAGTGCCAGGACCATGATGCAGTGCCAGGGCCATGATGCAGTGTCAGGACCATGATGCAGTGCCAGGGCCATGATGCAGTGCCAGGACCATGATGCAGTGCCAGGGCCATGATGCAGTGTCAGGACCATGATGCAGTACCAGGGCCATGATGCAGTGCCAGGACCATGATGCAGTGCCAGGACCATGATGTAGTGCCAGGGCCATGATGCAGTGTCAGGACCATGATGCAGTGCCAGGGCCGCCTTGATGCAGTGTCAGGACCATGATGCGGTACCAAAGACCATGATGCAGTGCCAGGACCGCTGATGCAGTGCCAGGGGCCATGATGCGATGTCAGGACCATGATGCGGTGCGGGGCCATGATGCAGTGCCAGGACACTTGATGCAGAGCCAGGCGCGGTACGGTGTGAGGAGACCGTGCAGTACCGGGGCCGCTGATGCGGTGCCAGGACCATGATGCAGTGCCAGGACCATGATGGCAGTGCCAGGGCCGCTGATGCGTTAATCCGGGACCATGATGCGATACCAGGGCCATGATGCAGTGCCGGGACCATGATGCAGTGCCGGACCGCCGATGCAGTGTCAGGACCGTGATGCGTGCCCAGAACCGTGATGCAGTGTCCAGGACCGTGATGCGGTGTCAGGACCATGATGCAATGCCAAGAACCAATGATGCAGTGCCAGGACCGCGATGTAGTGCCAGGGCCATGATGCAGTGTCAGGACCATGATGCCGTGCCAAGGACCATGATGCAGTGCCAGGACCATGATGCAGTGCCAGGACCGCGGTACGGTAGCCAGGACCGTGATGCAGTGCCAGAACCGTGATGCAGTGCCAGGACCATGATGCAGTGCCAGGACCATGATGTAGTGCCAGGGCCATGATGCAGTGTCAGGACCATGATGCAGTACCAGGACCATGATGCAGTGCCAGGACCATGATGCAGTGCCAGGACCATGATGCAGTGTCAGGACCATGATGCAGTGCCAGAACCGTGATGCAGTGCCAGGACCATGATGCAGTGCCAGGACCATGATGTAGTGCCAGAGCCGAACGTAGTGGCACCACCATAACCATAATAGTTACCAGTGCGCCATAAACCACCCAGCGGAACGCCACTAAGGGAAGGGTAAGAGGTGCGTCCAAGCCACTATTATACCTCGAGCAGTATGTTCCTCTCACGCCCACTTAGTTCCCATCACCCCCGCCCACTTAGTTCCCATCACCCCCGCTCGTTTAGTTCCCATCAGCCCCGCTCGTTTAGTTCCCATCACCCCCACCCACTTAGTTCCCATAACCACCGCCCACTCAGTTCCCATCACCACCGCCCACTTAGTTCCCATCACCCCCACCCACTTAGTTCCCATCACCCCCGCCCACTTAGTTCCCATCACCGCCGCCCACTTAGTTCCCATCACCGCCGCACACCTACTTCCCATCACCGCCCACTTGTTTCCCATTACCGCCTCTTTCCCATCGCTGCCCATGGGAAAGTGAGAGAAAGAAAGAGGAAGAAAA
>NW_024714938.1:0-3444 GCF_018991925.1 Homarus americanus
TTATCAAAACTGAGTGATTTTCGTGAAAAAAGTAAAACTAACTAAAATTAACCAAACCTAACTAACCTAACCCCTAACCAAACCTAACCTAACCTAACCTAACCACAACCTAACCTAACCTAATCAACCTAACCTTAGCTAACCTAACCTAACCTAAGCTAACCTAACCTAACCTAACTAACCCTAACCTAACCTACCCCAACCTAACCTAACCTAACCCCTAAACCTAACCCTAACCTAACCTCTAACACTGAAAATCAGTGTTTTTGAAAAAATTAAGCGTTTTCCCGTGAAAGAAAGATGAAAATAAGTCAAATACATTGGTTTTCATCTAAAACTGAGTGTTTTTTAAAAAGAAGTAAAACTCTAAAATTCACTTAACCAAACCTAATCTAACCTAGGTTGGGTTGGGTTAAGATGGAATTAGGATGAGTTGAGCAAGAGACAAAACCAGGACCAGAAGTCAGAACCAGAAACAAGCCAGAATTGAACAGAGACAGGAGACAGGACCAGAATCAGAACAGACCAGGTTATAGAAGAGGTAGAGAACAAATTGAGACAGATTAGGTGGAGACAGAGACAGTTTAGATTGAGAGGTGGTAGAAGTCAAATTGGGTGAGTTGAGTTGGGATTAGGATGAGATTAGATCAAATACAGAACCAGGAATTAGGAGCCAAAGTCGGGGTGATTTGAGATGAATCAGGTGGAATTGGTTTGGAGTTAGACAGATTGAGATGGTGAACCAGGACCAGAATGAGGAGAACAAACAGAACCAAATTAGGCCAAGTATTCAGTTAGTTTTACTTCTTTTCACGAAAAACACTCAGTTTTTGATGAAAACCAATGTATTTTACTTATTTTTATCTTCTTTTCACGAAAAACGCTTAATTTTTTTTCAAAACACTGATTTTCAGTGTTAGAGGTTAGGTTAGGTTAGGTTACACTCCCAGGTACACCTCTCATACTCCCAGATACACATCTGACACTCCCAGGTACACCTCTGACACTCCCAGGTACACCTCAGACACTCCTAGGTACACCTCTTACACTCCCAGGTACACCTCTCACACTCCCAGGTCCTCCTGTGACACTCCCTGGTACTTCTCTGACACTCCCAGGTACACCTCCGATACTCCCAGGTACTCCTCTGACACTCTTTGGTTCACCTCTGAGACTCCTAGGTACACCTCTGACACTCCCTGGTATACCTCCGATATTCCCAGGTGCACCTCCGATATTCCCAGGTACACCTCCGATACTTCCATGTACACCTTTGAGACTCCCAGGTAATTCACTGACACTCCCTGGTATACCTGTGACATTCCCAGGCACTCCTGTGACACTCCCAGGTACACCTCTCATACTCCCAGGTAGACCTCTGACACTCCCTAGTACACCTCTGACACTCCCAGATACACCTCAGACACTCCCTGGTACACCTCTGACACTCCCACGTACATCTCTGACACTCCCAGGTACACCTCTGACACTCCAAGGTACACCTCTGACACTCCCAGGTACATCTCCGACACTGCCAGGTACACCTCAGACACTCCCCCTTACACCCCTGACACTCCCAGGTACACCTCTGACACTTCCAGGTACATATCTGACTCTCTGAGGTACACCTCTGACTGCCAGGTACACCTCTGAAAATCCCAGGTACTCCTGTTACACTCCCAGGTACACCTCCGACACTCACAGGTATATTTCTGACACTCCCAGGTACACCTCCGATATACCGAGGTACATCTCAGATAATCCCAGGTACACCTCTGACACTCCCAGGTACACCTTGGACACTCCCAGGTACTCCACTGACATTCCCTGGTACACCTCTGACACTCCCAGGTACAACGCTGACACTGCCAGGTACACCTCCGACTTGCTCTCAGGTACCTCAACACTCACAGGTACACCCTATGGCCTCCCAGGTACACCTCAGACACTGCCAGGTACACCTCGAACGCTCCCAGGTACCCCAGACACTCCCAGTACACCCCAAACACTCCCAAGCACACTTCCACACTCCCATGTACACCTCCGACACTCCCAGGTACACCTCTGACACTCCCAGGTACTCCACTGACACTTCCTGGTACACCCCTGACACTCTCAGGTGCACCTCTGACACTCCCAGGTACACCTATGACACTCCCAGGTACACCTCAGACACTCCCTGGTACACCCCCAGACACTCCCTGGTACACCCCAAACACTCCCAGGTACACTTCTCACACTCCCAGGTACACCTCAGACACTCCCAGGTACACCTCAGACACTCCCAGGTTCACCTCTGACACTCCCAGGTACACCTCAGACACTCCTAGGTACACCTCTCACACTCACAGGTACACCTCTCACACTCCCTGGTCCTCCTGTGACACTCCCTGGTACTTCTCTGACACTCCCAGGTACACTTCAGACACTCCCAGGTACACCTCTGACACTCCCAGGTACACCTTTGACACTCCCAGGTACACCTCAGACACTCCCAGGTACACCCCAGACACTCCTAGGTACACCCCAAACACTCCCAAGTACACTTCTCATACTCCCAGGTACACCTCCGACACTCCCAGGTACACCTCTGACACTTCCAGGTACACCTCTGACACTCCCTGGTACACCTCCGACACTCCCAGGTACACCTCTGACACTCCCAGGTACACCTCTGACACTCTCATTTACTCCACTAACATTACCTGGTAAACCTCTGACACTCCTAGGTACTCCTTTGTCACTCCCTGATACACCTCTAACACTCCCAGGTACTCCGCTGACACTGCCAGGTACACCTCTGACACTTCCAGGTACACCTCTGACACTCCCAGGTATACCGCTGACACTCCCAGGTACACCTCTGATACTCCCAGGTACACCTCCGATACTCCCAGGTACACCTCTGACACTCCCAGGTACACCTCTGACACTCCTAGGTACTCCTCTGTCACTCCCTGATACACCTCTAACACTCCCAGGTTCTCCGCTGACACTGCCAGGTACACCTCTGACACTTCCAGGTACACCTCTGACACTCCCAGGAACACCTTTGACACTCCCAGGTGCTCCACTGACATTCCCTGGTACACCTCTGACACTCCCAGGTACACCGCTGACACTGACAGGTACACCTCCGACTCCCAGGTACACCTCCGACACTCGCGGGTACACTTCTCACACTCCCAGGTACACCTCCGACACTCCCAGGTACACCTCTGACACTCCCAGGTACACGTCCGACACTCCCAGATACACCTCTGACACTCCCAGGTACACCTCTGACACTGCCAGGTACACCTCTGACACTCCCAGGTACTTCTGTGACACTCCCAGGTAAACCTGCGACACTCCCAGGTACATCTCTGACAGTCCCAGGTACACCTTTGACACTCCCAGGTACACCTCCGATACTCCCAGGTACACCTCCGATACTCCTGCACC